>NC_138777.1:181725593-182278093 GCF_965119305.1 Pelophylax lessonae | reverse complement strand
ATCAGTAACTGAAGTTTTTTTTCTTAATCCCCCCCAAACCTCTACTGCTACCAGCCTCTCATCAGTCTCATCGCCTACTTTTTATTCTTAGGACGGTGAGTAGGGAGATTGGTACACATATTTCTGAGGTTTGTCAATCTCTTGCAGAGTAAAATGGAATTGGGAGAGCTCTTCCACATTTAGTGCAGTGCTGGGTGACCTCAGGTTCCTTAGCATAAAGGGTAGACATCAGACCCCTGGTGTCTTTATTAAAGAGGTCCTGCATTTGCATATCTACTATCACCAGTAAAAAGAAAGTAAAAATAAACATTTAAAAAAAAAAAAAATATATTAAAACTAGGGTTGCACCAATGCAGATACCAAGTATTTGCATGAATACTAATGTTCCGATACCCAAAACCAATACCGTTGTGGTGCAATTTGAGCACATACAAAATGGATGGGCTAAAACTGTGCTGCAAAGTATCACATGCAATTTGAACAGGAATGTGGTGCAATTTCTGTCTGAAACGCATGTGGTTTTCTGCGCTGCTACTGTGGGAAACCAGGCTTATCATAGCGACTTCAGCCTGGGTTCACACAGAAGCGGTGCGAGGAACTGCAGGGCCATCTTACCGAATGGGCACGCTGGGCAGTTGCCCGGGGGCCCCACTTGCCTGGGGGGCCCCACATGCCCAGCGACCCAGCCCCAGTCAAGCATTAGTCCTGATTCCTGTATGCATTCCACCGCTGAACTTAGCAGGTGGCAAGTGCCCGTCAGCCCTGCGCTGCTGTCAGGCCACTTGGGTCATGAAGGGGGACCCTGCAACTGCAGGAATGCCTGTCCGCCTCAACGGGAACAGGCACACACAGGACAATCGAGTCTTACTCCTGTCTGTGTGTGTGTTCACCGGACCCAGCCCCCCAACTTGGAAGCTGTCACTAGCCTGGTACTGCTGTACCCATAAATATAGCCTTATCAATGATTTGCATTTTTATTCTCTTGGGCCCCAGTGCACTGCATTGCACGGGGGCCTGTAATGCTCTTAAGATGCCACTGAGGAACTGCATGCAATTGGAACAGAAATGTGGTGCGATTCCTGTCCGAATCGCATGTGGTTTTCCGCACTCCATATCGACTTCGGCCCGGGTTCACACAGGAGCGGTGCGAGGAACTGCATGTAATTTGGACAGGAATCGCACTGCATTCCTGTTCCAATTGCATGCGATTCTTTGCAGTGTGATTTGAGTCCATTAATTTTGTATGGGCTAAAATCTCACCGCAAAGGTATCGCTACTTGGTATCGGCAAGTACTTGACCAAAAGTATCAGAACTCATACAGGCCGGTAAAAAAAAAAAAAAAGAAAAAAACGGTATTGGCGCAACCCTAAATTAAAACATAAAAAAAATACAAAAAAAAAAAAAAAAACCCTTAACTCCTCTACACACACACACACATTTTTTGCTCTGTGCTGTGGTGCATTTTCTGCACGTACACTAAAGTGGATGTAAACCCTCATATATACCCAGTGAAGTGAACAGCCTCAGATAATACACAGAGATTAAACTAAATCTCCCTACATAAGTTTTTTTGTATATGTGCTGGCTTCAGCTTTCTAGCCAGTGTAGAAAGTGCACGTCCTGTTAGAATTTGCTCTTCCCGATTCACCTGTGGGAGGGAAGTTTGGCCATACACTGCGAGACAGCCGATTGGGAGGAAAGGCACACACCCCCTCTCCACATAAACAGCAGAAACAAAGCTGTGCTGTGAATAGATTAGCTCTCTGCTAATCTATTTTTTAGCACCCACCCATACACAAATTTCAGCCTGGTTTTAGCTCAGTTGACAGAGAACTTGTCAGAAGTGATCATGCTGTTAACAGGAGCAGGAGAAAGCCACTGGACTTAGGGCTTTGAAGAGAACTAAGTAAACACTACAGATAGATGTGCCCAGGTGAAATTTCATGAATGGGGTTTACATCCACATTAAGGCACATTGTGTTGTGGAAGCCTATTTATCTTAGTGATCATTTAGGTTATATGTACCTGGACCGTGCAATAGTTTTGCCCAGAGCAGCCTGAACCTCCTCTTCTGGGGTCCCCTGCCAGTGCGCCTGACCACCTTGAGTGCCTCTACACCAAGCCACTTGTATATGTGGGCACTTGTGCAGGCATGTTTCCTAGCAGAACTGTGTGCATCTATAAAATCCTGTGAAGAGGGAGAGGGGCGGGACCAGGCTGTGTGCGTTTATGGATGCACACAGCCCGAATCAGGAACAAGCCCGCAGGTGCCTCCCATAGAAAGCCGCCTATCTCAGTCCCTCTGCAACCTACCAGACTTGGCTAATAGAGTGTATGAGAAATCCAAATTCCTAGCTGCATACACCATTAAAAAAAAAAAAAAAAAAAAGAGAAAGAAGAATAAGGAAGAAACTGGGGTCTATAGATGTACTGTTTGTGGGGGTGGATGTTTGAAGAAAGGCGTATAGTGTACATGCAATCTGTCACTTCCTTTTCCATTACTAAATTAACTGCATAGACAGTCATTTCTCAATTTTATTATAATTTATGATCGCTCTAAAATTGGATTTTATGAACAGCTCTGGTATAGTGAAGACATTCATTCTAACTGAACATTAATGTGTCTGTGTCAAATAAAAGGAGCTGAGACAGCAAATACGCTTCACAGCCCAATGTTAATGTAATAACTTTGTAAATAGCCTGCTTTTGCTCATCCCATGGCAGTCACCTATCCGACACCCTGCATAGCTAACAACTGGGCAAATGAACAGCTCCGGTACCCAGTAAACTCTAGTAGTAATGTGCCACTTGAGAGGTTACACAGGTCAGATCCCCCGACACTACCCTTACACGGAAGGCATGCAGCCCTAAAGACTACTTGCACTTTAGCAGTCAAAATTTGAGAAAGCCTTCCTATGTGTTCCAATTCATACAGCATACCTATATTTTAAACCTTTTAGATGTTTTTAAGGACAAGATGTCATGGCTGACTTCAATGTATTATTTTTTTGAGCAATGTTAAGGGGGTTGTAAAGGCAAAAGGTTTTTTGTTTTTTTTTTTATCTATGCATTAAGATAAAAAAAAAAAAAAAAACCCTCCTCATTGGCTAAGACAGCAGCGGCGCCACTGGCTCCCGTTTCTGTCAAAGTCAGTTAGCCAATGAGGGGAGGGGGGGGGGGAAGGAAGGGGGGGAAGAGAAAGGGGAAGGAAGGGGGGGAAGAGAAAGGGGAAGGAAGGGGGGGGAAGAGAAAGGGGAAGGAAGGGGGGGAAGAGAAAGGGGAAGGAAGGGGGGGAAGAGAAAGGGGAAGGAAGGGGGGGGAAGAGAAAGGGGAAGGAAGGGGGGGAAGAGAAAGGGGAAGGGGGGGGGAAGAGAAAGGGGAAGGGGGTAAGGGGAAGGGGAAGGAAGGGGAAGAGGAAGAAAGTGGAAGGGGGAAGAGGAAGAAAGTGGAAGGGGGAAGAGGAAGAAAGGGGAAGGGGAAGAGGAAGAAAGGGGAAGGGGAAGAAAGGGGAAGGGGAAGGGGAAGAAAGGGGAAGGGGAAGAGGAAGAAAGGGGAAGGGGAAGAGGAAGAAAGGGGAAGGGGAAGAGGAGGGAAGGGGAAGGAGAAGGGGGAAGGGGAAGGAGAAGGGGGAAGGGGAAGGAAGGGGAAGGGGAAGGAAGGGGAAGAGGAAGGAAGGGGAAGAGGAAGGAAGGGGAAGAGGAAGGAAGGGGAAGAGGAAGGAAGGGGAAGAGGAAGGAAGGGGAAGAGGAAGGAAGGGGAAGAGGAAGGAAGGGGAAGAGGAAGGCCGAACCGCAGCTCCGTATTTGAATGGATACACAAAGCAGCAGCTCGGCTCGGGTGCCCCCATAGTAAGCCGCTTGCTCTGTTGGGGCACTCAAAAGGAGTAAGGGGCCAGCAGAGCCTAAGAGGGACCCGAGAAGAGGAGGAATGGGGCTGCTCTATGCAAAACCAACTGCACAGAGCAGGCAAGTATAACGTTTGCTATTTTTATTGAAAAAAAAAAAAAAAACACATGAGACTTTACAATCACTTTAACCTGCCCATAGATGGTAAGAATTGTGAATGACAATTCTTAGGAAAAGTTTTAGGAAAATTCATACGAAAATCCTCAGAACATTCATTTGTCCTTCAAAAGATTTGTTTGCTTTTAATATTTAATTTTGTAATAAATTGACCTTGCCAAATGAAAACCACATACACTGATAGAATCCCATTTGTTCAGGAAACAATTTCCATCCTGCCAGCATTGCAATGTGATGCAGAATCACTGCGATTCCGCCCGCGATCCCAAATCGCTAGATATGAATAAGACCTTACCAATGCTGCCATCTTCTCCCCATCTTGGGTTCTGAATCTTTAGCCGCTTGGTTGGCCAGGCCACAATGACGCCACTCCTGTGCAAGGGAGTAACATCTTGGAACAAATAGGTGCTGTAAATGTACTTTGAGTTGCGCATGTGTGCCTCAGTGTATGTAATCGCTGACAGGCAGGGACAGAGGTTTATGACCTATTAATAATAAAATAAAAATCTGTCTGCAATTTTTCTCTTTTCAGGTTTAATTTCACTTTGAATAGAAAAAAAAATGGTCTGCCTGGCAGCTCAGATGCTTTTCTTGCCACCAGCTTTTAAAAATCAGCCTCTATTCCCCGTCCTAAGGATTTCCACATTACTTGAATGCATGTACATGGAGAAGCTGCTTTGCTGATGTGTGGAAGTGTAACCAGCACTTTCAGTCATCACACAACTCCTACAACATAAAGTGACAGCATGAAACGCCTACAAACAGACAGCGCCAGCCACAGAGTGGGTGTTCGGTGCTAGAGCACTGACACACACGGCAATCAAAGCGGGCGATGACATATACAACTATCTCAGCAAGTGTAACATCTACATACTTAGCTGTCACCTACGCACTAAAGGATACTACATATTACAGGTGTGCGCGCGCAACATTTCAGACCATACATTGCACCCATAATAAATCTGTTACAAGAGAATAAAAGGAATGAACAGCAGGTGCAGCGCTCAGAACAGGAGAACCACTATTGGATCATTTGTTGAATCCACAGGAGGGTGCTCTGGCTGAGATGTCCTCCAACCAAAGCAGAGGCATCAGAATCAAGTGAAAGAGCCGGCAACTCCAAATCCATAGGAATTATTGCTGTGATCAAGGCTACCTGCCGAAACGCGTTAGCCCCTTTTTATATGCTTTTGTCATGTAACAAATGAATAATTCATATGGATTTGCCGTCTCTTTCACTTGATTCTGATACAAGGAGAATATACTGGAATGTTTTATGCCATCACAGTAATCTAGTGGCACATAGAGGAAGAAAGGACAGGCGCCACTCAGTGAAACAGAAAAGGTTTATTGCATAGCATACATAATGGACTTACATTAAGGCAATGGCTTATCCTTATGGCTTCTGAGTCCCTTTAGTGGCTTGACAGTAATCTAGTGGCGGTCTATAGTCAGGAGTGGACAATCTTTGAGCTAGCAGGTAGGTACGAGGGCTTTAACTGAAGGTATGATTTTATTACATACTTGCAATAGTCCAACTTGGCACATGCATAACTCAAACCTAAAGGACTGCTGTGAAAGCACTACTACAAGTGATCTAAAAAGGTCCCGTACTGAGCAGCTGTCCCACTACACACTGACCACGGAGAGCGCTTGCTCGACCCTGCCAGCATTCACAATCTGCCTTCTATTCTATTATAATGAATACAAGGCTCTCCCTGATTGGACGAGGTGGAAAGGAGAGGCAGTGACATCATGATCCTCACCTTGTCCAATTACAGATTTCTCCACAGTGCTTGCAGCTACAGAAGTCAGTGAGGGCCTGTTTTAGAGCCCAGATAGATCTTTACAGTCTGTACTGACCTTAGTGCATGCGCGTCACATTAGGCTTCATTTGAATGGGCTGCCATTTCACCACAATGGAACAAAAACCGTCCGCACGCCATTTTTTCATTGCAGCGCACAACAGCCTGGTACAAACCATTAGTTTGAACGAAAAAAAAAAAACTGACAGCTAAGATCAGAGCAGCTGTACTAACAACCGGATGTTAGTACAGCGATCTTCCCTGCTTAGCTATGGTGTTCTGACAGGGTGACAACCCCCGCCAGGACACTCCGGTCAGCGCTCTCAGCAATTGGCACAGACTTTGTCAGTGTTGTCATCCTAGGACAGGAAGTCCTTTACTGGCACAATTATAAAGGAGGAACACAAATTCATGCTTGGTATCTTGGTGAACACTGGGTTGTTTATTGTCCACCTGTTAATCTAAGAGCCCATTCACACTAGCGCGACTTGTGAGGCAACTTGTGTTGCCCCAGGTAGCTTGACATAACAAAAGCAATGTTAATCAATCAGTGCCGTCTTAATTGGCACTACTGAAGTTGCTCCGACTTCAGAAAAGGGTCCTGTACTACTTTGAGACGACCTGTGATCCGACTGTCCCATATACTTCAATGGGAGTCGCCTCCTTATCTTAATTGACACGACTTGTTATCAGACTTTCCAGGAAGAAGAAAGAGATTAGCCAGGCATTCCCCACAGACAAAGTCGCCTGTCTCTTCAAAGTAGTGCCCAAGTCTCTTCCCAAGTCTCTTCCCAAGTCTCTTCCCAAGTCTCTTCCCAAGTCTCTTCCCAAGTCTCTTCCCAAGTCTCTTCCCAAGTCTCTTCCCAAGTCTCTTCCCAAGTCTCTTCCCAAGTCTCTTCCCAAGTCTCTTCCCAAGTCTCTTCCCAAGTCTCTTCCCAAGTCTCTAAACAAGTCTCTAAACAAGTCTCTTCCCAAGTCTCTTCCCAAGTCTCTAAACAAGTCTCTAAACAAGTCTCTAAACAAGTCTCTAAACAAGTCTCTAAACAAGTCTCTAAACAAGTCTCTTCAAGTCACGGGGCGACTTTCTGGTAGTGGTAGTGTGAACCAGCTCTTAGACTGTAAAACATGTTATGGACTTCCTCCCCAAATCCAAGTAGTCTTCTATCCACAGAAAATATTGGCAAATTTTACAATGTATGCCCACAGGTCACAACAGCAGAAACCTAAAGAACCTTGTAGAATTCAGGAGTCGGTTTAACCAATTCTCAGTTTACTATAGTAAAAATGTTGGCCAGCCAGGCCTCAAATGACATCCTCCTGGATTGCAGGGCCACGCTGCAGCGCAGTCTGACCATCGGACGCAGGCCATGACTGATCAGTGTACTAGCTCACTGCCGGTGCCATGTGATCGCTGTGACCAATCACACCAGATCATGGGAAAACTGTAAACAATGGATGGCTTCTTTCAGGTCATTACTTGTGTACAATTGTGTTGCTAGCTGTGAATGGTCACAGTGATCACATGGTACAGAATGGGCCAATCACAGCCCCTCGGTACTATGTGATTAACTCTGGTCAATCACAGCTAATCACAACAAAAACATACTGAATGAATCAATTTCATTCAGGAAAATACTTATAGCAATCGTGTTAAAAAAAAAAAAAAAAAAAAAAAGAAAATCCTGTTTTTAAAAAACTACCCTCGTAACATAATATTGCTCTAATCACAGCGTGTTAAAAAATAAATAAAAAAAAAAAAGGGGGGGGGGGATTTTTTTATTTTTTTTTCATACGATCACCAGTGTCTCTGATCACCACCATATGATGACGATGTACTGCACTGGTGACAGTTTGTTTAAAAAAATGTTTTCTTCATTTTCCAAAAAATGCCCAAAAAAAAAATTAATATAAAACTCACCATGCCTTTTTCCAAATACCTTGCACAGTCTACTGTCCAAAAAAGGCATCATTTGGGGAATTTGTACTGTCCTGACATTTTTGGGCCTCAAGAATTAGAGGCCATCAGTACATCAGGACTGATCAATTTCTAGAGCTCTTTCACACGGAGCGGACCGTATTGCGATCCGCTCCGACACTTTTTTTTTTTTCTTCACGGACACGGATGACATTTGTGTCCTCCGGTCCGTATGTCCGCATATCATCCCATCCGTTTGGGGGTGATATACGGACATAATGTATGTCTATGGGCATTGCGGATGTCAGTGGATGACACCTCTGACATCCAATTTGGCGTCCGTTACGTTTTTTAAAACGGAACAAAAATAGGGTTCTGTTCCAAAAAACGGAACAGAAATGAAAGGACGAAAAATCGGATGTCAGTGGACAGTCATCCGCTGACATCCGCAATCCCATAGACATTCATTATGTCCGTATATCACCCGCAAACGGATGGGGTGATTTACGGACATACGGAACGCCCGTGTGAAAGAGCCCTTGGATACATGCCATAGTTTGTGGACTCCAACGTTCCTACAGATTAAATAGCAGACTGATCTGTTTGTTGCTAAAGAAATGTAGCAGAATACATTTTAGCCTAGATTTAGAGTCGGTTCACACTGGGGCGGCACGACTCCTTACTACTTCGGGGCGACTTGTGCATTACCATGCACCACGACTTCGGAGCGACTTGCAGGGACTTCACATAATGGAAGTCTATGCAAGTCGCTCCGAGGTCGCCCCGAAGTAGTACAGGACCCTTTTTCTAAGTCGGACCGACTTGTGTCGCTCCTATTAGAACGGGTCCTGTAGCGGTTAATGGACCGCGAGGGAGCGCGACTTGTCAGGCTGACAATGTGAACCGGCTCTTATGAAGAAAGATTATTTGCAAAGGTTATAACAAACAAAGAAGATAAAAAATAAAAAACGCTAAAAAAAAAAAAATTCTGGTCTTTTCTCGTTTATTTAGCAAAAAAATAAAAAACCCAGTGGTGATTAAATGCCACAAAAGAAAGCAATAGTTGTGTAAACAAAATGATAAAAAGTGTGACGGCGCTGAAAGCTGGAAATTGGCCTGGGCAGAACAGGGGTAAAAAGAGTCCAGCAATGAAGTGGTTAAAGCAGGCAAAACTACAACAGATTGCTGACTGGCTGGAAAGGATTACTGCACTTTGCAGATTACTTTTAGCTTTAAATTGAAAATTTAGCCATTTTTTTATTATATTGAATGAGGAACGGTTAAAACTGCGGTCAGGCTTTTATTGTTAAGAAAGATGGCATCATTCCGGATAAAGGAAAGGTACACATGGGCAGGTGCTTACCATCACAGAAAAAGATGCATAGGATTTCAGGGCCAGTTCACACCACACGCAGTCCAGCGTGTTTTTCTTCAGCATGAAAAACCCATGGATAGTAGGTTATATGGTTTCCAATGGCAGTGCGGTCAGTTGCAGAAAAAAAAAAAAAAAAAAATTGTTGAACATGCTGCATTTTTTCTTCACTGAATTGTACTGAAACGTGGTAAAACGCATCAAAAACATACTGTAATGCACCAAAAGTGCACATGTCCCCATTTAGGCGGAGAAAAAAAAAAAAAGGGGGAGAAATGTACTGGAAAGCATCAAAAACACACCGCAAACACATGAAAAACATGCATGCAGAAATGCATCCGGACTACATTTCTATGGTGTGAACTGGCCCTCAATGCACAACAGACAGCAACAGACTTTTAGTAGAATGGGGAGGGAAAGGTTATAACCTCAGTCAGATTTTTATTGTAGTCCGCATCCTCTTCCTGTAAAGTCATTTTCTTTCCATCCAAGAAAACAATGTGGTCAATGCGGAAAAGCAAATCTCCCAAACTGGGACCCAGACAGCAGTAAAAACCTGGCAGATGCACTAATCCTTGCCTACGCGATTTAAAAAAAAAAAAATTCTAGCTGTAGTTCTTACTAGTAACTCCATTTTAATAAAAAATTTAAAAAATACAGAAAAGTAAAAAAAAAAAAAAATACAAAAAAAATGGCCAACTGCGTGAAAATAATCCCTCTTTGAACACATTTTCAGCAAAGACTTGCAAGCCCTAAAAGCTGAAATTTAACCAGCTTACATATTCCCTGATATCCCCCTCTCTCCTTAACATGCAAATATTTTTTATGTACAGAATGAGACACTCACAGGGTGCAGTGTAATCAGAACAGGAGAGGAGCCCATAAATGAGGAGTGTCATACATACAGAAATCATACTATACTTTAATATAATAGGAGCCAGCCAATTCTGCCAGTAGCAGGCATCAGTCATGTGTTTTGTAAATGGTGCGCAAATTTAATGTCCATCGATCCTCGCCACACTGCTCCTAATTGGGTGTATTGATCAGCTTTAATTGACCTTACTGTTTCAAATAGGCAGATTTTGTTAATGCTTGGAATTGATCCCAGCGCTGGAGACTTGGTTACTGGCAGTGGACTACAGTTCAATAATTATACAGATATATTGAAATGTGCTGGTGTTCTACCCCCGCCATTAAATGTAGACTGAGGGCATGGCGTTCTCCTAAAAACCCTTTAATACCCAGCAGCTGAGATCTTCTGTCAATGCATGGCCTGGGATCTGATAAAAAAAAAAAAAATATAGGCTATATAGGTAAAATAGTTACTATAAACGCATGGAGGGATTTATAGGCAAACTTGAAAATCAGGCACATGACTCAAGAATGATAAATCTATTATTTCTACAGGACAAGTAAAAGTTTTCATACAATGTATGGGGGCCATCCATTAAAGGGGCCCCCAAACAGCAGCCCAGGAGCCAGATGGGACCCTTTGCTTTCCTTTATCCGGCCCTTGGGGCACTACTCCTCTCACTGACACTAACAATAGGGCACTATTCCTCCCACTGACACCAATGATGGGGCACTATTCCTCCCACTGACACCAATGATGGGGCACTATTCCTCCAACTGACACCAATGATGGGGCACTATTCCTCCCACTGACACCAATGATGGGGCACTATTCCTCCAACTGACACCAATGATGGGGCACTATTCCCCCCACTGACACCAATGATGGGGCACTATTCCTTCCACTGACACCAATGATGGGGCACTATTTCTCCCAATGACGGGGCACTATTCCTCCCCCTAATACTAAAGGTGGGCCATTGTTTACCCCCCACTGATGGCCAGACATTTTCTACACCTACACCACACATTAGTCCCTCTAAATTCTGAATAGTAATTGGCCCTTTGTTTAGAAAGTTTGGACACCCCTGAATTAAATCTTTAAGCAGCTGAAACTCTGTCCAGACTCCTCTTCCACAGTAAGAAAATAATTATTAATGGTAAATTGTACATAAAAAAAGTCCACAGTACATACTACTGGGTCAACTTTTTCCTCGGATGTATTAAGAAGTCGTGCCAGATGAATTTCCTTGCAAGGGCCAAACCCAAGTGGCAGATCACTTTTTTCACAGAATAAATTACTAAAATATAGGAGAGTGACAGCAGATAAAAATCCATCAAATCCGTCCTATTTATTCTATCATATACACACACTCTAATTATATATATATATTTTTTTTTTTACACATACTGTCACCAGTGTCCATGGTCACCGCCACACCAGTTTTATGGCGACTCTGTACTGCTCTAGTGACAGTATGTAATAAAAAAAAAAAAAAAAAAAAGTTAAATCATTTTTTTCCCCCAAAAAAGACAAAAAATTACAACTTCAAAAAACGCACCATGTCTTTCTAAATACCTTAGACTGTCTACTTTGCAAAAAGGTCATTTTGGGTGGGTATTTGTACTGTCCTGGCGGATTTTCGGGGCTCAAAAAAAAAAAAAAAAATGAGATTGATCAATCTTGATGTACTGATGACCTATTTTCCGACACCATAGTTTGTGAATTTTCCTACAGATTTATTATTATACACTGATTTGGGTTATTTTCGCCCAAAAGATTTTGCAGAATACATTTTGGCCTAAATTTATGAAAAACAAATACATTTCAAAATTCTGTAACAAAACAAAGTAAAATGCATTTTTTTTTTCTCAAAATTTGCGGCCTTTTCTTTTTATTTAGCAAAAAAAAAAAAAAAAAACACACAATTTGATGAATAAATACCACCAAAAAAAAAGCTCACTGAAAACTGCACTGGGGACATGTTAATATCATGGCTAGCTGCCTGTTTTTATCACACCCTGGCTACCTGTGTGAAAGATCTTTCAGTAAAAAAATACTTAAATACTTTAAGATTAATTTTGAACTTTCCCCCTGCTAGTTTGAGGTCATGTCTCCATGTTCTTGAGCTTTATACTGAAAATCCTGCCCTCCTGAACCTTATTCACCCCCCAGTGACCATTTTTAACAAGAATGCTTATCAAGAGTTTTTTTGACCATCGAAAGGCAACGTTCCAGTCCATGTTAAGCCCTCTTACAGACAGCCATTAATGTGCTCTTCTGACAGCCATTATACAGCGTCTGTATGCAGGAACACTGACAGCCATCAGATGACTACTCCAATAATCCTCTTATGACAAGTGTGCCATGTAAAAACACACTAACTGCTATGACAGTTTAGATGCATTACACAAAAGCTCTCTCTGCAAGCATTACACTGCTTTAGTGCATGTTCACTAAATACCACCAGCGTATATTGGATACCTAATGCACTGATTACAATCAGAGTTATATACTAATGCTCTCCACTCCTATTTTAAGCCTTCAAGAGAAGGTCATCCACTAATGGACTCACACCGAGTACCATCATTATGTTTAGGCATGCTCTCCAGAACCATCAGGTAATATGGAAATCACAAGGTCAGGTCAAACACTTTGATTTACAACTCCTACTATAAACACAACATCTAAAATAGAAGTTTTATATTTATTATTATTTTTCTTACTTTTTGATGCAGTACCCATACAGGCCAATCAAGAATCTCTACCGAAGACAGACCAGTTCCAGATAGATTCCGATAGGGCAGCCGCCTACCCACCCAATGATACCTATATTCTCCCACCCCCTTGCCACTCTATTAATCACAAAAAAACAGCTGGGAATCCTGACTATGGGGTAACAAGTGATCTTTCCAAGATGCACGGTTCATGCCTGGGCAGTCAGTCACCATTCCCAAGTGCCCCTGAACACCAATGCTGGGGGACAATTTCTTAATGACACACTGGTGCATCTGTATCAGTGGTCTTTGAGAAGTACGGTGCCCCCCATGTCACTTTTCTCCCCGCTGACACGAGGGGCACCACTTTTCCTCTTCCGCTGACACAAGGGGCACCACTTTTCCTCTTCCGCTGACACAAGGGGCACCACCTTTCCTCCCCCGCTGACACAAGGGGCACCACCTTTCCTCCCCCGCTGACACAAGGGGCACCACCTTTCCTCCCCCGCTGACACAAGGGGCACCACCTTTCCTCCCCCGCTGACACAAGGGGCACCACTTCTCCTCTTCCGCTGACACTAGGGGCACCGCTTCTCTTTCCCGCTCAGGCAATTTATTACTCACAATGACCACTAATGCAGAGGCATTTATCATTCTTACTGACCAGAAATACTGGGGCATTTTTTCACTTCTGCGATATAAACCCAATCTCTTAAAATTTCATACAAGCTTTAAAAAAGTACCTGCTGATCTGGACCTGATGGTCCTTATTAAGACATTTTCTGGTACGTGGTCACAACTGTTTCTCAGTTGTGCTCCTGCGTAGACACTACCGATCAGGCCTGAACAAATCTTACCCAGAGTGAGAAACCAGCACTACATATCCTACATTTGACTAATATATATATATATATATATATATATATATATATATATATATATATATATAGCTGAAAGATACATGGAGGGGAAACTTACAAGGACTGAAGCAGCTGTGCAAAGCAACCAATCAACTTCTAAGCTTTCATTTTCAAAGCTTAACTGGAAGCCAATTGGTTACTATGCACAGTTGCACCAGATTCTCCAGTTTTAGCAAATGCCCCTGATAGTAAAGCAACAGTTAAGGATCCATTCTAAATGCAATGTGTGTTTTAAGCAGAAAGGCATTGCATATTAAAATGCATTGCAATACTTTTGTTAAAGCGGAGTTCCACCATAGAAACATTTTTTAAGATAAAAATACCCCCGGGACAGTCAGGGCTAGTGCATTTAAGCAACGATAGCCTCTGAAGTGTCCCCTGTTTCACTTACCTGTAAGAAGAAATACTTAACTTGAAAATGTCTTGTCCAGCGCTGCCATCTCAGGTGTGCGCAGCTGAAGCCGGAGCGTCCTCTTCGGTGACGTCGGAGTCCCAGAATGCCCTGCTCGTCACTTGCGGTGCAGGCGAGTCATCCCTGCACAGCTTCTGGGAATGCCACACCTGCATCGGAAGTGACGAGCAGAGCCGGTGCATTGACTCCTGGGATCGATGACGCTCATCTCCCAGGAGTCAATGCAAGGAGGAAGTGATGGTGCGGGCCGCGGCCGCAGAGGGAGGAAGAGGAAGGAAGGTAAGTATATTTTCATTAAAAAGAAGGCAAGTGAAACAAAAAATAAATTTTAACTATCCAATTCTTTTTCAGGTAAATTAAAGCAAGCGGACAGTGAAAAAAAAGGATTTTCAGGGTGGAACTCCCTTAATTTTATTATTTTTTTTTTTTTTTATAGGAAACTTCGACTGGCTGTTTTGACTCTTGCATTTATGCGTGTTGCGGTGTACTTACATGAGCTCTGCGTAGAATTGTGGTGAAAAAAAAAAAAGTAGGACACGTTCCACTTTCATCAGCACAGATTTGCACCCATCAGCACAACACACTGGTGTAAACTGCTCCAATTAAAATACATTGATTTTTCAATTTCAATGATTATGCGCTGGCATGCGTTGATCAATGCATGCCAGTGCATCTGGTTTGGATGGACCCTAAAAAGGAAACCATTTGTTCTGGTAATTTGGGACAGACTTTATTTAAACGAAAAATGAAAATACAGAACAGACTATTACTTTACCATTAGGACAACTTTAAACCATACAGAACTATAAACAGACAAATGTTCCCATGGCTTGCCAGCAATGTGGTAGCTGCGTCAGTCTCTCACAACCAACACCAGTCATGACTCTGGAGCTGAAAATGTCGGCTTAAGGGGAAGGGAGCATTTGGGCATGGAGGAGGTTTCCCCATCATGCTGACTGATATAGCTATTGCTTATCGTTCGATAAACTCAGCACTGAGCAAGAATGAAGCAGTCAATGTGACAGAATGGACAACCAGCATTGCACATTTTACTTAACAGTCCCAACATTTCAGCACCCACCTCCCCACCAGCAATAGCTGTCAATGACTTGGTCACCAGAGAGATTTTTCTGTTTCCATGGCGACTGGGAATTGTCCACTCTCAAAATAATGTATAGTAGGATATAGAGCATCTTTGTGCCCAGGCACACTATGAGGTATAATGTATACAATATATATATATAGCACGATATTGCCTAGCTCTGTGTCCAAACACACCATAGGGCATTCATTTTTTGTGTTAGTTCTGTTTTAATGCAGTTGTAAACCGCAGTTTTTTTTTCCCCTGGACCTGCAAGGTAAAGGCATAATGTGATAAAAACCAAAAAGTGCAGCGCTGAAATCAGTATACAATTATATAGCTGAAAAGCTCATATAAAGAAAACAAAAAAGGAGAGGGGATAATGTCCAAATGAATAGTCCCAATATTAAGTGCAGAGATGTGAATCCACGTGCAAAATAACTTTCTTCCAGTGACACCAGGGAAAAGTGTAGGAAGGGGACACCCTTGTGCTCAGGTATAACAAGCAGCTTACCGAAATTCCGTGGCTGCTCAATTTAATGAGACAGCCTCTCCCAGCTAGTAGTAAACCAGTAGGTCAACCGATATCAAGCTCAGGTGCTTCGAAAGACTCCAAAAGCCGAAAGCCGTTTCCGGTGTGTTGTTAAACCGATCACATTAATATGTGGCACACTTGAAACTTCTCATATACTCCATTGAACGTAAAGCCATATGTAGAAAGAAACAGAGGCCCATAGCGTAATCCCGTAAACCAATAGGTAAATTTATAAAAAAAACTACTTACAATTTAAAAGACAAAAACAGGCATGTAGTATGTGCTGGTCATGGATCTAACCGCGGCATCCCGCAAGTCTCCAGATCAGCATATGGATAAACAGCCGGCTTCGTTGGGGGGCGTGTGGACGTTTATGTCTGGGATCGCCAACGTTTCGTCATAAGAAAGACTTCTTCTGGGCTTTCTTATCTTTCTTATGACGAAACGTTGGCGATCCCAGACATAAACGTCCACACGCCCCCCAACGAAGCCGGCTGTTTATCCATATGCTGATCTGGAGACTTGCGGGATGCCGCGGTTAGATCCATGACCAGCACATACTACATGCCTGTTTTTGTCTTTTAAATTGTAAGTAGTTTTTTTAATAAATTTACCTATTGGTTTACGGGATTACGCTATGGGCCTCGGTTTCTTTCTACATATGGCTTTACGTTCAATGGAGTATATGAGAAGTTACAAGTGTGCCACATATTAATGTGATCGGTTTAACAACACACCGGAAACGGCTTTCGGCTTTTGGAGTCTTTCGAAGCACCTGAGCTTGATATCGGTTGACCTACTGGTTTACTACTAGCTGGGAGAGGCTGTCTCATTAAATTGAGCAGCCACGGAATTTCGGTAAGCTGCTTGTTATACCTGAGCACAAGGGTGTCCCCTTCCTACACTTTTCCCTGGTGTCACTGGAAGAAAGTTATTTTGCACGTGGATTCACATCTCTGCACTTAATATTGGGACTATTCATTTGGACATTATCCCCTCTCCTTTTTTGTTTTCTTTATATGAGCTTTTCAGCTATATAATTGTATACTGATTTCAGCGCTGCACTTTTTGGTTTTTATTGTATTTTTTGAATCACTGTTAGTTGATTTTGTGCCAGCTGCTCACTATTGTTCTTAATCATTTGGTTTTCTGTCACATCTAGCGCGGAAATTTTTCTTCTATTTATATTACAAAGGCATAATGTGCTAGTATGGAATGCATACTATCAAATGATGTGAAACTTACCTAAAAGCGAAGCCCTCTAGCAACGCAATGTAATCGCTGGAGGCAGCGTCCATCTTCACCAGGTCTTCCTTCCGGGTCCACGGACTCCGGCTGTGTGACAGGCCAGGGACCGCCATGATGTCACTCCCGCGCATGCGCAGAGGAGCCATCATTCACAGCACAGGTATCTGAAGGAACAGCATGGGTGGCCGTTTCTTCAGAGCGCATGCGTCAATAAGGTCATCAGCTGCATATAATGTAAATATCTCCTAAACGGTACACATTTAGGAGATATGAATAGTACCCATTAGATAAACCTTATTATAGGCTTACCTATAGGTACAAATCATGCCTGAGTTTACTTCCTCTTAAGGAAAAATAAATAAATGGAAAAACAGTCTTAGCACAGTGGTCTGCAAAATTCAGCCAGCGGGCCACATGTGGCCCTTTGCTTGCCTTCATCCAGCCGACGGGGCACCATTCCTCCCACCGGCCCCACCGACGGGACACCATTCCTCCCACCGGCCCCACCGACGGGACACCATTCCTCCCACCTGCCCCACCGACGGGACACCATTCCTCCCACCTGCCCCACCGACGGGACACCATTCCTCCCACCGGCCCCACCGACGGGACACCATTCCTCCCACCGGCCCCACCGACGGGACACCATTCCTCCCACCGGCCCCACCGACGGGACACCATTCCTCCCACCGGCCCCACCGACGGGACACCATTCCTCCCACCGGCCCCACCGACGGGACACCATCCCTCCCACCGGCCCCACCGACGGGACACCATTCCTCCCACCTCTACCCCTAATGCCCCATACACACGTGCAGATTATCTGCAGACTTTTGTCTGCAGACTTACCAAAACCATATAATATGAGGTCAAACCTAAACACTTTCAATTTGTATGCAATCCGGCAGGCCCTTGCACTACATAGAAAAGGTAAGTCTGCAGACAAAAGTCTGCAGATAATCTGCACGTGTGTACGGGGCATTAGTCTCACTGACCCCATGGCATTTTCTATTCCCACTGGCTGCAGCACTCTCCCTAAAATCTGTAAGACAGTAAATTGGCCCTTTGTTCAGAAAGTATGGAGACTGCTGGTTTGGCAGGCTAAACAGGATCTGGTTATGGTTTAAATATACTTTAATGTCAGATAAGCAAAAGCCGATGTGATATTGGTTGCCACAAGTTATTGCTCTTGTGCACTGTAATTAATCTAGAACCCGAAAATGTCTATAGAATGAAATATTATACCTGTTTAACATTCAGGAAATTCATAGATCCATCCAAGAAAATCCTCTGTTAGCACTGCCAGCTGATTTAAACCTCATACATACTACAGCAGAATCTTTCGCCAAAACGCCTCATCAGCTGCGCTCTTCAGACGCCCTTTTATAATGCGTCCCTGCAATAGATCGGTGTAGCAGTAGCACGATCCAGTATTGCCGGCCAGATCGAACCCGACGTCCTGCCGGCTAGAAACACACTATATGAACGTCCTGCAGAACACAAATCAATGTAACAACCCCTTTGTCACACACACCAGCTATTAACCCTTCAAGTGCCAAAAGGAGATTCATTGTCTTACAAAGCACTGTGGTCCCTTCTGGCAGGGCCGAGAACTAATACACTTAAACCCGTATTGTGCTCAGGGACATGGCACCTCCCGGCATGACCTGCAAGAAATAGGCTAAGCACACTCAGCATTATGTGCCAATAATAACATTAGCGTGACTCATGGCTCCATATTCAGGAAGCCCCATATCCCGGTCACCAATAAAAACGCTTCTGGAAATCAGAAGGGCCCCTGCAAGTTGTCTCAAATCATTTTATGACAGCATTACTTTCTGCAAAATGCCCGACTGAGTTAGCATTGATTTCCATGCTCTTGTTCAGGCTTGTCACTACATAATTGCACAAATTGCACTTATGGTAGTTAATTGTCACTCTGGATCTCCGGAGAATTCATGAAAGTGTCTTACCGTTCACCTATCACCAATCTGCAAACAAAGCGAAGCTGAAAAAATTCACACAATCGCAACAAACGGCACAAAACAGCAAATGCAGCTTGTGTCATGTAAAACAAATGGGGAAAGGAGCAAGTTTAGCAATACGGCCAACAAGGTCCCTCTGCCAAACTCCTGAAGATCAGTATAACTTCAGAGGGAAAAGCATTGTAGCTTACCAATGCCATAAAAGTAGAATGTTTTCAAAAAATAAAATGAAAGCTCTAGACCACATCACATCTATCCTGGGAGACAGTGTGTTACAAAGGCATGTGCATGCCGCAAGATTTGGTGTACACAGACACACCATTGGTCCTGTTGTTTCTTCACATGTGCAAATATACCGTGGGTCACTATAGTGGCCATTATCAGCATTTGTCTGCATCCCCCCCGTGCATGTGCAGCTGTGCCACAAGGCTCTGCCAGGTCCAAAAGACCTGTAGCGCATCTGCGCATGTGACACATTTTTGAAGAATTCCAGCATGGTAGAGGGGAGGGGACGAATGTGAGACGAGTTTCTACTATAACCGACATGACTCAAAGTTACACACCAGGAGGATTTTTATTTTAAAGAAATATGTATACTATTTTTAGCTCCAATGATATGGGGGGAAAAAAAAAAAAAAAAAAGCTCAAAAGTGGAACTCCGCTGATCTGCTTCCCCCCCCCCCCCCCACTCCGGTGCCCCATTTGGCACCTTTCAGGGGGGAACGGGGGAATGGGGACCTGTTTTTGACAGTTACCCTTCCCCACTTCCTGGGAGACAACGCCACGGCGCTGTCCCTTAGAAGTTCGGCCCCCTGCTTTTCCCTCCGCCGCTGGGCCAATTACAAAGCGCAGTGTGCTTTGCACAGTAGGGAACTACGGAAGGCTTCACTGCTGGGTTCCCTTACTCTGGATGGCAGCGTCGGCACCCGAGAGCCGATACGTAAATCGGCTTCGGGTGCCGACATCGCGGGCTCCCTGGACAGGTAAGTTCTACTATTTAAAAGTCAGCAGCTACAGTATTTGTAGCTGCTGACTTTTACATTTTTTTAAGGGGGCGGAATTCTGCTTTAAAGTGTTTGTAAACCCTTCCATATTCTCAGTGAAGTGACTGGCCTCAGGTAATGCACAGAGTATAAACAAATCTTCCTACATAAGTTGTACATGTTTATCTGCAGATATATGTCTAATACATCCATTCAAAGTGCAGAATTTATACAGCTCATCTGAGCTTTAAAGGAAGCAGTGGGCAGAAATCTGAAGTTATACTCTGCCCAACTCAGTGAGGAGAGCTCTGAGAGCTGATTGGAGGGAAGAGGCTTCACACAGCAACAGAGCTGAGACTGTCAATCAGCAGGAGTTCCCTCCACGTCAATTTTTCTCTTGGTGTCAGGAAAACTTGTCAGAAGTGATTCATGCCGATAGAGGAAGGAAGCAGCAGACAGAAATTACATTCCGTGAAGCCCACGACTGGCTTTCTTATTTACAAGTACTGGATGTTTAATGGCAGTTGGATATGTGGTCGGTGGGGGGCTTCTGGATGGACAAGACTCTTTTTCATCTTTATTTCCCCTTTCTCCTCTTTCTTATTTTATTCTCTCCTCTTTTTCTTTTTCATTTTCCTATCTAATTTTTATTTTTTTTATCAACATTGCTGCATATTGTGTAGCTTTATTGATACACCTTTGATGGAGGACTATGCTAGGCATAGCTGTTATTGGTAGTGAGCAGCTGCCCCATCTGGGGCCTGGTTTCACGATTAGCTGCACCCACCAGATTAATTTATTTTTCTAGTATGTCTCATGTCTGCTGTTTTCTCTTTGCATGATGACCACTGCGTTACCAACAAGTTTGGAGTCACGGGAGACTTATATACCTACCATCCTTGTATTTGATGCTGGGCTTTCATTTATTAATGCATACCCATAGTAAATCTGGGCTGCTTTAATTCTTCAGTTTTCCAGCTATATTTCCAGAACAGGATGGATGTGTAGAATGATATTACAGTTGGTTTTGTATCTTGTATCTATTTCTTTGTTGAAAAATCAATAAAAAAAAACATTAAAATGGCACTTAGTGCTCTGGATTGAGAAGAAGTGCACACTATAAAGGAATATGCTTTGTTCATATTTCATATCTGAGGTTTACAACCACTTTAAAGTTTTGTGAACTAACCCTGAAGACTATTACTTGAATTACCTACCAGTGACTTTAATGCTCCCTCCCAAGCCTAATTATTGCATTTAGTAGCCAAAAGAGGGGTTTGACCGCCCTGAGAGAAAAACAACCAAAATTACAAACCCAAATTAAATGCAATTCGACCAATGACCCAGAATACAACAAAACCCAGTACATTGGGGGAAATCCAAAAACTTAACAGTACACCAGAAGCAAGGACCTGTTTTAAAGATCCACCTCTTTATTCTGACAGTGCAATCCAAAAATAAAAAGGCTTATTCAATTACACATACATAGCAATGTTTTAGGTCAGGAACAATGCATTTTCCACCACAGCGGACAACATTTTTAACATTTTAAAAAAAGGAGTTTCTGGTGATAGCATACACCTGCTACAAATAAGCGCAAGTGTGGGAAATCTGCGATTCATGGGCATTTCCCACAAAGCATTCAAATTGCACTGCCCTTGCGATTTGCAGCAGGTGTCAGTGCAATCCTAATAACACCCCAATTACAGGTCCCAAATGCAGTGCTTTTGCCCACATCGGATCGCATGGTAAAAAAAGTACCATGCAATCCGCTTGCAGTGTGGTTCCAACACTGGTCAACTATGGTACAATGTGGTGCAATTTAAGCCCATTCAAAATGGGTGTCACAAGTTAGCCTATAGTTTTGTCTGTATATTCTTACCTCCTTGCTGCAGTGCTTCTGTCTTGCTTCCCTTCACATGTGGTGTTTGGGCTTCTATGGGCGTCAACTGCTCCACTGTGGGTTATATCCGGTTCCTGTCAATTACTTCCTGGGTCTCCTCCCTGTATGCTTCCCTATATATACACATGCTCAGTGCACTGCCCCTTGCTTGAGCAACATCGCTGTTCTCTGAGCTCCCATCCGTGTATCCCTTGGTTATTGTATCTGATCTCCTGTGTACCGACCCAGCTTCGTTTCTCCGTCTATGTTCGTCTGCTGCCTGTCCTGACCTCGGCTTGTCTCTTGGATCTCCTTATAGTCTCCTGTTTACCCTGCACACGCCAGCGGTCTCCACATCCTCAGCTGGGCCTACCTGGGGGCCGCGACCTGGTTCCAGTCTGCTGCAAGTCCATCCCCACCACCATGGGCCCTGGTGAAGAAGCAGGCTGGGGCTTAGACTCCGCGCCCTGGGGAATCCTGAGCTGGGGATCTATAAGGGCTCACTACCACAGACTCGTTGTCAATGGGTTTATAGTGTGAATCGAGGCTTAAAGAGAATGCTGTGCCAACGGGTGCCTGCTAGAAAGTGCAGGGGGCAGTTTACTAGAATCAAATACTCTACAGGTTTGCTTTAGGCTACATTCACACCTGAGCGTAGCGTTTTTCGCGCGTTTTTTACCGCGATTTTACCGCGATTTTTGCGGCGTTTTTTACCGCGATTTTTACCGCGATTTTTGTGCAGGCGTTTTTAGATTGAATAGAGATCAATGGAAAACGCCTGTAATCTGCCCAAAAAGAAGCTCATGTACTTTTTTGAGCGTTGGGCGTTTTGTAAACAGCGTCAAAACGCTCAGATGTGAACAGGGGCCATTGAAATGAATAGGATTTGTCTTGTTGGGCGTTTTGAGAGCTGATCCTAGAGCAGAAAAACGCCCCAAAAACGCCCCAAAACGCCTAGATGTGAACGGAGCCTTATAGAGAGGTGGCACAGTTTTGTTTCTTAATCAGAATGTTAAAGTGATGCTAAACTCTGGTTTAAAAAAAAAAAAAAACAATATTGGAAATATTGGCGAGGGGTCTCACGTCAGCATTCTGTGATCATTTTATAGTATATTATAGGCATTTTTGTTTTTAAAGGCCTGTATGTGATCTAGAAATAATTCGATGAATGTCATTGAAAGAAACGAAAGTCTAAGTGTCAGAACTGATTCCTTCTATGTTTAAAAGGGTCAGAAAGGCTCTCGTTTGTTGGGACTTTGTATACCAACCAAGCTGTCCAGGAAGTAAATGCTACATGAATCATCTCTGCCCTTACTCAACTTTGCCATGGAAAGAAATTCTAGGGGGTGTTTTTTTAAAAGGATTTTCTAGCAAAATAAAGCATAAAGCATAGAGACATGGATAGATGGGGGAGTTAGCTTTGAATATTAAAAATGAATGGAATCGTGTTTGTGGTGCTCATATGCAGTGTAGTTCCGTTTTAATGAAACGGATTACAGGGCCATAAAGTAGTAGATGTGTATGGATTATTTTTGGAGGATAAGGATCTCTTTTAGTGGCATTTTAAGCACTGCCGATAGGCCAGATACCATTTTCCCCAATTGTAAACGCGTATGAAAATATTTGGTACTACGGCCTGCGTTTTGACTGCACTGGCAGGCATCTATGAAGTGTGCCTTTATACATCAGTCTTCATGTACTCTTCCTCCCTGACAGTTCTTAGCGGAGGTAGCAGCTATTCTTCTCATCGTATTTAAACCGTCAAAAAGACATTTCATGTGTTAAGACTAGGTGACACATAGTTCTTCCCCTATTAACAGCAATTTACGAAGCAGCCGATACAAAACATGAAAGCATCGCAACACACATGGTGGTACATGTAAGGACTGTTCCCATCACCAAAATGGACAATCCACCTGCCATCCCAATTAGGGATGGACTCAGGTATGTTTGGACACGAGTCTCCACCCACCTTAGCTATTCTGCCAGAAAGCTGTCAAAGCCGACAGTCAATCATAGGCAGCGGAGGCATTCCCCACCCTGCAACCACAATTATACATGCCCCTTGTATACGCTGGATTGGTATACTGCGGCAGGTCGGCTCTGTCCCGCGAAACGACGCACACGTATGTTGTTTCGTGGGACAGCTAGTGGGGGCGCACGTGCCGATTGGCCACAGGGGGAGTCAGTTAGCGGGTTCGGTGGCAGTGATGTCTGCCGGGCACCCACGATCGCTCCCCATGGAGAAAGGAAGACGGTCTTCCAATGTAAACACGGCATACCGCTGTTCTACAAGTAATGAACACAGGGATACTATGTTCCTCCCATTTAGGAACACAGGTCTCTGTGTTTATCCAGAAAGCCCATCCCCCACACAGTTAGAAAGCACCCCCTAGGGACACATTTAAACCCTTTGATCCCCCCTAGTGTTAACCCCTTCCCATCCAGTGTCATTAGTACAGGAAGAGTGCATATTTTTAGCACTGAATACTGTAGTAATGTCACTGGTCCCCCCCCCCCCCCAGTATCAGGTGTCCAATCTGTCCGCCGCAATGTCGCAGTCCCGCTAAAACAATCGCTAATTGCCACCATTAGTAGTGAGAAAAAATTAGAAAATGACAAATCTCTTCCCCTAGTTTGTAGATGCGATAACTTTTGCGCAAACTAATCAATATACACTTATTGGGATTTTTTTTAACTGAGAATATGTAGCAGAACACAAACTGGCCTAAAATTATGTAAAATTAGATTTTTCTATTTTTTTTATTGGGAATGTTTTGTAGCCGAAAGTAAAAAAGTTGTTTGTTTTTTGTTTTTTTTTAGAATTGTCGCTCTTTTTATGTTTATAGTGCAAAAAAAAAAAAAAAATTGCAGAGGTGATCAAATACCACCAAAATAAAGCTCTATTCGTGGTGAAAAAAAAAAAAAAAAAAAAAAAAAAAAAAGGCAAATTATTTTTGGGTACAGCGTTGCCAGACCGCGCAATTGTCGCTTAAAGTAGCAAGGTGTTGTATCTCAAAAAATGGCCTGGTCATTAAGGGGGGTAAAACCTTCCGGTCCAGAAGTTTTTAAAGCGGTAATAAACTCGGAATCTTTCAAATTTGCCTACAGGTAGGCTTATTATAACAGACTGCCCGTCAGTGGGTAATGTGATCTGACCTGCACAGCTCAGATCACATTTACGGACCCGCTCTGCGTGCCACAGCGATGTGACTTCTGCACGCATGCGTGGGAGTAACGTCACATTGGCCCGACCAGTCAAGTGCCCGAAGATGCGAAACCCCAAAACGGGTGAAGATGGAAGCAACGGAGACCGGGGATAGCCCTGACAGTGCATCGCTGGAGGGCTCAGTTTGTGGGCAGGTTTGTCACAATGTTCAAGTATGCGGTGCAGGAGGACCCATTATTTAATATTGTCAGAGAATTTACTCCAGCTTTATATGACGGGTGATACAAAACAGAAAACCGATTCATCAGATGCTAAAAACACTGAAATACTCGTGCAGTTGTGTAGTCAAGCCATGGCTCTCCAGCTATTCTCCAACTACGAGTTGGAAAATGCCTCACCAGTTTACACCTAGATACGGGTTATTTCTGAATAAGAACATTTTAAACACAGGTTATTCTATTTGATCATATTATTATATTTTATGGTACACTCTTAATGACATCACATTCATCTAGGTGTGTTTGTTCCTGTAATATTGTAGTCTTTATCACAGACGAAACTGATTTGGCCTTTATCACATCATAGAAACGCCATGTTTGTTCTCTACTCCTCGCTTCTCGTAATTATGCTGAAACTAATATATTGTAGATATGCCTCAATCATCAACGAAAAAGGTAATCCGTAACATAACAGTTTGACTGGCCCTAGCCCAAATTATCAGTTACTCGTTAACCTACAAACATACATAAGGTCATTATGGTCACAGAATGTATTACAGGAGGGATAGAAGATCGGACTCGTTACTACAAGCAAATCTACAAAATGAAGCCTCAAAAAAAGGACCAAAAAGACAAAGGACATATTTATCCATAAGATGTCCTAACCACACTATATACCCAAGCCCTATCTTTCTTACAAGATATTGTACCCCTAAGGGTCCTTTCACACGGCCGCTCTGCTGCTTTCCGTGTGTCCGCAAATCATCCTATTTTTTTGCGGATGATTTGCGGACATAATGTAAGTGAATGGCACTGCGGATGTCAGCGGAATACCATCCGCTGACATCCGATTTTCCTCCTTTCAGTTCTGTTCCGTTTTTTCGAACGGAACAGAACCCCATTTTTTCATCCGTTCCAAAAACGGAAAGGAAGGAAAATCGGATGTCAGCGGTGTCATCCGCTGACATCCGCAGTGCCATATACTTACATTATGTCCGCATATCATGCGCAAACGGATGGGATGATATGCGGGCACACGGAGCAGATGACAGAAATGTCATCCGCTCCGTGGAAAAAAAAAAGTCCCGCAGCGGACCTTTCACACGGAGCGGCCGTGTGAAAGGAGCCTAATGTGCTGGAAGACTTGTTTAAAGGTTTTTTCCACCTGTGAGGGAATTGTTCATTAGAGAACTTCCAAAAGGGGCTTCTACCTTTGCTTTAATTGACTTAAAGCTCTTAAAAGTGTAACGACTGTAAACAAACTGAAAACACTATGTATTAAATTTCTAATATTCAAAGCAAACTCACCTATCCATCCCTGTCTCCATGCTTTATTTTGTAGAGAAAAGAGTTTCATGTCCCCCCTGCTACCATTTATAGGGGAGTCCATATTGAGTAAGGGCAAAGGATTCATGTAGCATTAATTTTTGGAATCCATCTGCGCTTAACTCGGGCATATAAAGGTGGAGGGTGTGCTTAGCTGAGAAAGCCTGTCTTCCTCTTCTCCAGATGAAAGAAATAAAAAATGCTCATGAAGCCCTAATGAGATGTATAGTATATGCCTAAAGCGGAACTAAAGTTACGCTGCTACTCACTCTAAGCAGGCAGGCTCTTTATTGCAGAGGAGATTGTCTCTTCTGCAATAAAATCCACCTACCTGCTTGCTCTCAACAATCTCCAGCATGTAAACTGAGCTGCACATGCATAGCTCAGCTTACAGGGCTGACCTGATCTGTGTGCAGGAATGACTGGCTCCTGCGCATGTGCAGGAATGACACCATCCTGCGTCAGCCAATGAAGACGACCGAAGACTAGCACACAGGAGAAGATGCCGGAGAGGGACAGGGATCACTGTAGAAAGGGCAAGTAAAGCCAGCCATAGACTGTTCAAATCTCGGCCAGCTCAGCAGGGACTAACTGAGATTCGAACCATAGGCTGGCTGAATATACCCAAGTTAATTGATCAAAAAAAAACAAACAGAAAGTGCAGCGCTTGAAACTATACAGCAAACCATAAGTCTCTCAAAAATAATACCAAAAGAAATGGTGTACAAAACTCCAACAAGTCTATATATAGGAATTAAAATTAGAAAACCTTCAGAAGTGAGAAGAATCTCACAAGGGATTGATCGATCAACTTGGGTAAAACCAGACTGTCGGATTTTACATGCAATTATTGCTAATCAATAAGCCCCCGTTCACACTGGGGCGACCTGTCAGGCGACCTGGTCGCCTGACAGGTCGCCTTCCATAGAGAAGCTGCGGACCCGTTCTAATAGGAGCGACACAAGTCGCTCCGACTTAGAAAAAGGGTCCGGAGCTTCTTTGGGGCGACCCGGAGCGACCTGCATAGACTTCAATGTTATGAAGTCCGTGCCGGCCGCTCCGAGGTCGCGGTGCGAGCAGCGCGCCGCGACCTATGAGGTCGCCCGGCAAAGTAGCGTCGCCCCAGTGTGAACGGGGCCTAAGCCATTTAGAGCAAAAATTTGATTGCATTTGTTACACTTCGACATAAACATCATATGGCCATTGCCATTTATATGGTATGGGTTAAAAGGAATATGGTGTCCGCATATTTTTGGGACCAACACCACTTGGCAGGCCCATTGCCAAGACACCTATGGTCTTTTTAGCTATCTGTAAGGGTGACATTCTGATCACCCAATTGTGAGGGTCATTACTCCCACTGATCACCCAATTGTGAGGGTCATTCCTCCCACTGATCACCCAATTGTGAGGGTCATTCCTCCCACTGATCACCCAATTGTGAGGGACATTCATCCCACTGATCACCCAATTGTGAGGGACATTCATCCCACTGATCACCCAATTGTGAGGGACATTCATCCCACTGATCCCCCAAATGTGAGGGACATTCCTCCCACTGATCCCCCAAATGTGAGGGACATTCCTCCCACTGATCCCCCAAATGTGAGGGACATTCCTCCCACTGATCCCCCAAATGTGAGGGACATTCCTCCCACTGATCCCCCAAATGTGAGGGACATTGCTCCCACTGATCACCCAATTGTGAGGGACATTGCTCCCACTGATCACCCAATTGTGAGGGACATTCCTCCCACTGATCACCAATTGTGAGGGACATTCCTCCCACTGATCACCAATTGTGAGGGACATTCCTCCCACTGATCACCAATTGTGAGGGACATTCCTCCCACTGATCACCAATTGTGAGGGACATTCCTCCCACTGATCACCAATTGTGAGGGACATTCCTCCCACTGATCACCAATTGTGAGGGACATTCCTCCCACTGATCACCAATTGTGAGGGACATTCCTCCCACTGATCACCAATTGTGAGGGACATTCCTCCCACTGATCACCAATTGTGAGGGACATTCCTCCCACTGATCCCCCAAATGTGAGGGATATTCCTCCCACTGATCCCCCAAATGTGAGGGATATTCCTCCCACTGGTCACCGATTGTGAGTGACATTCCTCCCACTGGTCACCGATTGTGAGTGACATTCCTCCCACTGATCACCAATTGTGAGGACATTCCTCCCACTGGTCACCAATTGTGAGGGACATTCCTCCCACTGGTCACCAAATTGTGAGGGACATTCCTCCCACTGATCCCCCAAATGTGAGGGACATTCCTCCCAGTGATCACCAATTGTGAGGGTCATTCCTCCCACTAATCACCAATTGTGAGGGTCATTCCTCCCACTGGTCACCAATTGTGAGGGACATTCCTCCCACTGATCACCAATTTGTGAGGGACATTCCTCCCACTGATCACCAATTGTGAGGGACATTCCTCCCACTGGTCACCAATTGTGAGGGACATTCCTCCCACTGGTCACCAATTGTGAGGGACATTCCTCCCACTGGTCACCAATTGTGAGGGACATTCCTCCCACTGGTCACCAATTGTGAGGGACATTCCTCCCACTGGTCACCAATTGTGAGGGACATTCCTCCCACTGGTCACCAATTGTGAGGGACATTCCTCCCACTGGTCACCAATTGTGAGGGACATTCCTCCCACTGGTCACCAATTGTGAGGGACATTCCTCCCACTGGTCACCAATTGTGAGGGACATTCCTCCCACTGGTCACCAATTGTGAGGGACATTCCTCCCACTGGTCACCAATTGTGAGGGACATTCCTCCCACTGGTCACCAATTGTGAGGGACATTCCTCCCACTGGTCACCAATTGTGAGGGACATTCCTCCCACTGGTCACCAATTGTGAGGGACATTCCTCCCACTGGTCACCAATTGTGAGGGACATTCCTCCCACTGGTCACCAATTGTGAGGGACATTCCTCCCACTAATCACCAATTGTGAGGGACATTCCTCCCACTGATCACCAATTGTGAGGGTCATTCCTCCCACTGATCACCAATTGTGAGGGTCATTCCTCCCACTGACCACCGTTGAATTTTTTTTCATCAGGGATACCCTGAAACCTGAAATATGATTTCCTCTGGGGTAAAAAGGCTGAGAAAGACAGATTTAGAAAGTATATTAGCCACCAGGCCAGTATAGCAGCTTGGTCAACATCCTTTTAGAAGGAAGCCCGTAATGGTAGGACTATAACCCTGCCAGGTTTACCAATGAATGACATACATGCACAGCTTTCCTGTAATAAACTAACCCACGTACTTTTATCATTTAAAAAAAATATTCCATGACTAAATACAATATAACCATTCAAAGCAAACTTTGCAGATATTAGGACCACCTCACATGAATAACGTATTGTACCTACACAAACACTGGATTTTTCCATGACTACACCACATTACAAACACACTAAAAGGAGCTTCCTGTTACTATGCAACATACTACTACTCCAGATAATATCCTCCACACAGGACAAGGATTATCCCACAAATATATGAACACTGATAGGGGGAAGACAGGCAGGCCAACACACAGGAATTGCAATTGTTAATGTATGCCAACCATGAAAAGAAAGCACAGGAAGGAAATAAAACAGGAAGAAGAATCATTAAATACAAGCTGTGGGTCCCTGTTGGCAACTCAAAGATTAAAGAGGGGCTTTCTAAACAATATCCTGGGGGGGGGGGTTTGCATTGATCCTAAAGCTGAACTCCACCCAGATATCAGAAACCTTAACACAGCTCTGTAATTCATCGATACATCATTAAATGTACAAACCCCCAGCTTTTGAGCTGAACACTTTGATCACAATATAATAAATATTTCCCAGAATACCATTTGTTAAAAACTGCACATTAACACTTGCAGTTTGCAACTTTCAATGCTTTTGGCTCATGCTCTCTCAGTGTTGCTTCCCTGAACTTCAGCCCTCACAGTTAAAGTGTTTGTTACCCCAAAATCTCATATTCCTGCTATGTGCAGGCTGTACCATGTACTTGCATGAGAAAGTATTCTGTTCTCTTTTTATTACTTCATTTGTGTAAAATCCCTGGTGTTCCTGCTAGTCCCTCTGCTTTCCTATTGAAAACGGACCACACTAAGCAGGAGAACACAGTGTGGTCAGTTCTCCAGCTATGCTGGGAACTAATGCCTAGTACACACACAACGATTATCGGCCAACCGATCGTCCGTCTTTTGTCCAGAGTGGTGTTTTGTTGGTTGGAATGTGCTCTAGACTGCACACAAATTTTCTCGCCCGACAAAATTCTACTTCAGAAGTGATGTCATGTGTTGGATTGCTTTCTTTGTGTTCTTTCATCTCTGAGCATGCCTAGACTTGCTCATTCGATTTTTCCCTGTCAAAATCTGTACGGACTGCACGAAAATCGGACGTGTTTTGACGGCGGACAAAAATTTTATAGCCTGCACACCAGAATGCTTTCGGCCGAAAAGTCGGAGTCGGTTGTCAGAAGCATCATACTATCAAGCCGAAAATCGGCAGATCGGTCGCCGGACGAAAATTCCCTGCCGATTTGACGCGTGTGTACGGGGCTTTAGTGTGCTCTTCTCCAATGATCAGACTTGTCCTGACAGGCCCCCACTGCACAGCCTTTTACTGGAAAGATCAGTGTACTGCGGCTTCTCCTCCCCCCAGCTCTTATGCAGCTGAGAACAGAGGGAAGGTACTCACTTAAAAAATGTTTTTTTATTTTTTATTTTTTTTAATACAAAATGTTTTGCCTTTTATTTCTACTTTTTACCCAATGGGTTGTTTTACAAGGGGATTGTTTGCAAACCCTTTACCAGTGGGCAGTGCAGTCCCGAGTCTACTAGGAGGGGAGAGCAGCAGGGGAGTGCTTTGCCATCTTAGGCTACAGGGCTGTGTGTTTCTACTAGGGATCGACCGATTATCGGCAACACCGATATATCGAGGGCCGATATGCACTTTCCCCAATATATCGGAATCGGCCCGTGAGGTTACCGATATTTCGGGAAAGTGCTTGTACCGGAGTGATGCATGCAGCTAGAGGCATCACCCCGGGGAACCACGTCCATAGCAGACGGTTGGCTGACTTGTAATGACAACTGATGTGGCTAAGATGCCGCTCGGCTGTCATTACAAGGAGCGGGAGGCGACGTCCCCCCTCCCGCCGCCTTCCGCGGCTCGCCCGGGTCTCCCATCCCACAGGGCATCCTACCTCCACCGCCACCGAAGAGATGACCCGATCAAAGCCGCATTCAGCTCTGATCGGGTCTCCATGTAAAAAAAAAAAACGGATGTAATGCCATGACATCACTTCCGAGTACTCGGCGCAGAATTAAAAAAACTGACAGCATTCAAAACAGCCAAACTTTGCGTTTTGAATGCTTTTCAGTGCTGAGGAAGGGTTTGGGGTCTTTTAGACCCCCATCTCCTTACACAAGGATTGCCTTTGTAAAATAAATAATCATTTTTTTTTTTTTACATGTCCGAAAATATCTGCCGATATCGATATCCGTTTACCAAAATATCGGTATCGGTATTGGCATTAAAAAAAATATGTCGGTCGATCACTCGTTTCTACGGATTCACACAATGTAGGGGGACATGACTCTAGCTTCTGCATGCAAGGGTGGCTGCATAGGATGCTGCAAGAAAAAGGAGTCACCCTGAAAACAGAAAAGCCGAGGCAGCGGCCACGGCACCAGCTTAAAACATTTCTAAAAGCAACTTTTCTTTTTTATTAAAATATTAATACATGCTATAGTCATCTGCTCTGTGCAATGGTATTCCACAGAACGGCCTGAACATCCTTTTCTGGGGTTTCTCCACCGATGCCATCTGCTCCTCCTCTTTTGTGTCTGCCCCCATAGCAAGCAGTGGTAGACCTGCAAGCTCGCTCCCAAGCTGGGCTGTGTGCATACATAGACAGACACACACACACACCAGCATGGCTCAGCCACGCCCTAACCCCCCCCCAGCTCACAAGATTTGATGGACATTGGCTCGAGTCCCGCGGCTGCACAAACATCCTGTGAGAAGTGAAAGAGGGAAGATGAAGGTGGGCACAACGATGGATTACAACAGGACTCACATAAATATTAAGGGGGATGATGGGGCACAGCAAGTGGCAAAATGCTGTTTACCTTAATGCAGAGAAAAAAAGATTTAGAACCACTTTAGGCAGGGACACAGGTAAAGATCGAAAAATAAAGCTGCATACTCCAGAAGTGAATATATCAGCTGCTGAAAGTGCTATAAAAAAAATAGGCTCCATTCACACCTGAGCGTATTGTTTTCAGGTGTTTTTCAAGCTTTTTTTGCAGGTGTGTGGAGGCAGGCATTGACATCTAACAAGAACGCTTGTAATCTACCAAAAAAGCGGAGCTTCAGGCGACAAAACGCTCAGATGTGAACAGGGGCCATTGAAATGAATGGGATTTTGCTTGTGAGACTTTACAGATGAGCGTTTTACGAGCAGAAAATTGCTCAGGTGTGAACAGGGCCTAAACGCAAGCAGTGTAGCTGAATCTGACCTAGGATCAGCCTTCTGCAGTCCCAGTACAGCTGGGGTTGGACTAGAGAGGGAGAACCAGCACAATAAGCCAACAAGGGACATGCTGACAGGAGGAGAAAGCAGAGTGACAAATAAGCTCACCAACCTGCTGCCTTTTCTTTTTTTGACCAATCACAGCCTGGGGAGGCAAAAGACCTGCGTGAAATAATTTACTGCAGCCAAGAATATTCAGGTCTCCTGGCCTTCCAGATAGAACTGCATCTGTAAGGCAGAGCCGTGCAAATCTCAGCACTGGATGGACAGAAATACAAATCCTTTCACAGGTAAAACGGCTCCCATATATGCATTTTATTTATGCATTTAGCAGTTTGCCTTGAGTTTAGCTTTAAAGAGTTAATATCGAAAAGCATTGTGTATCAAACATTGGCCATGTTTTTTTTTTTCCATTAATTACCTTTTTTGCCTCTTTTGTAAAACTTAACATTACTGATCCCCTGCAGACTCCTCCAGCATTTCTACATGCACTTGCTCCAGCACACCATTGTTCTGTCCAAGATTCCTGATAGAACTAAATATCGGAGAGTGTATGGAGTGGGATGGATTGGAAATTTGTCATGGCCACTAAAGACAAAAAACAAACAAATCAGGCCTGAGGCCTGCATCTCCCCTCATTGACTGAATTGACAAATACCAAACGTATAAGGCTACATTCACACCTGAGCGTAGCGTTTTCGCGCATTTTTTACCGCGATTTACAGACGTTTTTTGATTGAATAGATACCAATGGAAAACGCCTGTAATCTGCCCAAAAAGAAGCTCATGTACTTTTTTGGGCGTTGGGCGTTTTGCTTACATCGTCAAAACGCTCAGATGTGAACAGGGGCCATTGAAATGAATAGGAATTGTCTTGTTGGGCGTTTTGAGAGCTGATCCTAGAGCAGAAAAACTCCCCAAAAACGCCCCAAAACGCCTACATGTGAACGGAGCCTAAAAAAGTATAAAATTTATTCAAACAAAGAGCATATAAAAACAAGAATTATACATATTACAGAATGTCACACATTGGAGATCATAGACATGTATATGGGCAATCAGTGGAACGCATGTATGGCATGAATGCCAAAGAATACAGTTAGCCTGACATGTTTCGGACTGCTTTGGGGTCACGTCCTTCATAGGCTGTATTCATACTTGCATACATGTATCTGTGTATCTAGATAAATGTATGCGAATATGAATACAGCCTATGAAGAAGGACGTGACCCCAAAGCAGTCTGAAACATGTCAGGCTAACTGTATTCTTTGGCATTCATGCCATACATGCGTTCCACTGATTGTCCATATACATGTCTATGATCTCCTATGTGTGACATTCTGTAATATGTAGAATTATTGTTTTTATATACTCTTTGTTTAAATAAATTTATACTTTTTTATACATTTGGTATTTGTCAATTCAGTCCATGAGGGGAGATACAGGCCTCAGGCCTGATTTGTTTGTTTTAAGATTCCTGAAGGAGAATATGCCCGCGCAAGAAGTGTCAGCACAGGATGATAGTCTCTATCAGGAGAGCACGGGACGAGGCGACAAACACAGGAGAGCACGGGACGAGGCGACAAACACAGGAGAGCACGGGACGAGGCGACAAACACAGGAGAGCACGGGACGAGGCGACAAACACAGGAGAGCACGGGACGAGGCGACAAACACAGGAGAGCACGGGACGAGGCGACAACACGGGAGAGCACGTGACAAGGCGACAACACGGGAGAGCACGTGACAAGGCGACAACACGGGAGAGCACGTGACAAGGCGACAACACGGGAGCGCACGTGACAAGGCGACAACACGGGAGAGCACGTGACAAGGCGACAACACGGGAGAGCACGTGACAAGGCGACAACACGGGAGAGCACGTGACAAGGCGACAACACGGGAGAGCACGTGACGAGGCGACAACACAGGAGAACATGTGACGAGGCGACAACACAGGAGAGCATGTGACGAGGCGACAACACAGGAGCACAACTAAGCAACTGTCACCCTACAACAGGAAGTGCCTGAACAAAGACCTTCATGGCAGGATCACCATTATTTTCATGAAAGTAGTTTAAAATTATTTAACACTTATGAGATTGCAGCGATTGGATTTAGATCTACTTTAAAAAGTATGTATAGACACTTTTAGTTTTGAGTGGGGAAGGCTACACCTCAGTCTATTATTTTTTTAAATGTTGTCTGTGTCTTTGATATTTGTCCTAGTGACCATTATCACCAAGGAAGGCAGAAAAAAAAAAGGAAATCAAAAAACATTTACAATGGTCACCAGAACAAGGCGAGAGGGTACAATTTCCTATGGGGACACCTGTTTTTTCCGATAAAAACTGTCCAATCCCCTTAGTATAAGTTTTCACGCACTTCCCGGTGTGTCTTAGGGACAGGAAGAAAACATAAATCTTACCAATGAAACATAAACAGCAAAGAATAATACACTATACTGCCAAAAGTATTGGATACTGCAGACTATAAGAAAAAAGGTTATCGTTCGTGAACAAAACATCCCTTTAGTCGTTTAACTATTACAATATTTGTACAAAGAAAATCGTAAGAGCAAAATTAAACATGCACGGAAGCTCAGGTCATCACTTCTGAAGTTGAATTCTGTCGTACGGGAATTTTCGTATGAAATTAACCTCTTCGCTTTCATAATGAGACTAGCATGCAACAAAAATCGGATGGAAATTCGTCCGGTAATCTGATCGTGTGTATAAGGATTTAGGAGTTCCCTTCACTGGAACTAAGGGGCCTAGCCCAACCCCTGAAAAACAACCCAACACCATAATCCCCCCTCCATCAAATGATTTGGACCAGTGCACAGTTTGAGGTGGAGGAACTTGACTGCCTGCACAGAGTCATGACCTCAACCTGATAGAACACCTATTAAAGTGGAGACTGCGAGCCTCACCTTCTCATCCAACATCAGTGCCTGACCTCACAAATCAAACATTCCCATAGACACACTCCTAAATGTTGTGGACAGCATTCCCAGAAGAGTTGAAGCTGTTATAGCTGCAGAGGGTGGGCCAACTCAATATTGAACCCTACAGACTAAGACTGGGATGCCATTAAAGTCCATGTGGGTGTAAAGGCAGATGTCCCAATACTTTTGGCAATATAGTTCATATTAAACCAGCATTCTATAGAATTAGTCTAGGAGCCAACAGTTTTACACAGCAAGTGTAGGCTTCCGATAACTGTATGCAAAGGAATTTATGTTTCCAAAGCTTAACTACAGGAATAAAAAACATTTACCCATGCAGTGAACACCTGCCCCCCCCCCCCCAGTACATGGAAATGAATTTAATTATGAACTGCTAAATACCTTTTCCTATCAGCAGTATATAGCAGTCTTGTGACTTCTATCAGTGTCTGGTTAAAGCTTGTAGGAGGAGTTTTCATTCTGCACTGACTGTCCTATCAGGATGCAGGACCCCTGACCCTCTGACAGTGTCAATTGGCCCTGTGCTGATAACATGCATCCACCTCCCTCCCCCCCCCAAAAGGAAAGAAAAAAACTCTAGCAACACACACTAAACTGAGTATGTGCAGCCTGTCCCCTGGCTCTGTATTATCAGGAAATATATTGGGGGCAGTGGAAGGGGAGGAACAGAGAAGACAGGATCAAACAACCTTTTTTTTTTTTTTACAATGCAGGGGATTAACCCCTTAGGCTCCACAGTATGGTTATAAGTAAGCGACTTGAAATGTTGTGAAACGCGTCAACCAGTTACCTGTCCTGTGTCATATCAGTCTTGCTTTGATGTCTGTGATGAAGAATAAACTACTTATTTTATTTTGAATTATATCGGAGTGCGGTCACTATCTTTGCGTTTGGTTCACAGTGAGTATAACAAGCATGCTTTAGGCCCCTTTCACACTTGTGCTGCAATTTGGGACTGCAAAGTCGCATGACAAGTCGTACTCCATGATTTCCAATGAGTACCGTTCATATCTGTATGACTTCAAAGTAGTCCCTGCACTACCTTGGGACAATTTTAATGCTCTTTGGATGTCCAAAGACATAGGCATTGCTTCAAGTCCAGTCAAAATCGTCGCAAAAATCGCGTCAAAAGTGTGCTACTTTCAGGTCGCGCAAGTGTAAACAGGGCCTTACTCCATATACAGTGATTTTACTGTTGTGGATTTAGTAACACCTTAACAAATAAAAAGTTCCAAAACACTTGCAGCTAGCTTTTTTTTTTTTTCTTGGCACGCTGTCCAGCACACTGAATTACCATCTTCTGGGATTTGTCAGCATCTGATCAAGGCTACCAATTTCCAAGCTAAAACGTCTATTTACATGAGGCTTACTTTGAAAATCACTAGAAAGCGATTACCTTGCTTCCAGAAGACTCAGGAATGTCACAAGGGAAGAATAAAGCATCTTACAGGAGATTGTTTAGGATGTTGATAAAGATTTTTTTTTTTTTGCCAGCAATATGGCTGCCAACAATGGACTCCTGAGATTTCTCTAGCCCTGGCATGTACAATTTGTGTCTGTCGTTAGTGCAGGGGTGGGCAAACTATGAAAAAAAAGTCTAGATTCACTGCAACAACCAGGGAAACATGAATGTTCCCTAGCAATAGAAAAGGTTCAAAATGTTAGGCGCCCCGGTCATATATTTGGTTCCCAGCTTAAGTAGGCTGGTCCTACATGGCCAGATACCTAAAAGCAAAACATCCACTTCAACCACTAATTGCAAGAATCAAACAACAGTTTGTTGGCCGACCGATTGGCCGTCTTTTGTCCAGTGTTGTTGTGTTGGTTGAAATGTGCTCTAGACTGCACACAAATTTTCTCGGCCAACAACCAACTTCAGAAGTGATGTCATGTGCTGGTTTACTTTCTGTGTGTCTTTTCTTCTCTGAGCATGCCCAGTCTTGCTCATCTGATTTTTGTCTGCCGAAATCTGTACTGACTGACGGAAAATCAGCCGTTGTGTTGACGGCCAACAAAAATTTTATAGCATGCACACCAGATTTTGTTCGGCCGAAAAGTCGCAGTCGGTTGTCGGAAGCATCATACTGACAAGCCGAAAATCGGCCGATCGGACGTTGGCCGAAAATTCACGGCCAACAATCGTTGCGTGTGTACGAGGCATTAGGCAACTAAAGGCAGTGAGGGCTTCCGACTGCTAGTCTCCTTATTGCACGCACATTGGATCACCTCTGTACAATTCGATACAAGTCACTCCCAATTCAACAAGGTAAAAAGAACAAACTAATTACAGAGTATGCATTGCATTTACTTTTTAGTTGACTCAGGTTGATGATGATGGGGGGGGGGGTCACAGCTTTTTACAATATATAAAAAGAGGACAGGCAGATGTCTCACCAGCTGTCACACTCAGACCTTTCCATTCATGGTTGGCCTCTGTATTGGTGCACTGGCCTGTATGTCCATGCTTTAAAAACCACTCCATCCATTTACCAATTGTCAACCCTTTAAATGACTTTCCTTTGTTACTGAGCCAACCATACTGGCTATATCAATGGCAATATCATTTCCATTCCAATGGAGCTAAGACAGACAAGTCTGCATTACAAGAGTAAGTAAATAATTAATCCAAAATCAACAGTGAAGTCACCAGGATTTCAACTTCAATAAATGATCACCAACTCAAAACTTATCGACTGCCATGGGCATTTACACTTTGTGTACCTAAGGCTCTTTTACTGCACCGCCTGTCAAACTCACCCATTGAGTTTAATAGAAGCACACTGCTACCCTCAGGCAAACACTCATTTCGTGGCTGTGGTGTGATTTTTTGCTACAAAATCCCCCTTGAGATTTAAAAATGTATTCAGGAGGTGGCAGGATTACCTCCTGAATACCTGGCAATCACTGCTTTACTGCCCTTTGCAAACAGATCCTGGATGGATCGCTTTTCTTGCAGCCTGTCTAAAACCGGAACTTGACCCAAAAAGGGAAGGTCTGCTTGTTTGCATCCCCCTCCCACTTTTTTTTTTTGAAGGGGGGGTGGGAGAGAGCAGGTACCTGCCTTTGACGGGTACCTTACTTCTGGTCAGATGTGCCTTGGCAATCTGACCTGGAAGTTCGGCGCCCCTCCTTAGACCCGCAGTCTACTTGCAGGTCCCAGAAGACTATGGGATCATTCGCGAGGTGTTTGCGCATACACAGTAGAAAACTGGCTATGAAGCCGCAAGGCCTGTTTCCCTTACTTGGGATGCTGGCGCCTGCACCTGAAGCTGATTGAAGAATCGGCTCAGGTGAGGAACTCACTGGATCCCTGGACAGGTAAGTGTCCTTATATGTAAAGTCAGCAGCTACAGTATTTGTAGCTGCTGACTTTAATTTTTTTTTTTTTTGGGGGGGGGGGGGGAAAGGAGCATAGAGCTCCTCTTTAAAGGAAGGGAAACAAAGGCTGCCATTGCAGACCAACCCTAGTTTTTAGACTTGCCTGCTTATCCACATCCTCATCAAAATACACCTACTATAAAAAAAAAAAAAAAAGAAAACTATGGGGACGACTATTGCTGACCTCCTTTCTAGTCACCTAGCTGTCTTACTGACATTCTTGTGTCAATGGATTGAGTCTATGAACTGAAAAAAAAAATTCTCATGTCACCAAACCAAAGCACAGAAGACAGTGTTGGCGCAACAGCCAGGCAGTTAGCATTCTCCAAACATAGAAACACAGAAGAGTGATGTCAAAATAGGATCAAGGGGTCAATCAAGTCTGCCATTGAGTAAAACAGTTGGTTATCAACAGCAGCACCCATATTTCTCCCACAGCAGATATATTTTATTAAGTCTGAACACCAAAAATAAGCTAAAGTGTAGCTGAACCATCAAACATAATATATATATATATATATATATATATATATATATATATATATATATATATATATATATATATATATATAAAAACAGGTATTATGAAGGCTATATAAAATAGCAACATAAACATACAGGAAAAAAAAAAAAAAGTTCATAACTTCAAACATTTGGCCAAAAAAATATGTAATTAGGGAATTTAGTGTATTACCCTGGGTCTGGAGCTGAGTGAGAATACAATCATACCTGTCTATTGCATCTTCAAGTACAAGCTGACTACACAGGAAGGAATCAGATATAGATTATAGAATCATCAACCGCTTTCATATTCCATTGAGTTTTTCCTATCTATGGGTGTGAGGTGGGGTTCAGTTTTTCCAGCTGCTCCACACTTTAGAAGGCAATCCAGATACTGTTAAATATCAGACTTTCCAAAATGTGCCTTTAGGGCTCTTTCACACGATCCGCCTCCGTAGGCGGATCCGTGCTGCTCAGCGGGGATCGATCCGCGATCCTCGCTGAGCCAGCGGATGACAGCTCCGTCTCCGCTTGCAGTGCGGAGAGGGAGGTGTCACAGCCCCCGCTGCTCTCTATGGGGAATCGGATGAGAGCGGACCGCCTGTCCGCTCTCTTCCGATCCCATCTGATCCAATCCCCAGGACGGATGGAAAATAGGGTTTCCATCCGTCCGGATTTCACGGACAGGATCGGATGCGGATGGCAGCGGGTGTCAGCGGACATGTCGCCGCTGACACCCGCAGCTCCATAGGGCTGAATGGGGCATCCGATCAGATCCGCCTAAAAAACTGACAGGCGGATCTGATCGGAGCGCTCGTGTGAAAGAGCCCCAAGAGTGGTTGTAAACCTCAGACATGAAATATGAACAAAGCATATCCCACTATATTGTGTACTTGTCCCAATCCAGAGTGCTAAGTGTCATTTCTGTCCCCAGCTTTGTTCCTCTACTATCAGCATGGGCCACTTCCAATTCGTTTATCTGAAACCAAGAGGAAAAAAAATAGCAGGGGAGGAACCCCTATCTGACAGCCTCTGGTCTGTTTCTGTGTCCCTTCCCTCCAATCGGGGCTTTGAGCTCTCCTCACCGAGGTCTGCAGAGTGTAACTTTAGCTCCCCGCCTTCTGCTTTTCAGAGCCAAGAAATTCTAGAATAATCCTATAATAATTCTGGACTTTGAATGGATGTGGAGAAAAGAAGACTGCATATAAACAGGCACAACTTATGTAGGAGGAGGATTGGTTTTCGTCTCTGTGTATCACCTGAGGCCATTCAGGTCACTGGGTATATGTAAGGATTTACAACCACTTTGAGTTAAAGCTTACCTCTAGGAAGGCACCAATAATTTTAATTGCTTTCCAGGGTTCTCTATTTGTTACCACTAACTCCCTGGCCAAATGCAGAATCATCATGGCGCAATGCAGAAAACAGAGGGGGCAGAGGCAGGGCACAGGCATAGAGTTAGGCTTTCATACCCTATGTACTGTATGGGTCCTTACACACAGGCGTCCCGCCCAGCTGACTCCGCTTTGCTAAGCGGGGGATCAATCCGCTGATCCCCGCTGAGCGGGCAGATGACAGATCTGTCTGCGCTCACTGTGCTGAGATGTCAGAATTCCACTCTCCTCTATGGGGAGATAGGATGAAAACGGACCGCTTGCCCCATTCGATTCAATCTGCCAGACCGATAAAAAAAAAAAAAAAAAAAGTGTTATCATCCGTCTTGATTTCACCGACAGGATAGGATAGCAGCGGATATCAGCGGACATGTCACTGCTGACATCCGCTACCCCATAGGGGTGAATGGAGCATCCAACCAGGTCCGCCTGGCGGACCGGTTTAGACAGCCCATGTAAAAGGGGCCTTAATGTGCTGATGAGGACAGCAATAGCGCTGTATTTATTCATCATCGGAAAACTACAATGAACTGGCTGAAGTTATGCATCACATCTAATTACCCCGTTTCCCTGAAAATAAGCCCTACCCCGAAAATAAGACCTAGCATGATTTTCAGGGATGGCTGCAATATAAGCCCTACCCCAAAAATAAGCCCTAGTAAAATCTTTGATCTCAGCCCCTCCCTCTGCAGTATTCGGAGAGGGAAAGTAGAGCTCCAGAGGATCACGTGAGTGCCCAGTGGCGCTGTAAATAAGGTATTTTCCACAATAAAGTTACAAAAGGAGACACACTGCACATTACATAATATTTTTACAAAATCCATTACATATTTTTACAATGACTTTATCCAAGGTTTATTTTTGGGATTACAGAATGTCATAATGCCGACTCCTGAGCTGACAGGGAGAGAACTTTTTTTAACATTTTATTATTTTATTCCAGGTTTTTTGGAACATAAAGAGAGCTAAATGACACAACACAAGCACTGTGCTGTCTACCATGCTTTAAAGGATCAGGATATTTATTTATTTATGGGCTCTTTCACACGGGCGGTCCGATCAGATCCGCCTGTCAGTTTTCCATGCAGCTCTATGGGGCAGCGGGTGTCAGCGGAGGTCACCTCCGCTGACACCCGCTGCCATCCGCATCCGATCCTGTGCTGAAATCTGGACGGATGGAAACCCTATTTTTCCATCCGTTCAGTAATCGGAGCGGAGCGGATCTGATGAGAGCGGACAAGCGGTCCGCTCTCCTCCGATCCCCCATAGAGGGCAGCGGGTGCTGAGACACCTCCCTCTCCACTCTGCAAGCGGAGACGGAGCTGTCATCCGCCCGGCTCAGCGGAGCGGACCGTGTGAAAGAAGCCTAAGGGTTACAATCCCTTTAAAGAGGAAGTAAACCCTCCTCAGGAAGTTGTACCTATAGGTAAGCCTATATTAAGGCTTACCTATAGGTACTGTAAATATCTCCTAAACATGCACCGTTTAGAAGATATTTACCTTTAATGCAGCCAGTGACGTCACTGGCGCATGCGCTCTGAAGGAACGGCAGATCGCTTGCGCGGGAGTGACGTCACCACGGCTCCGGCCAATCAGATGGCCGGATGCCGCGATCCCGGAAGACGGGCGACTATACATGTCGCCCGTCATACAGGTAAGCGGACGGCACGGCGGGGGCTCGTTCTAAGGTAAGTATTTCATAATGAGCTAGTATGCGATGCATACTAGCTCATTATGGGTTTCTCTTTCAGGATTTAAAGAAGAGAAAAAAAAAAATTCTCGGTGTACAACCTCTTTAAGTTCGTCTTTTTACATACCATAAATAAATAAGACATCCCCTGAAAATAAGCCCTAATGCGTCTTTTGTAGCCAAAATTAATATAAGACCCGGTCTTATTTTCGGGGAAACACGGGTAGCTGTCTCGGACCAGGAGGTCATTTTAAGCACCCTCATGTCCTGCTAAAATGTTAGATATCAGAAGATGGGGGGGGGGGGGGGGGGTGTTAGGATCAGCATTGATGACCCCCACAAAGAAAACATATCCTGTGTTCTTAATAACAGTACAAAGCTGGATAATATAGCTAAGAAACATCATTAAAACATATTACTCAGCACCTGGAAGTCCAGTGAAAGGAGAGAAAATTGCCCTACTAATTTTCCAATCTGAGGCTTAAAGAACACATGAATAATTACATACAAAGCCCATCCTGTGGGAGTTGACTGACACGCAAGGCAGTAATGAGATACCCCGGAGGAGCAGCACCTCCTGAATCATCCCAGGCTCACATTCATTTCAGGAATCTCACCAAGCTATCAAAAGCCAAGATTTGTGGGAATAAACTGTCTTTCTAGAAAACACACATCTGGGGGGGATCTAGACAGAATCTGGAACAGGTGTACATAGCAACCAATCAGCTTCTAATTTTCATTTTTTGTATGCAAATTGGACTACCCCACCCCACAGCGAGCACATGCAGAGTTTCTTCTCCCCTGCAGCTGCTATCACTTTTGCTCTGCCCACACAGTTGTCTCATTTATCTACAAAGATCTGTGAATAAATAAATGACAAGTTCCATCAGCCACCATTGCAGACGGCCTTGTGGTTCTGAGTGGAGCATGAGAACCGACACTTCCTTCGACTCTCCAACTGATAGTCTGCATCTCAGTACATGGGCGTCCGCAGAGCTTTTTTCAGGGGGTGGGTGGCATAATTTTAAGGTCACTCATGCTCCGCCCCTTTTTCACAAAGTCATGAAGGCAACATCAGTCACTGTGAGGGCCGCAACTGTTTATTTTTAAAGGGGAAACGGCAGCATTTATTTTTAAAGTGTTTGTTAATCTAAAAAAAAGAAGAATTGATCCTGTTCCCTTAAAGCATGTTATACAGCACGGTGCTTTGCTGTGTAATTTGGCCCCTTCTATCACCTAAAATACCTGGCTGATCCTGCCTGGTTATGTCCTCCCCTCTGTAAACTGACCACGGTAAACCATGGCTGCTGAGCCCTGACATCGTGGTCAGTTTACGAGCCTCCGTCATCCACAGCTCTCCTGTCCTCTCTCCCCCTCCCTCCCTGCCTGTCTGCTCCTGTGTAAGTGCCCACATCTTCCCTTACTGCTGCTGTAGTTTCATACCCTGTCTACAGTCTGTTAAATTATCCTGTGTGCCCCTGTGTCTGTTTTTTTTTTTAAAAAATAAGCCAGTCTTTACTAGTTTTCAGAGCGCCGATCGACACTCATGTGACCCCCCCCCCCACCGCCTCTCTCCTCCTCAACTCTCGACTTACGTCAGCGGGGAATCCTAGGCCCCACCCGCTGCAGGCAGCTGTCAGACAGGAAGAGGAGAGAGTCAGCGGGTCACGTGAGTGGCGATCTGCGCTCTGAAAACTGGTAAAGAGCGGCTTTTTTTTTTTTTTTTTTTTTTTAAATCACATACACAGACACAGGGGCACACAGGATTATTAAACAGACCAGACAGGATGGTATAAAGTGGCTTAACAAAGGGAGTTGAGATCCCAGGGGGAGGGGGCACATGCCCCCCCCTTGCTGACGCCCATGCCTTGGTACCAGACATAGAGCTAGAGGAAGAGTCAACATGAGCCTGGCATTGCATCACCATCCGCTGATCATGGTTGCAAAGCTTTACAGGCCGATTTGCAAAATATCCTGCAAATAGATGTGCATTTATTTGTTTATCTATTTTTTTCAAATGTGGACTTGGACTTGAGAAGCTGATTGGTTACTTTACAAAGCTGCTCTGGATTCAGTCTACACCAGTTTTAGTAAATCCATGCTCCCCAGTAGTTTACATGAAACATTACTGAAAGAATGAAAAGAGGCAATACACAGTATGATGGATTCAGCGTCAGACTTATTTACTAAAGGGCCCCTGTGCAAGAACTACTTTTGGGCCCCTAGTCAACTATTGTCCGTGAGCTCATAATACACAACTGAGCTCAGTTTGTCCCCTTCACCATTTCTGAACATGCTACACCCATATTTAGGAGGCCCCTCTCTCCCCCCACCCCCTTGGGAAAGCAAGCCGAGGAATCTTCTCCCCGCACCCGCTGTCACAATTTAAATAAATCATGACCGTGCAAGGCTCCGCCCACACGCTCACGTCATTGATTCATATATTCCTGTGAATCAATGAACTACAAGTACCAACAGCTTTAGCAGCTGTCGACTTGAGCACTGTTACTGAGTGACAGGAAGCTCAATTAACTGCTTGCCTGTATTCGAGGTACGGGCAGACAACTACACAGACAGTATGCAGGAGCCTGGCAATAAACTGGCAATCTGCTCATTGTGGGTGCAATACTTTACAGGTCCCCCCAAAAAAAAAAAGAATAAATGCACAATTATGTTTTTGTAAAGGTGAACCTTTATTTCCAAATAGTGTGAGGAGACGCGGGATCCCTCTGCATGTCTGAGGGGGGGTAAGGGTTAGTCCTATCACCTGCTCATTCAAAAAAATAGTAAAAACTGGATGTACATACTGAGTTTTTTTTTTGCAAGCTGGACCAATTTCTGGCCAACCTCTGAGGAAATGAAGAATCACTGTATGAGCAGCTGATACTATGGTGATCCCCGCTATCTTCTGGTTCCCGTGCTGAGCAGCTGGCCTACTGCATAAAGAACACAGGTGGATGCTCGCCATTCACAGAACGCCTTGCATTTTTCACAATGAATGCAAAGCATTCTCAGTTTAGAGGAAGTGGAGAGGTGACATCATGACCAGGTATGGAATATGTATATTTATATTGATCCAAGCTGCACTAATATAACACAATAGCCACAAAGGATATAAATCCACTATATGAACAACTTTGTGAAATGCTTTTCCAACTCCACAAATTAGCTTGTAAAGGGTGGTGACATTCTCACTGTGCTGTACCTAGCCGGTGCAGAGAATAGAGCAAATTCACCTCTACAGACTGACTGTAGAAAACTACAGGAGAGGGCGGAGACTAGACCAGCAACCCTGCACAAGGAGGGAGAGCAACAATGACTGGTCTTTATTACAGGAAGCTCCTACACAGAGGTGAAAGTTCACACTGGATTGCTGCTCAGATCTGGAAGGAATACAAAATGCACACCAAGATTGAAGGAAGACTACACATGATGAATGTATATTCAATGTATAGATGATATTTACTGATCCTGCAGTTTATCTTTGAAATGGCACCCAAGTCTTAGAAGGCTCTTGTTGGGCTGGATTCAGATTTGTGAAACAATTTGTAAACCGCCCCCATCATCTGCACCCCCCAGAAGCAGTGACCGTCTCCATCTGCACCCCCCCCCCCCCAGGAAGCAGTGACCGACCCCCATCATCTGCACCCCCCCAGAAAGCAGTGACCGACCCCCATCATCTGCACCCCCCCAGAAAGCAGTGACCGACCCCATCATCTGCACCCCTCAGAAAGCAGTGACCGCCCCCATCATCTGCACCTCTCAGAAAGCAGTGACCGTCCCCATCATCTGCACCCCCCAGAAAGCAGTGACCGTCCCCATCATCTGCACCCCCCCAGAAAGCAGTGACCATCCCCATCATCATCTGCACCCCCCCCAGAAAGCAGTGACCATCCCCATCATCATCTGCACCCCCCCAGAAAGCAGTGACCATCCCCATCATCATCTGCACCCCCCCAGAAAGCAGTGACCATCCCCATCATCATCTGCACCCCCCCCAGAAAGCAGTGACCATCCCCATCATCATCTGCACCCCCCCAGAAAGCAGTGACCGTCCCCATCATCTGCACCCCCCCAGAAAGCAGTGACCGACCCCCATCATCTGCACCCCCCCAGAAAGCAGTGACCACCCCCATCATCTGCACCCCCCAGAAAGCAGTGACCGTCCCCATCATCTGCACCCCCCCAGAAAGCAGTGACCACCCCCATCATCTGCACCCCCCAGAAAGCAGTGACCGCCCCCATCATCTGCACCCCTCAGAAAGCAGTGACCATCCCCATCATCTGCACCCCCCAGAAAGCAGTGACCATCCCCATCATCATCTGCACCCCCCCAGGTAGCAGTGACCTAACATTCACATCATACAACCAGCTGCCAGCCAATGGAGGAGATGCAAACCCAATGAATGTTAATCCAGCCCACAGACCGCTGACCCCACCGAGCACACCTCATAGAGGATTTACATTCCTGACAACACACACGATGGGATCAGCAGAGTGCCGTCCCCCGATCGCCCCACACATCATCATCGTGGTCACCGATCGCTCGCCCAGCCCCCAGTGATGAGCACACCGCATGTTCCAGCACCGAGGATCTCCGCTCCGAGGGGAGACCGCGATCGGCAATTCCCGGAGGCGGCTCGTATACGGCCGACGAGAGCCGAGAGGAGCCGAGACCTCAGGCCCCGCCCACAGCTTTCCCGAATCCCGGCTGGGCGCTGTCCACCTCCTGAACCGCCTGAAACACTCCGATCCACCGGGAGGGAGCCGAGGAGACCCCCCCACCCCCACATACAACACAGCACCGTCCCATATCCGAGCATTGTATATACACATCACCGATACCGGACATACAGATATACATAACAAAGCCAAGTATACCATCTGCACCTAATACACACCTCCCCCCCCCAATAAAATATCACACCGCGTGCTGAGATCTCATTATCTTTAACACAACCCCCCCATCATAAGGGAAGATTCCTCATCCATACAGGCGGCCATGTTTAATTATCACGGGGGGGGGGGGGGGGGAGAAATCACAAGGGGGGGGTGTTAGTTGATCACACCGGATCGCCATCACGGGGGGGGGAACTATCATCTTCTATAAGATTGCGGTGACCCCCCTCCCTATGTGATCACACTGCACATCAGGGGGCCCTATAGAAGGATGACATTGGGGGAGGGGGGGTCTGTACATATCACATGGCAGAGGAGGAGACCTCCATGGCCCCCCCATTATTGCAGTCTGTCAGTGTGATCGGTGTGTAATAATGTGACAATAGGAGCCGGGAGCGCACAGCACATCGCCCGCTCCCCGGATTCAGCACCAGGCTGAGAGAACAGCTCCTCCTGCAATCAGTGCACACAGGGCCAGGCACCAACATGGCGGCTCACACATCCCGGGGGGAGGGGGAGGAGAGGGGGGAGGACACTTACTTCATCTGCTTCACAATGGTGCTCTTCCCAGACTCCCCGGCCCCTGTACGGGCAGAGAAAAGACAAGATTTCCATCAATACCCCACTCCCAGCACTCTAACATATTATACACCATCATCACCCCAATACCATATTATACACAATCATCACCCCAATACCCCACTCCCAGCACTCTACTATATTATACACCATCATCACCCCAATACCATATTATACACCATCATCACCCCAATACCATATTATACACCATCATCACCCCAATACCCCACTCCCAGCACTCTACTATATTATACACCATCATCACCCCTTTCATATTATACACCATCATCACCCCAACACTATATTATACACCATCATCACCCCTTTCATATTATACACCATCATCACCCCAACACTATATTATACACCATCATCACCCCAATACCCCACTCCCAGCACTCTACTATATTATACACCATCATCACCCCTTTCATATTATACACCATCATCACCCCAATACCCCCTCCACTATAACACACATCAGTGGGTGATGCTGGGAGGAATGAGGGCAATGTTGGGAGGATCGGGGGTAATGCTGGGAGGAATGAGGGCGATGCTGTGGATTGGGGGCAATGTTGGGAGGAATGAGGGCGATGCTGTGGATTGGGGGCGATGTTGGGAGGAATGAGGGCGATGCTGTGGATTGGGGGCGATGTTGGGAGGAATGAGGGCGCTGCTGTGGATTGGGGGCGATGTTGGGAGGAATGAGGGCAATGCTGTGGATTGGGGGCGATGTTGGAAGGAATGAGGGCAATGCTGTGGATTGGGGGCGATGTTGGGAGGAATGAGGGCAATGCTGTGGATTGGGGCCGATGTTGAGAAGAATGAGGGCGATGCTGTGGATTGGGGGTGATGCTGGGAGGAATGAGGGCGATGCTGTGGATTGGGGGCAATGTTGGGAGGAATGAGGGTGATGCTGTGGATTGGGGGCGATGCTGGGAGGAATGAGGGTGATACTGTAGATAGGGGGTGATGTTGGGAGGAATGAGGGCGATGCTGTAGATAGGGGGTGATGTTGGGAGGAATGAGGGCGATGCTGTGGATTGGGGGCGATGTTGGGAGGATTGGGGGTGATGCTGGGAGGAATGAGGGCGATGCTGTGGATTGGGGGCAATGCTGTGGATTGGGGGCAATGTTGGGAGGAATGAGGGTGATACTGTAGATAGGGGGTGATGTTGGGAGGAATGAGGGTGATGCTGTAGATTGGGGGTGATGTTGGGAGAAATGAGGGTGATGCTGTGGATTGGGGGCAATGTTGGGAGGAATAAGGGTGATGCTGTAGATTGGGGGTGATGTTGGGAGGAAGGAGGGCGATGCTGTGGATTGTGGGCAATGTTGGGAGAAATGAGGGTGATGCTGTAGATTGGGGGTGATGTTGGGAGGAAGGAGGGCGATGCTGTGGATTGGGGGTGATGTTGGGAGGAAGGAGGGCGATGCTGTGGATTGGGGGTGATGTTGGGAGGAATGAGGGTGATGCTGTAGATTGGGGGTGATGTTGGGAGGAATGAGGGCGATGCTGTGGATTGGGGGCAATGTTGGGAGGAATGAGGGTGATACTGTAGATTGGGGGTGATGTTGGGAGAAATGAGGGTGATGCTGTAGATTGGGGGTCATGTTGGGAGGAATAAGGGTGATGCTGTGGATTGGGGGTGATGTTGGGAGGAATGAGGGCGATGTTGAGAGGAATGAGGAATAAGGGTGATGTTGGAGGAATGAGGGGTGTGGAGATTATAGTGGGCACAGCAACGGACATATCATTACAATACAAATCATACAAATCAACTGAACATTGCTATAGGCTTCTCCGGAGGGGCAGCACATTCAGGATATATACAGTGGATGGGCTCTATGTGATCCTAATACACATTTTATATATATATATGGAGAGAGATAGATAGATAGAAGGGGGGGGGGGGCTGCAGTGTGCTGATCAGGGGCTGGGTGTGCCTTCATCTCATAGGAAGCTTCCAATCTAATGGAGGATCCTCCATGCACTGGTAAATGTATGCATGCTGTGGGTGAATGGTGACATTAGGTGAATGGTATGCAAAGGCAGGCATGCAGTAGGTGAATGATGAAGAGTAGCAGCAGGCATGCACTGGGTGTAAGGGTCAGCAGTAGGCAGGCATGCACTGGGTGAATGGTGTGCAGAAGCAGGCAGCGTTATAGATAAGGAGGTCAGGGTTGTCACCCAGTAGCAGGCATCTGGTGACAATGGGGTGAATGTTGTGGTGGGGGTCAGTGTTGTCACCCAGGAGCAGGCTGTGGGTGAATGTTGTAAGGGGATGACAGTGGGGTGAATGTTGCTGTGGGATCAGTGTTGTCCCTCAGGAGCAGGCTGTGGGTGAATGTTGTAAGGGCATGACAGTGGGGTGAATGTTATGGTGGGGGGGTGGGGTCGGTGTTGTTCCCCCAGGAGCAGGCAGTGGGGGGTCAGTGTTGGTACTCAGGAGCAGGCTGTGGGTGAATGTTGTAAGGGGGGTGACAGTGGGGTGAATGTTGTAAGGGGGGTGACAGTGGGGTGAATCTTGTAAGGGGATGACAGTGGGGTGAATCTTGTAAGGGGATGACAGTGGGGTGAATTTTGCAAGGGGATGACAGTGGGGTGAATGTTGCAAGGGGATGACAGTGGGGTGAATGTTGCGGTGGGATCAGTGTTGTTTCTCAGGAGCAGGCTGTGGGTGACTGTTGTAAGGGGGGGGGGGTGACAGTGGGGTGAATATTGTTGTGGGGGTCAGTGTTGGTACTCAGGAGCAGGGTGTGGGCGAATGTTGTAAGGGGGGTGAATCTTGTAAGGGGATGACAGTGGGGTCAGTGTTGTCCCTCAGGAGCAGGCAGTGGGTGAATGTTGTATGGGGGGATGGCAGTGGGGAGTCAGTGTTGTCACCCATGAGCAGGCACTGGGTGAATATTGGATGAATGTTGCTGAGTGATGGGGGAGGGGGTCAGCTTTCTCACCCAGCAGCAGCAATTTGACATCCTTGGCCGCAGTGATCCCATCCTCCTTCAGGTTCTTTTCGATCTGTTTGCTTCTCTCCAGCGCAGCTCTCTCCTCCGCGCTCAGGGTGCAGCCCATGACTGCTCGGGGGGTCCCGGGTCCGGCGGGAGCGGGCGGAGGGGGTCCCGGGTCCTGGTCCCGGCGAGGTAGAGATGAGGAGAGATAGTTTCCTGGGGACCGGCGGGAGTACGGCGAGGTAAGGTTCCCGTTTTGTTAGGTGCCGGTGCGGGCTCTCGGTTCTGTCACCCCGGGCTCTCGGTATCGCCGTATCCCGCTATCTCCGTCTCTGTCTCTCCGCTGCCGCTCTGACGTCACTAGGCGCGCGACCGCGGGAGCGGCCAGACACTGGGAAGAACGGGGACGCGCCTTGGGTAACGCTTTCGGCCCCGCCTATGGTTTGGGCAGCGTCACGTGATCTTCTCTGTCAGCAGGCAGGGGAGGAGCCGCCCCCCGCCCCTGTCATCCACAATACATTGAATTGCACGTACCAATCACTTCATTTAGTGTTCCTGTCATTTCAGAAGTCATTCTTAAATCTGCAGCTTTCATTAAAGTACGGAGATCCTGAGAAGAGAGTCATTGTTTAGACACTTCCTGTTATAGAGTGACAACAATCAGTCTTGTTCTTATGTGTTGTCACCCTGTCATAGGCTCTCCCAATATTTATTGTTCTCAGCATCAGGAAACCTTCCCTGAGAAATGACACGGAGCAGTTGCAGGAGCATTTAGACATAATTGGCTGCAAAGAGATTGCAGGAGATCAGCGGTGGTGATATACAACAAAGGATGATGCTGCTGTACATTAGGGTATAGGGTCATATATTTTTAAATATGCCTGTTGTTTCTGTGGGATGTAGGCTCTGTGGTGGCCAAATCTCTACTTTCAGGACTCCATGTTCCCGTTTATGCTGAAGATAGTTCTTAAAGAATAAGTCCACCCTAACACTAAAATCCCTGCATCTATAGTTCCCACGATCTAATACTGACCTATCTAGCCCTGTAAAGAAGAAATCAGTATACATTTTTTTTTTTTTTTTTTTAATAATCTTTATTTTAGTTAACACAAAAACATACAGTACAACAAGGAAAAGATAAGGGGTAAGGCCAAACAGGGCCAAAAGCATAAGAACATAACAGCATAAAAGCCAGTTTCCGGGAACATCTTGCATGGAAAAATCAACGCCATATCTACCCTATGACGAAGAATGGGCTATTGGCAGCGAATGCCCAAGTAGACATCAAATGGCTCTGGGTATAGTACAGAAAAAACAGTGCTAGCCTCAGAGGACCGCAAGCCAGGGCCTGCACCGGGGGAGGGGGGGAAAGACTGCCTCCAGCAAACCTCCCCCGATGCAGCACACCTCGCCAGGAGCCCCCCCCCCCCCAGTCATGCCTCCGTCCCCAAAGACGGGCGACAGGAGGGGGTCTAGCAACAGCAAACCTCCCAATGGGGAAGCTCTATTATCATCCGAGCCACCTCTTACAGTGTGTATAGATGCTAAATGTACTGCCAACAGTCCACCAGACCGGGTCGTAGTGGTATATCCTCCATATTAAGGCAAGAGCATCAAGTGTAAAAAAAAGAGAGAGAGAAAAAAAGTGGAAAAGAAGGGGAAGAGAAGAAGAAAGGAAAAGAAAAAAAAGGGAGAATACAGAGAATCAGAATCGTGCCTGATAGTGCCCAAGGTTCTCCAGCTGCCGCACCGTGCCTTTGGCGCTCCCATCATCACACAGGTGTAGGACGTGGGTTCTCTGCAACTCAGCTTTAAGGACGGGATGGGCCTCTATTTCATTCCAGCCTACCCAGGGATGGGTCGGCCAATGCCAACAAAGCCTGGTCTAGGCTCGAGGGTAGCAGGGCCGGGTCACATAATCAAGCTACGGTAGCCACAGTGCGTCCTTAATACATATCTTTAAGCCAATCTGACCCGATCCCATGCTGAGCTGTCAGCCGCAGCTTCACTGTGTAGGCGGGTGCAGAGGACACAGCAGACAACGGAAGCCCCATAGTAAGTCTATAGGTGACGTCACTTCCCATTCATTTCACAGCCGAGGTTGGCCGTGTCCTCTTCGAGGCTTCCGCCACTGGAGACCGGATCGGATTGGCTTCAAAGAAGGTATGTATGCTCATTTCTTCTTTACAGGGCTAGATAAGCCAGTTTTAGATCGTGGAGGTCTATAGATGCAGGGATTTTAATTTTAGGGTGGACTTATCCTATAATGGAATTGGCTGTATGTTTGGGGTCATTGTCAACTGCAGAATACATTTATGGCTAATCATGTGTGTCCACAATAGTATGCCATGATGGTCAAGTATCTGCCTGTATTTCTCAGCATTAGGTCACCCTTGATCCTGACCAAATCTACAACTCCATTTTCAGAAATGCAGCCCCAAACTTGCAAGGAACTTCCACCGTGCTTCACTGTTGCCTGCAGACACTCCTTATTGTACCGCCCTTCAGCTCTTTGTGAACAAACTGCATTTTGCTACAGCCAAATATTTCACATTTTGACTCCTCTGTCCAGAGCACTGCTACCATTTTTCTGCACCCCAGTTCCTATGTTTTTGTGCATAGTTGAGTCACTTAGCCTTGTTTCCACATTGGAGGTATGGCTTTTAGGCTGCAATTCTTCCATGAAGACCACTTCTGGCCAAATCTCTTCAGAAAGTTGATGGGTTTACCTGGGTCACACTGGTTTACACCAGTTTTGTGCTGATGGCACTGCTGGACATCTTCCGATGTTGAAGGGAAGTCAGCACGATGTGTCTTTCATCTGCTGCATTACATTTCCATGACTGACCACTATGTCTACAGTCCTCAACGTTGCCTGTTTTTTATATGACTTCAAAAGAGCTTGAACAACACATCTTGAAACCTTAAGCCCCGTACACACGCAACGATTATCGGCCGACCGATCGTCCGACTTTTGTCCAGAGTTGTGTTTTGTTGGATGGAATGTGCCTAGACTGCACACGAATTTTCTCGCCCAACAAAATTCTACTTCAGAAGTGATGTCATGTGTTGGTTAGCTTTCTTTGTGTTCTTTCTTCACTGAGCATGCCCAGACTTGCTCATTAGATTTTTCCCTGTCGAAATCTGTACTGACTGCACGAAAATCGGACGTGTTTTGACGGCAGACAAAAAATTTATAGTCTGCACACCAGATTTTTTTCGCCCGAAAAGTCGGAGTCAGTTGTCGGAAGCATCATACTAACAAGCCGAAAATCAGCAGATCGGTTGTTGGACGAAAATTCCCAGCCAATTTTCGACGCGTGTGTACGAGGCTTTAGTCTGCTTTGAAATCTTGGCCTGGAAGATACCCTGCTGATGCAGTATAACTACATTGTGTCACTGTGCTCAGTCTTGCCATAGTGTATGACCTGTGACATGAAACTGTCTTAGTCATCTTCATCTTAGTAGCAGAGTCTGGCTGTTCCTCACCCAGTTTTATGCCTCCTACGCAGCTCTGTTTCTGTTTTAGTTAATGACTGTGTTTTTCCCTAAGTTTGGAATTGATGATCATTAGCACCTGCTTGGTAAAATGGGTTAAAGTGTTACTAAACCCACAACAGTAAAATCAGTCTGTTTATGCAGTAAAGCATGCTTGTTATACTCACTGTGGAACCTAATAAGTTAATACTCTGCATTGTGTAAAAAGACTGTTTGATCCTGTCTCCTCTGATCCTTCCCTTCTTCCATGTCCCCTAATTATTTCCTGATAGTACAGAGCTTAGAGACAAGCTGCACATGCTCACTTTGGTGTGTATAGCTAGAGAGTTGGTTTTTATTTTCTTCAATCAGCACTGTCCAGACAGAGGGGTCCTGCATCTTTATAGGACATTCATGGGGTAATGAAAACTCCTTCTCAAACTTTACCAGACACTGATAGGAGTCACAACACTGCTATAACTGCTGAAAAGGTATTTAGCAGTTTATATTTACTAAAACTATTGTATTTTCATATTCTGTGTACTGTGGAAGACCAGACATAGTGAATGCAGGCTCTTGGGTTTAGTAACATTTTAATCATACACCTGAATCTAATCCTACAAAACCCCTGACTATCTGCAAGTGTACAAAGTGTGCAAGTGTAATGGGCCATACACACTATAAGATTTTTTGAAGACTTTTTCCTTTAGACTTACCAAAACCATATAATATGAGGTCAAACCTAAACACTTTCAATTTGTATGCAATCTGGCAGGCCCTTGCACTACATAGAAAAGGTAAATCTGAAGGAAATCCAACCACAAAAGTTGGATAGTGTGTATCCAGCTTAAGTGTGCATGCTGGTTTGAAGCCTAAGAAGAGTAGTTACACCAAATATTGATTCGACTTAGATTTTTCTTCTGTTCGCTTACTTTGCATTTTGTAAAAAAATAAAAATGAACAATTAAAATATGAATTTTTGAAAGCATTTCAGCATACCTGCTTAAAACGTTTGCACAGTAATCTATCTATCTATCTATCTATCTATCTATCTATCTATCTATCTATCTATCTATCTATCTATCTATCTATCTATCTATCTATCTATCTATCTATCTATCTATCTATCTATCTATCTATCTATCTATCTATCTATCTATCTATCTATCTATCTATCTATCTATCTATCTATCTATCCACACATACAGTATCTCAAAAAAGTAAGTACACCCCTAACATTTTTGTAAATATTTCATTATATCTTTTGTGGGGATTCGCTCGGTGGTAGGCGGGGATGACCCCTTGGGGGGGGGGGGGGTGTGTTTACACAGTAAGATAGCCGACAAGTGGTTGCAAACAACAGTTTGGTTTATTCATGCCATTTTCTTCACCAGACTGCATGCAGCAAAACATCCAAAATAAAATCAAACACAAAATAAATCCTTGCCACTGTGGGCGGCTACCTTCTCACACACAGGAACCTATCTTATGAAGTCTGTCCCCAACCTACTGTTGGGCAGACTTTGCTGATCCTACAGCAGACCATCAATAGTTCATTTATTTTCTCTCCACAGCACAATGTCCATTGAACATGTCCCTTTACTCTTCACATTGAGAATGTCCCTTTTCCTCTTCATATGGAACATGTCCCTTTTACTCTTCACATTGAGAATGTCCCTTTGCTTGTCTCTTCACATGGCAAACATTCCTTTATTTCTTCCACATAGAAATAGTTCGTTTTCTCACCTTGAGAAGTCTTCACCACTGTTTACCCTCCTTAGCGCTCATCACTTCAGGGGGTCTTCTCCCATGCTCACACAGCTTGTTGGGAGGCACACATCCGACTGTCCTCCTCTCCCAGCCCACACTGCGACAGGAGGCAGAGGCTGATTTTTCATATGTCAGACAGCTTGTCCCTCATAACCGTCTGTCCTATCCACCATGGAGGACCGTGATCCAATGGAGGGCCGTAATCCATAGGCAACTCAATTTTGCTAATCTTAATGTCTTCAACATTCTTAAGATGCCTCTCTCTGCAATCAACAAATGATTTCCACAACACTTTGAGAACCTCTGCTTCACTTGGCTTTGTTCCAAGAAATGTCTGTACTTTATCAACTTTCCTTCCACCATCATATGGGTCAAAGGCAACAACACAGTTGAACCCAGCGATCTGGGTGGTATCCATTACAGACCTCCTCTCTGCATCAATGAAGAAGCATGAAACTGCAACACAGTCTATTACAGGTTTCTTCAATGCACTCTCTGCTACTGCATCACTTTTCCCCTGTAGCTCCTCCTCTTCATCTGAACTCCACATGGAATGCATCTTAAGAACACAATCAAACTTCTGCCACCTGTCTTTCACCAGTTCCATTTTGGAAATATTCCCTGAAAGGCACTTATTCCTTTGTTTCACGTTTTCACCAACAGCCTTAGTTTTCTCCACTAGGTGGCGTTTGCTTTTTTCTCCCAGCTTTTGTAAGATTCTGGTACCTTTGGTACCCTTATTGCCCATTTTCCTCTTCATATTCCGTCCCACCTTTTTAGTTAGGTGGAACGCATATACCTTTAAGCCGGATGACATCATCGCTGAGCGCCGCTCTGAGCGGCTATTTCAATCGCCGGCTTTCTCTCTCACATTGTTCGTTCAATGTTACCGCATGCTCACAAGCCTTGTCTTATGCTGCCAGAGCCTCCAGCTATTCTCCTTTACCTGGAACAGATCGGAACCTCGCTACTGATCCCGTATCTCGCTACCGGATCACTCCCTCACTACCGGACCCCTCTACTTACTAACCTTACTAGTGATAAGTACCCCACAGGGGATTCCTCCATAACTAACTTACACTATCTACTTCTGCACATTAAGGACTGTTACTATCTATGCATACTAATTCTATCATCTGCACTGTTACATAGATTGCTAGCTCTTGAGCCTACTACCATCTATCCTTGCACTGGGTTAGTCTATCCTGTATATGTCATCTGCTGTCCTCACCACCTGTTACCATACATGATTACTAACCTATCTGCATTTCTACCTATTACCATCTACTACTCTCCTGAACATTACTATCAAGTGCTTATCATTGCTGTCACTGCTCACACCTGTCCCTTCAGCACATCACCTCCATACTGTCATATACATCCTATCACTCCAGGAACATCTTATTGAGTGTGTGTATATCTGTATGCTGAAGCAGACAGGCCCACAGTGATGAGTCTGGAGAGTTGGATCTGGTATTTCAACACATCTCTACATGACTACTGAGTGGAGATTCTGCAGCTGCAAATCCAGCTTACTATAAAACGCAGGAGCGTTACAGATTGAACGAACCTAAAAAATGGATTCAGCAGAATTACCCACTCAAGTGACACAATTAACACAACAAGTAAATGCATTAATACTTGCTCTTACTGAACTAAAAGATGAAAATCAGACTCTGAGACAGCAGGTAACCCGTCTTTCACAGCTTACTGCTGCTCAGCCCCCTGAACCTAAAATAAACCCTCCTCTAGTGTTTACAGGTGATCGGAAAAAATTTTGTGAATTCAAAAACGCATGTCAATTGCTTTTTTTGCTAAAACCTCGTACTTACCCTACTGATCAAATTAAAGTTTGTACCGTTATTTCCTACTTAACGGGTGATCCACGGGCCTGGGCAGACTCTATCTTTGAGAAAGATGATCATCTTCTCAACTCCTATCCTTTATTCCTAGCGGAACTCGCTAGCTTATATGAAGACCCCAATAGGCAGAGTACTGCTGATATCCAATTGAGGGCTTTAAAACAAGGAAGGAGACCTGTTGAAGACTTTGTAGCAGAGTTCAAAAGATGGACCCTTGATTCAGGGTGGAATGATACATCTCTGCGAACTCAGTTCAGACTCGGGTTGTCAGAAGCCGTTAAAGACGAGCTCGCCCGAGCGGATTTACCTGCCACTTTGGATGCCTTAATACAACTCAGTATCAACATTGACAGGCGACTGCGAGAAAGAAAGGCTGAGAAAATGGGAATGCCATTGTCTAGTCCTTCTCGGATTTCGGCCGTAGACCCTACTCCTATGGAGGTAGGAACCATAGGCTCACCTTTATCAACTACTGAACGAGCCAGGAGAAGATCCAGAAACCTCTGCATGTACTGCGCATCCCCGGATCATTTGATAAGCGTCTGTCCCCTTGTCCGCAAAAAAGAGGGTGAGTGTTCACATGTCTTGCTAGGGGGATTAACGACTTCCTTTTCTAATCCCTATCTCTTTGTTCATTTAACATTACAGTGGGACCAGACTAGGATTACCACCAAGGCTATGATTGACACAGGATCTTGTGGGAACTATATCGATACACGTTTTGTTACTTTAAATAAAATACCTATTATTTCAAAACCTAAACCTGTCTCTGTTAGTTTCATTAACGGTATTCCGTTATCTTCTGGTCCAATCACCAATCAGACACAAGCACTCCTTGTCACTGCTAACGAGTCTCATATGGAGACCACCACTTTTGATGTACTATCTTCACCCCATTTTCCCATTATTTTGGGACTTCCCTGGTTACACACACATCAACCAACCATAGATTGGAAAACACGGACTCTAACTTTCCCTTCTCACTATTGCGAGATTACGTGTAACCTCCCATCTTATGGAAAGATCCTGTCTGTGGTGTCAGATGAGATTGCACCACTATGCTATCAGGATCTGTCCGAAGTCTTCCTTGAGAAAAATGCTCAAGTGTTGCCTTCCCATAGGGATTATGATTGCACTATCGATCTACTACCTAACAGCAAATTGCCTTTCGGTCATGTTTATCCTCTTTCACAGGATGAACTCTCTCATCTCAAGGAATACTTGGATGAGAATTTGACAAAAGGGTTCATCAGACCCTCTACTTCTTCCACAGCTGCAGGACTTTTCTTTGTCCGCAATAAGGATTCAAGTCTTAGGCCTATTATCGATTATAGGCAATTAAATACCATTACGATAAAGGATCGCTATCCTTTACCGCTCATCCCTGAACTCATTGAACAAGTGCGTGGGGCTACCTACTTCTCTAAATTGGACCTAAAAGGGGCATACAACCTAATACGAATCTGTGACGGAGATGAGTGGAAGACAGCATTCAGAACCAGATACGGATTATTCGAATATCTTGTGATGCCATTCGGGTTGTGTAATGCTCCCGCAGCTTTTCAACAGTTCATAAACGACATCTTTAGAGACTTACTTGATGTCTGTGTTGTGGTATATCTGGACGATATACTTATCTATTCTCGATCTTTGTCTGAACATATAAAACATGTAAGACTTGTGTTATCCAGATTACTCGCACACAATCTATACGTGAAATTAAAAAAATGCCTATTTCATAAAGAAGAAATATTATTCCTAGGATACATCATATCCAAAACCGGAATCAAGATGGATATGAGCAAGATATCCTGTATTCTGGATTGGCCTATACCAACAACTCGTAAGGCATTACAGCGATTCCTTGGATTTTCAAACCTCTATAGGAAGTTCATCAAGAACTTCTCTGCTATTGTGAGACCTCTCACACAACTTACAAGTATAAAGAAACCATTCAAATGGTCAGAAGAAGCAAATGGAGCTTTCCGCTTGTTAAAATCAAGCTTTACTTCTGCTCCCATACTACGCCATCCAGACCCATCCCTCCAATATATTCTGGAGGTAGATGCGTCAAACATGGCAGTAGGAGCAGTTCTCTCCCAACGACCAACAAATACTTCACCACTCCACCCAGTTGCTTTCTTCTCTAAATCACTAAGCAGCCCAGAGGTGAATTACCCAGTGGGTGAAAAGGAGTTGCTTGCCATAAAACTGGCACTGGAGAATTGGCGAAATCTACTTGAAGGTACCCGATTACCAATACTCATATATACAGATCATAAAAACCTTCAATACCTCCAGACTAACAAAACTCTTTCCCACCGGCAGGTACGATGGTCATTATTCTTCCTAAGATTCAACTTCCTAGTGACCTACACGCCTGCAGACAAAAATAAAAAAGCGGATGCGCTATCACGATTAACCGAAGACAACTGCGCCGAAATCCCTTCTATTCCTATAATACCCTATGAACGTATTATTGGTGTTGTTCGTTCCCTGAAGGAAGAGATTTTGCACAGTATAGGATTGGATTCACCTCCACCACAACTAAGTACTGATGCAGAAGGCTTCCTCTATTATAACGACAAACTCTACATACCCCCTACTATGCGCACCAAGATCTTGGAATTATCACATGATGTGCCTATGGCAGGACATATGGGTATGACGAAAACCCTTAATTTGCTTACCAGGCAGTTTTGGTGGCCTGATATGAAGACGTCTGTACAAAAATTTGTTTCTTCATGTGACATCTGTGCAAGGTCCACAATTGACACTACAAAACCATCTGGTCTACTCTGCAGTCTACCAATACCCCAGGTTCCATGGGAAGTTGTGTCCTTAGACTTTATAGTAGAACTACCACCTTCCAAAGGATTTAATACCATTCTAGTGTCAGTGGACCATCTGACAAAGATGGCACATTTCATTGCTATTCGCAGACTACCTTCATCTAAACAAACAGCGGAACTACTAATGAAACATTGGTTCAAGTTACATGGAATTCCAAAGACTCTTTTATCCGACCGTGGTTCACAGTTTATATCCAAGTTTTGGCAAGCTCTATGTCAAATACTACGGATTGAGCGAAAGCTCACTTCTCCTTACCACCCTCAGACCAACGGACAGACTGAAAGAGTCAACCAGTGTATAGAACAATATCTGCGTTGCTACACATCATACCTACAGGATGATTGGGTGGACCTCCTCCCTCTGGTGGAATTTGCTTATAACAACGCAACCCACAGTACTACTAAGCAAAGTCCGTTCTACTTGAACTATGGGTTTCATCCCACACTTCTTCCACCACGCATCCTACCATCAAGTAACCCAGTAGCCTCGGATTATCTTACCCAAATAAAAGACTCTCTGGGTTTACTTAATACCACCATCTCACACGCTCATAGTCAACAAAAAAGGTACTACGACCTTCGTAGAAGACCTTCTCCGCAATATGCTATTGGGGACCTCGTTTGGCTATCGACAAAAAATTTAAGGTTAAAGATCCCTAGCAAAAAGCTTGGACCTTTATTTCTGGGACCCTTCCCAATTAAGAAACTCATTGGAAAAGCTGCAGTGCAACTCACCTTACCGGCAGATCTCAGAATACATCCCATCTTTCATGTGTCGCTACTGAAACCACATGTTCCTAACCAAGGAATAAGGCCTACCATCTTGCCTCCACCTCCAGTACAAGTTGAAGGCGGAGAAGAATATGAGATTAAGGAGATTTTGGATTCTCGTATCCACAGAGGAAGACTCCAATATCTCATAAGATGGAAGAACTATGGACCCCAAGACGACACCTGGTTGGATACTTCTGATGTTCACGCACCTAGGCTTATACGAAGGTTTCACTCTAAATACCCGGAGAAACCAGTGCTATAGGCCTTCCGGAGCCGGCCTTAAGGGGGGGGTACTGTAAGATTCTGGTACCTTTGGTACCCTTATTGCCCATTTTCCTCTTCATATTGCATCCCACCTTTTTAATTAGGTGGAACGCATATACCTTTAAGCCGGATGACATCATCGCTGAGCGCCGCTCTGAGCGGCTATTTCAATCGCCGGCTTTCTCTCTCACATTGTTCGTTCAATGTTACCGCATGCTCACAAGCCTTGACTTATGCTGCCGGAGCCTCCAGCTATTCTCCTTTACCTGGAACAGACCGGAACCTCGCTACTGATCCCGTATCTCGCTACCGGATCACTCCCTCACTACCGGACCCCTCTACTTACTAACCTTACTAGTGATAAGTACCCCACAGGGGATTCCTCCATAACTAACTTACACTATCTACTTCTGCACATTAAGGACTGTTACTATCTATGCATACTAATTCTATCATCTGCACTGTTACATAGATTGCTAGCTCTTGAGCCTACTACCATCTATCCTTGCACTGGGTTAGTCTATCCTGTATATGTCATCTGCTGTCCTCACCACCTGTTACCATACATGATTACTAACCTATCTGCATTTCTACCTATTACCATCTACTACTCTCCTGAACATTACTATCAAGTGCTTATCATTGCTGTCACTGCTCACACCTGTCCCTTCAGCACATCACCTCCATACTGTCATATACATCCTATCACTCCAGGAACATCTTATTGAGTGTGTGTATATCTGTATGCTGAAGCAGACAGGCCCACAGTGATGAGTCTGGAGAGTTGGATCTGGTATTTCAACACATCTCTACATGACTACTGAGTGGAGATTCTGCAGCTGCAAATCCAGCTTACTATAAAAACGCAGGAGCGTTACAGCTTTATATCACTTGCTTTAGTTTTCTCCGCTTTAGTTTTCTCCACTAGGTTTTCAGCCTGAACTGAGAAATCATCACATTTCTTACACAGCTCCTTTGTTTGCTGAAGCTCTAATGATACATTTTCCCATGCTTGAAGTTTTTGAAGGAATCGTTTATTCCAAAGGGGTGATTCAAGCCACATGTCATCACATTTCTGAGGCTCACTCAGGACAGACCCCAAAACACTGATCCTTTTAAAAACTGCATCAGGCACACTATCCCCTCTTTGGGACAGATACTCTTCAAGTTCTTCCAACTGAATCTTCATCTCTTCCACTTGCTGTTCTAAGGCTCGCTTAGACTTTTCTAGCTCCTGAACGCTTTTCTCAACATCATCCTTGGAGCTGACCAAATTTTCCATCTCTGTACACAGCTGTTTGTTAACTCTTTCTAGTTCAACATTACACTCTAGAGCTTCCTCCAAGGAGAGAGCCAAGAGCAGGGCTTTGCTCTCTTTATCACGCGCCTCCGCTTCTGCACGGTCGCGTTCTTCTGCATACTTTGCAGACACAGTCTTCTCCTCACCAAGCATCTGATCAAACTTCTTTTTCACATTTTCAACAATTTCGAATGAACCAACGCTTTCCTCCATGCGTTTTTTCATATCCGCTATCTGAGCTTGCAATGTTGCGACTTGCTCTGATAGGTTTTTCTTTGCTTCCTCCTCCTCTTTTAATTGTTCCAGGAAGCCATTTTTCTCATCTTTCATTTGTTTGAGCTTTGTGCTAAAACTCAGCCTTTGACACCTCTCTTCCTGTAAGAGTTCCTGCGTGTCTTGCAGCTGCGATTCCAAGATAGAAAAATCTTCCGCAATTTCTCTAGATTTGCTGTCTGCTTGAGAAAGCTGATTTGTGACATTGTCCAACTCAACCTGCAGTCGGTCACCTTCTGACACTTTGCCTTGCGATTCCTGCAGCTGTGCCTCTACTTTTTTTCTCTGGTGTTCAGAATCTCCTTTTCCCTGCATAAGAGCCTTCACCTCATTGGCTAGTTTCTGGGAATGAGACTGTAATTCTGCCACACAGGCTTCTTTCTCCTTTAACTGCTGCTGGACAAGTTGGACTTCATCTTTCCAACTTTCACGGTCCGTACGCAATTCATCTACCACATTGCTCAAAGTGGTGAGCTCATACACAGTACTCAGTAATTTAGCCTCTCTCTCACTTTTCTCCTTGTCGCTGAGAGACAATGTCGTTTTCAGAGCGACATTCTGTTCCTGCACCCCCTGCAGGTCTATTTTGGTAGCTTCCAAAGACTGAAGACTTTTTGTCAGCTGATTACAATGAACTCCAACAAATCACACATACTTTGCTCCTGCAAAGTCTTAACTTCAATTTCCTTCTCCATAAGGATGGTATCTTTCTCCATTATAGTCTCTCTACATTTGTGCAACTCGGAAAAAAGAAGAGCAGTGGATTCTTCCCACTGGAACACCTGAGCCTGCACGTTTCTATGCTCCATCATAAGCAATTCCAAGGCTTGTTCCTTTTCTTCCATTTACAGTTTCAAGGCATCCAGCTCAGCACACATACTCGGTTTCCTCCAAACCGATGGCCTCCATTGGCTGCTGGCGTCTCTGTTTCCAGCCTGCCATGCTCTCTTGGTGAGCCTTTTGTTCAGCTGCAAAGCTCCGCTGTTTCAGCATCTCCCCCATTTTGGGTTTACTTTTCATCTCAGAACACTGCGTCTCCATAGCAGTTTCATTTGCACCAGGGTTGCTAGGGACAACAACCTTCCTCTTTAGCAGACTCTCTTTAGGCATGGATGGGGCTCGTTCAGACGGTAGCATCCCCTCCATCCATAGAATCCGGTCTCTCATTTCAGCTATCTTTCCATTTTTCAGGCGTTTCGATCGCCCCATCTTCAATAACTCCACAAACAAATTTTTCACAGTCCAGCAAAAAAAATTTTGAGACCACTGTCTCTTTAACACATGTAGTTTTCTCTCTTTCAGGATCTGCTTTCCTGCACACACAGTTTGTGCAGTCTCATGCACCAGACACAACAAAGTTCATCAAAAATTTTGAGACCCCTGTCTCTTTAAAACACGTTTTTTCTCTTTCAGGATCTTCTCTCCTGTACACATAGATTGTGCAATCTCATGCACTTCTTTGCAGGGGTCTCTGCTTCTGCCCGCATACCTCCACCATATGTGGGGATTCGCTCGGTGGTAGGCGTGGATGACCCCTTGGGGGGGGGTACTTTTACACAGTAAGATAGCCGACAAGTGGTTGCAAACAACAGTTTGGTTTATTCATGCCATTTTCTTCACCAGACTGCATGCAGCAAAACATCCAAAATAAAATCAAACACAAAATAAATCCTTGCCACTGTGGGCGGCTACCTTCTCACACACAGGAACCTATCTTATGAAGTCTATCCCCAACCTACTGTTGGGCAGACTTTGCTGATCCTACAGCAGACCATCAATAGTTCATTTATTTTCTCTCCACAGCACAATGTCCATTGAACATCTCCCTTTACTCTTCACATTGAGAATGTCCCTTTTCCTCTTCATATGGAACATGTCCCTTTACTCTTCACATTGAGACTGTCCCTTTGCTTGTCTCTTCACATGGCAAACATTCCTTTATTTCTTCCACATATAAATAGTTCGTGTTCTCACCTTGAGAAGTCTTCACCACTGTTTACCCTCCTTAGCGCTCATCACTTCAGGGGGTCTTCTCCCATGCTCACACAGCTTGTTGGGAGGCACACATCCGACTGTCCTCCTCTCCCAGCCCACACGGCGACAGGAGGCAGCAGTCCTTCTCCCATGCCCACACGGCGTCAGGAGGCACACGTCTGTCTGTCCTCCTCTTCCCAGCTCACACAGCGACAGGAGGCAGCAATCCTTAGACTTCCTTTGGACAAATTATAGAGGCCTTCATTTCCTCATTCCGAACAGCTGAAGGCCTTTCAACTTCCTGCTGGTTCTCTCTGCAGCCAACACCCTATAGTAATTGGTGAACTTTCCAAACCAGGTGGGAATGTATCTCCTGTCTGTGACTACATCCACAGATTTACCTGACTTCCTGTCACACTTTTCATCTGACAACACTAAAGAAATGACATTTTTCTACATTGCTAAGTAGTGAATGTAAAGCTTGTATAACAGTGTAAATTTGCTGTCCCCTCAAAATAACTCAGCACACAGCCATTAATGTCTAAACTGCTGGCAACAAAAGTGAGTACACCCCTAAGTGAAAATGTCCAAATTGTGCCCAGTGTCAATATTTTGTGTGGCCACCATTTTTTTTCCAGCATTGCCTTAACCCTCTTGGGCATGGAGTTCACCAGAGCTTCACAGGTTGCCAATGGAGTCCTCTTCCACTCCTCTATTACGACATCACAGAGCTGGTTGATGTTAGAGACCTTGTGCTCCTCCACCTTCTGTTTGAGGATGCCCTACAGATGCTCAATAAGGTTTAGGTCTGGAGACATGCTTGGCCAGTCCATCACCTTTACCCTCAGCTTCTTTAGGAAGGCATTGGTCATCTTGGAGGTGTGTTTGGGTTGTTATCATGTTGGACTACTGCCCTGCGGCCCAGTCTCCAAAGGAAGGGGTTTAATGCTCTGCTTCAGTTTGTCACAGTACATGTTGGCATTCATGGTTCCGTCAATGAACTGTAGCTCTCAGTGCCGGAAGCACTCATTCAGTCCCAGACCATGACACTCCCACCACCATGCTTGACTGTAGGCAAGACACACTTGTACACCTCACCTGAACCAAATAAGTTAATCTTGGTCTCATCAGACCACAGGACATGGTTCCAGTAATCCGTGTCCTTAGTCTATGAAGCGTGATATAGGGGGTGTGTGTGGTTCCTGCGCTGTCTGGAGTGCTAGCAGTTACCTTACTGCTGCACCACTGTTACTGATACTAAACAGTTAAAATTATATAAAGTGGGGGTAGTGGTGCGCTTTAAGGTAGAGATAAATATATGTAAAATTATATAAATATAAAGTGCTTGTAGTGAATGTGAACGGAAAAATATATTCTGTATATACAAAGTATATGGACTACACTTGTCATAAGTATTGGGACGCCTGCCTGTGCAGGCCAGTCAAATTCCTCCAGCCCAAACTCGCTCATCCATGTCTTTATGGACCTTGCATTGTGCACTGGTCCAAACCATTTGATGGAGAGGGGATTATGGTGTGGGGTTGTTTTTCAGGGGTTAGGGTTGGCCCCTTAGTTCCAGTGAAGGGAACTCTTAAGGCGTCAGCATGCCAAGGCATTTTGGACAATTTCATGCTCCCAACTTTGTGGGAACAGTTTGGGGTTTGCCCCTTCCTGTTTCAACATGACTGCGCACCAGTGCACAAAGCAAGGTCCATAAAGTCATGAATAGGAGAATTTGGGGTAGAGAAACTTGACTGGCCTGTACAGAGTTCTTACCTCAATCCCATAGAATGCCTTTGAGATGAATTAGAGCAGAGAATGCGTGCCAGGCCTTCTCATCCAACATCAGTGCCTAACCTAACAAATGCACTTCTGGAAGAATGGTCAAACATTCCCAAAGACACACTCCTAAACCTTGTGGACAGCCTTCCCAGAAGAGTTGAAGCTGTTAAAGCTGCAAAGGGTGGGCCAACTAAATATTGAACCTTATGGACTAAGATTGGGATGCCATTAAAATTCATGTGTGTGTAAAGGCAAGTGTCCCAATACGTTTGACAATATATTGTATATTCTGTTCAAAAGGCATCACAACAATAGGCATATTTTACTCTGTACGGTCATATGCCCTAAAGTACAGCCGTGTGCAAGAGCCCGTTTTTAAATTTAAAAATATAATTTTTTAATACATGGTACTTTAGCAAACTGTATGTCACTCAGTTCTGGTTTCCATAGAGTTTAGCAGCTGGCATGCCCTCCCATGTGTGTCAGCTGTCCCTGATCTCCAGGGCATTTCCATGTTTTTACATTTTGTGCCTGTTGGCAGTATGGTGGTTTGCAATTCTATACTGCAGCACTGGGGTCCTCAGTTTAAATCCCAGCCAGCACACTACCTGCATGGAGTTTGCATGTCCTTCCTGTCCTTGCATGGGTTTCTTTCAACACTTCAAAAACATGCTGGTAGGTTAACTGGACTGATGTATGTATGTATGATCCCTGTGGTAGGCTGAAATCCCTGTAATAGGCACCACAACTCCCTCCAGTCATCTTCACTAGCTTCCGGGTCCCATTCTAAGTAGCTGCTTAGGCCCCTTTCACACCTATGAAACTCACACATTTTTTTTTCCACGATTTTTACGCATTTTGACTGGACTTGAAGCAATGTCTATGTCTATGGACCTCAAAACGCATTCAAATCGGCCCAAAGTAGTGCAGGGACTACTTTGAAGTTGCTGCGACTTAAAGTTGCACAGATATGAACGGTACTCATTGGAAATCATAGAGTACAACTTGTCATCTAACTTTGCAGTCCCAAGTCGCAGGACAAGTCGTACAAGTGTGAAAGGGGCCTCAATGAACACAGGAGGTCGCTTTCTCAGCACAGGTTCCATTCAGTGAACAGTTTGCATTTTCTCAATAAATGCAAAGCGTTCTCTGACTGAATGCAGTGGAGATCATGATGATGTCACAGTCCTGTCTCATCCAATCAGAGGAAGCTTTGCGTTTTTTAAGAAAATGCTAAGTGTTTTCTGAATGGGGCCTTGTGCCAAACAAGGGACATCCTGTGTACACAAAACAGCAGGGCAGCCATTCGGTACAGGACGTGGAAGCTAGAGGAGAACACAGTGAAAGTGTTGTCTTCTACAGTGATTTCCAGCTTTCGGGGGCAATCCCACAGTATGACACATACATTATCTGTGGGATCCCCAACAGATATGTGATAACTGGCCACTCAACTTCTATTACAAAAAGTGGGAGTAGACGTCCTCAGGACATCCCTCCTCCTCCTCCCCCAGTGCCTTCTGCGGCTCTTATGGGCACTCCCATCCTACCGGGAGACCTGAGCTACCAGCTGGCATGTTGGCCGGCTAGCTGGAGACCCATACAAAGCTGGGATCAGCTTTGATCGGATCTCTGCTATGGTAACCCGGAAGCGATGAGATGACATCACTTCCGGTTTACCCGCATGTGAACAGTTTTTAAAAATCAAAAGTATTCAAAAACACTGATCTTGGCCTTTTGAATGCTTTTAAGAGCAGAGGAGTGATTTGGGGTCTTATAGACCCCAGATCCCTCCATAAAGAGTATCTATCCCATGCCTATTGCCGTTGCAAAGGATGTTTACATCCCGCAATAAAAGGGATTAAAAAAAAAAAATGAAAGCAACAGTATACATATAAAAAAAAAATTATAATTAAAAAAAAAAATTATAGTTCCCCCTGTCCCCTCCAAGGCGAATTTGCGTGTCAGTCCCATACATATGAGGTATCGCCGCAAACGTCAAATCATGGGCAGCAATTCTGCCACTAGACCTCCTCTTTAAATCTAAAATTGTAACCTGTAAAGGCTTCCAAAGCATTGCCTATGGATAGAAAAATGTACATTGTTTGTCGCCATTGCACGGGCTTGAGTTTTAAAGCGTGACATGTTTGTATATATTTACTTGTTGTAACATCATCTTTTTTATTCTGCAAAAAAATTGGGTTATATATTTTGTTTTTTTTTCATTAAAATTCACAAAAGTGTATTTTTCCCCAAAAACTGCTTTTGAAAAACTGTTGTACAAATACCATGTGACATAAAAAATTGCAAAACCCACTTGTTAATTCTCTAGGGCCTCTGCTTCAAAAAAATATAACATGTTTAGGGGTTCTAAGTAATTTTCTAGCAAAAAAAAACAAAAACTTATTGTTGCAATTGTAAACGAAAAATGGCAGAAAAGCGTGGTCTTCAAGTGGATATACATATACAGTACATTGGTCTAGCTCTATACCATACATTCTTTACATTAGGTTTGCTGGCTGGATAATTAATAGGAGGCTTATTATAAAATAGTATGCTAACAGGAAAATGTTGATTTTTGCCATAAAACATAGAAGCGTGTTCCTGTTTCAGCTTTGCACTGCAGAAATGTCAATGGGAATTGGACCATAATAAATGCTTACCTTAGCATACTTTTCCACACATAAACCAGATGGTTGTCAATTTTCCCTGCTATTCATGGAAATTGTCAGGTGTTATGATATATATGTATTTGGCAAATGTCCAGTTTTTCATCAGCGTCTATACAGACAATAAAAATGATTATTTACATATATATTAAAGAGTTAGTTCACCTTTACCAAAAACCTGCCTATGCAGTTAAGGGTCACCTGTAAATAAAAACAAACTGTGTATCTCTGACTTAAGTTAATGAATGCCCTTGCTATAGGTGTAGGCCATTCATGTACTTCAAGAAACCTGACTGGAATACTCCCAGGATGTTGCCAGGAAGACGCTAAGTGAGGCCTAGTCATTACTGCTCACCCCCACCATCACAGGAGCGAGCTCTCAAATGCTGAGCTCAGAGCTACTGCATCAGGGGAGAAAGAGCATGTGAGGGGGTTTGAATCAGAGAAGAAACTCACTCCTGTGATGGTGGAGGTAATTAGTAACGACTAGGCCTCACTTAGCAACGTCCTGGGGAGTATTCCAGTTAGGTATTACGAGGTACGTAAATGGCCTATGCCTATAACAAATATTAATATAGGATGTGATCTGAAAGCTCCATTTAGGTGAGGTACCTCCTTCCTTAATTCAATATACTGTATATACAAGAGCTACTGCATTCGCCCTGGGACTTTATATGAGGTATATCACACATGAAAACTCATATTATATATGATCCACATGATCACAAGTGTATTGATACATTCCGTAAATGAAAATGACATCATAAAAAAATCCAATTACAATAAATATTAAGCCGATTCATAATCTAGAATTTCATACACAGTTTCAATGTATTTCTTTATAAATCTAAAATATAGATACATGACTATATAACAAACTGCATCCGACAACTCGACACGTTTCAAGAATCAATGTTCCCTTCCTCAGGAGTAGATGCAAAATATATATAAATCAGCTTAGATATGGCAGTGCTTTGGAATAAAAAGTAATCAGGGATGTCTATCCTGGGAACTGTGGCAGTATACCCCATACAAACTAAAGGGACAGATGAGAGCAGATACATAGTTACATAGTAGTTGAGGTTGAATAAAGACAATAGTCCATCCAGTTCAACCTGTGTAGGTGTTGGAAAGATTTGAGTACATATACTAAAGTCCATGGTAGCACTGTGGCTGTGCCAGACCTTATGGACTATACTTTGGATCACAGCCCCAGTGCTACCATGGACTCTAGTATATGTACTCAGGGCCGGGACAAGGGGTGGGCAGGAGGGCTGGCTGCCCTGGGCACTGTTGTATCATGTGATGTAGGAGTGTGCCACAAGAAGATTGGGGGGGATATGTATTTAAATTTGGGGGGTGACAGGGGGTAAGTATTGTTCTGGGGGGGATTTGGGGTAGTAAGTATTGTTTTGGGGGGGGGGGGGATTTGGGGTAGAGGGGGTTTGTGAAGAGTGATGATTTAGGGGATTTGTGTTGGGAGGGGGAAGAAGATTTGTGCAATGAGAGGGGACTTAGGGGAAATTTGTACTGGGAGGGAGAAATTTGAAGTGGGGGGAGAAGGTGTGTACTAGAAGGGGAGATTTTAGGGGTAGAGGATTTTAGCTAGGAGGTGTGAATTATTTTCTGGGGGGGATTTAAGCTGGGGGGGTTTGGGTAATGGGGGGGGCAAAGATTTGTGCTGAGAGGGGATTTCAATTTCAGTGGGGGTGGATTTGTACTTGGAGGAGGGACAATTTATGCTTAGGGGGTAGGCATGATACAGATTAGTGCTCTGTGCTTTTCTGGGGTAGATTTTGGCTGACACATAATAGTCATACATTTTTTTTGGCAGGGGAGGGGGGCACAATTTGGCATGTTCGCCCTGAGCCCTAGATGACCTTGTCCCGGCACTGTATGTACTCTTATCTTTCCAACATGGTATCTGCTCTCACCTGTCCCTTTGGTTTGTATGGGTTATACTGCCATAGTTTCCAGGATAGAGGTCCCAGATGACTTTTTATTCCCAAGCACTGGCATGTCTAAGCTGATTTATACATATTTTGCATCTACTCATTAGGAAGCGAACATTGATTCACGAAACGCGTTGAGTTGTCGGATTCAGTTTGTTATATACTCACGTATCCATATTTTATATTATGTACAAATACATTGAAACTGTGCATGAAATCCTAGATTTTGAATTGGCTTTGTACGTGGATTCTATCATGATGTCATTTTTATTTATGAATCAATAAACTTGTAATCATGTGGGTCAATTCTAATATGTGTTTTGAAGTGTGCTGTACCTCATATAAAGTCCCAGGGCAAATGCAGTAGCTCTTGTATATATATATATATTTAAAGCAAGGGCATTATTCAACTTTAATCAGAGTTGCGCAGTTTGGTTTTATCTAAAAATGCCACTTACCTGCAATGGCAGTTTTTTTTTTGAAAGGTGAACTATCCTTTTTTTGCTTTCCTTGAAATGTTCACCCTCTGACCCCCTCCACCTCCTGGAATCTTCCAGTTCAGCAAGGGTAATGTATCTCAGGGAGCTGTAACAGGCACACATCAAGACATAACAGGCACTAATCAAGGGTTATTGGAGTTGGGGGAGCTATGACAGGCACTCGTCAAGTTAATCTGACTATGCCCAAACTTTTCGCCCACCTCCTCCATTCATTGAGGTCCTATTACAGCTTCCATAAATTAAACATGATCCTTTTTTTTACCTTCCTTGGAATCCCCCCCCCCCCCGAATCTTCCAGTGCAGCAGAGGCGTAACTAGAACCTTCAGGGCCCCGGTGCAAGAAACCATGAAGGGCCCCCTGGATCCTGGCCGGGGCCCTTCCCTTCAAGCCTGGGGCTCTTCCCACTAATCCTGGGGCCCTTTACTCTCGTTGCGGGGCCCTTTATTAGGGTCCTGCAGCGGGACCCTTTCACAAGTTCTGCAGTGGGCCCCCTTCCTGCCATCTTGGGGCCTCCCCACGGTGGTGGAATTCCAGGGACCGGTCGCAAGTGTGACCTTTGCGATCCTGGAAGTTCACCCACTGGTGTCAGTAGTTTTTATTTTTTGGTATTTTAATTGTATTATTTTTTATCATTTGATTTTATTTTTTTACAATGTGACTGACTATGACTCTGTCTATTCAGAAAAGGAAGGAGCTGGTAAATTACATATTTACTGACCCCTTCCTGGTTCTCTATTGTTACACATCCCCTGCAGCAGCTGGCAGGAGAGGGGAGGGAGCACAGTGGGGGAGACCAGGGGAGCACACAGGGGCCAAGAGACAGCAGAACACAAGTGAACTGGATAGGAGGAGTGGCGGGGGCAGCATAATGAGGAACCAATCTCCTCAATTTTCCTCCTGCAGCTACAGGAGGAAAAAGAAGAACAGTGATTTCTCTACATGCTGCCCCCGCCGCCCCTCCTATTCAGGTTTACAGGGTAGCCACACAGGCCCCCTGGAGCATGGGGCCCGGGTTGCAATTGCAACCCCTGCAACCCCTGTAGTTACGCCCCTGCAGTGCAGCCAGGGTTAACAGAGCTTAGGAAGCTGTAATTGGCACTCATTAAGACAGCCTAAATCTGTGTGTGTGGGGGAGGTGTTGAGATTCATGCACATGGGTGCTGTGGTCTGTACAGTGTTTTCAGTGGTTCATTTATGCGGCTTGAGCCACTTGGAGTTGTATGAACATAGCTACAGGTCCTAATCTGACAGGCGTGGGGATGCAGGTGTACAGCCCGAACACGGACAGTGTGTATTTGGGGACCGCTCACCTGCACACCTGTCCAATTAGGGTCTGCGGCAGTGTTCTTACAGGCACTGCATCCCCATAAAATGACAGGTGGCTCCAGTCCAAATGCCTCCTTTACACAGCCACATGAGTATCAGAGTACACAGAGTACCTGTGGGAATGAGCCCTTAATTATATTTTTCTAACCTAAAAAAAAGATCTCTCCAGCAGTGCGCTGTCACCACGAAGAGGGATTCTATCTTCGTCTGGTCTTCGCTCTGGGTTCTTGGGCTTCAGTCGTTTGGCCAAACTGCGATGATGTAGCTCACACGCATGCGCGCGGGTGTCATGGTCACAGCACAGCTCTCTCAATGGATGGTATGCCATCCATTGAGAGCGCAGTGCACATGCGCTGGTGCTATCACCGGCTGTTACATTTAAAAGATATTCACTGAACCTACAGGTAAGCCCTATTATAGGCTTATCTGTAGATACAACATAAATAATAGAGTTTACCACTGTCAGATCAGTTAGTAAATGGTTAAATAGAAGGAGTTGATACATGGATGCAGAGGGAACTGACAGTGAAGGGGAGAAGAAACAAAGTTGCATAGGTCAGGAAGCAGTCTGGGGAGAGGAGTGGGAAGCCCAGCTACGTAAAACACATTAAACTGCACTGATAACACAAGATAACAGGCAGCTATGGAACTCGTGTAACAGTAAATTCTTTAACCCATGGGAATGCAGCTGAACACCTGTGACTGTAAGACAGAGCAATGGGGGAGAGGGATGAAATAAATATACAGGCTGCGACAAGGAATATAGGAAGAACTGCAGGGAGAGAAACAAAGTTACAGAGATAACAAACTCGGGAGCAGAGCTAACATTAGAGCCAGGGCTGTGATGGGGGCCCACACAGGGAGGGGGATTAGTGAGGGACAACTGTCTCTTTCTCAGTAGGTAAAAGCTGGCAGCGGGGTGGGGGGGGGGGGATCAGCTTTCAGTTGCTTGAGGAAGATTTTTGTAAATGTCACAAATCCCCCTCCCTGTGTGGGCAGAGATGTATAGTAACAAAGTAGAACTACTTCACTACTGTACTTAAGTATTAAAGGCGATATCTGCACCTATTATCTAACAGAGGAGGTAATGTGGAGAATATATAAAAAGAAGGAAAGAGGTTAGCAGGTGTTCCACCGAGGAGTAGGTCCTTAATGGGCACTTTTCCTCCTCTTAAAATGGCTTTCTTAAAGCAGAGCTAAACTTACCTTTCCTACAACAGTCCATGTCTCTCCCCAGCACTGGCATCTTTCGCCGGGTGCCGGTATTTCGCTGTCTTCACTGGCAGGCTTGGGAGTACCGGAGTACTGCAAGTACCAGAGTACTGGGTGAGACAAACGGTGGTCACACCAGATACTGACTGCTTTTCGGACCCCCCTGAACCCCCCCCCCCCCACCCAATATAGTAAAACTGCACATTTTGGAGTGTCCTTTATTGTGGCCAGCCTAAGGCACACCTGTGCAATATTCATGCTGTCTAATCAGCATCTTGATATGCCACACCTGTGAGGTGGATGGATTATATCGGCAAAGGAGAAGTGCTCACTAACACAGATTTAGACAGATTTGTGAACAGTATTTGAGAGAAATAGGCCTTTTGTGTACATAGAAAAAGTCTTAGATCTTTGAGTTCAGCTCATGAAAAATGGGGGAAAAACAAAAGTGTTGCGTTTTATAATTTAGTTCAGTGTAAGTGGATTATCACTTCTAATAGGTGTAATTCTGGATAAAGAGATCTAGCTGCTGCAGGCAGCTGGTAGCTAACCCATAGCTAATATAGTGTATAGGTAATAAGTTATAAATGGTGTTGCGCTGCCTCGGTGTGTGCAAAGATCGCTGTGTGTATTTGTGCAAAACAAAATGCCTGTATCGGTATCTGTGCAAAAACCGCTAACAAATATGGTGCAAAACAAGCAATCATAAATTGTGCAACTCTGCAAATAAATAAATATGAAATTCCTCATGCCGGTCAACAGGGTTGATGCTGGTTAACGCTGGCTTGCTGCCTGTTAACTCCAAAGTGAAAAAGTAAAAGAAGTCCTCTATGAGCTCCCTTAAGCACTCCTTGCTGAGGGAGCTACTTGTACTACTGCTGCGCTGCTAAACACATCAGGGCCCACACCGGCACCCTCTTCCTCTCACTTATCTTCAGGGCTTAGACACTGGCACCCCCTTTCTCTAAGCCTTCTCCACAGGTTAGCTGGCTCTCAGATCCCTCTGACCTTCTGGAGTGGTCCCCTCTTCGAGGCAGACCCCTGGGCGGTTTCAAGGACTCACAACACTCTTTTTCTCCGAAACTTCTGCCCAGCAGCTCCACTCGGTCCACAGCACTCTGGATCCCTCTCTGCAGCTCAGCTCAACCTTCGTCCTCTAGGCCGACTGCCCATGACACCTTCACTATCGCTGACAGGAGGAGAGACAGCCATCACCCTCCTCCTGGGACTCTGCTTCCCGCCAAAGATGCCCTGTCACATGCTCCCCTCAGACTTATAGCGCATCCCAGGGTGCATTGCAGCAAACTCCGCCCACTGAGATAGCCATAAGCCCTGGTCTGCTATTGGCTAGGTTTCCTCCACTGTCCAATAAGAGCCCTCATTGGACACAGTGGGTAGACTCCCTAGGGACAACGGGTCACACCTGGAAGCATGTGACAGCCTATGTGACAGCCTAATTAAATGATCAGGCCCCCCTGATATGCAGACAGGGCCACCCATATGCTTTTTCCTAGCACCTACCTAGGAGGGTGCTACACTTGTTAAAATTAAGCCACAGGAAAAAAAAATCATACATTAGCTTTTTTATAAAAATGAAGTGCATAAAATGAACATGATTCCTGAACAAGTCACGTGCTTGTGACGCAACGCGTAGGTCATGAGCGGAGGCATACCAGAAGTGACATCTGAAGAAGTACAAGTTCTTTACTCTTGGATGATATGTTTTAAATGTTTTTAAATGTGAGTAAAACTATTTTAGTCTAACTATTTTAGTCTAATAAAACCTTTTAAACCGATAATATACTATGGGAAGTTTCTTCCATACTTATGCAAAACCCTGGGCGAGACTAAGAGCGGACAGAAAGGAGCACCATAGAGGAGACTTCATTTACTAAAGAGACCCAGAAGTCGGGGAGGACAACTAGAGGGTCCAGGGGCGTAACTACAGGGGTTGCAGGGGTTGCAATCGCAACCGGGCCCCATGCTCAAGGGGGCCCATGTGGCTCCCCTGTACACCTGAATAGGAGGGGTGGCGGGGGCAGCATGTAGAGAAATCACTGTCCTCCTTTTTCCTTCTGTAGCTGCAGGAGGAAAATGGAGGAGATTGGTTCCTCTGTACGCTGCCCCGCCACTCCTCCTATCCAGTATACTTGTGTTCTGCTGTCTCTGGGCCCCTGTGTGCTCCCCTGGTCCCCCCCTTCTGTGCTGCCCCCCCTTCAGAATTCTCCCTTCCCTCACCGTAATAAAGGGCCCCGCAACTAGAGTAAAGGGCCCCAGGGCGCCAGGGGTCCAGGGGGCCCTTCATGGTTTCTTGCACCGGGGCCCTGAAGGTTCTAGTTACGCCTCTGAGAGGGTCCCTAGAGGAAAGTGGTGATAGGAGGACCGTCACATTGGGAAAACATGCCTGTATGCTTTTACACAAGCAGCATTAGGATGAGAGTCCAGAGAGCACAGTGGTGTCACAGCAGTGTAATTGAGAAGACACAGAAGTTGATTTATTTTCACAACAAGGTGATGAGATATACATACAGCAATTCAAAAGACAAGGACATATGAACTGTATGAAGTACTACAAACCGCAGCATTAGAGATATACACTAGATTTAGTTTGTTTTACCAATTCCATGTTTAAAAATCTAGCTATTGTATGATTTGTTTCTTATGACTTTATATTAACAAGTTATGTATGATTATATATTTACTGACACTTTATTGCCCTTGATTGAGGACTTTCATATTTATTTATTTATTTGCAGAGTTGCACAATTTATTTTGCACCATATTTGATAGCGGTTTTTCTCAGATACAGGCCTTTTCTTCACAAATACACACACAGCGATCTTTGCACAATATCTGCTCTACAATGGAAGATGATTGCGGGTATATGCAAATGCGTCCGAGGATTATATATTGACCACAACAGTAGTTGTTCCATTTTGTGAAGCTATTAAAATGTTATGGAAATAGGATGTTAAAAGCTGCATTGTCTCTGATTTATGGTGCCATTTAACATGCTTAGTGAATAGACTGTATGTACTGTAATGTCTCCTGTGTTCAGTACCATGGACAGTGTCCCTGTTTATGGCCATGCTGTTCAATGTACAGGAAGATTTTCTCATAGAGTGACTGGTGTCGAAACACTAGAGCATTGACAACTAGAAACTAGAAATAAAAATGGAAAAGTCATATATAACAAATAAATACTTGCTAAAGGCTACTGCTGTACTTCCTTTGCTCTGGGTTTTTTAAATCACCCCCATCAGCCATGCTTGCTATACTTTACTTACCTGCTTTGTGGTAATAGCAGGCATTATCCTTTGGAATTATGTTTTACTCTATGAAGACATTTCTTTTTCTGTATCTGTATGTTTAGACTGGACTTAACCACTTTACCACTAGAGCATTTTGCTGTCTTACGTCTGGGCCACTTTTTGCTATTCGGCGCTGTGCGACTTTAACTGACAATTGCGTGGTCGTGCAACGCCATACCCAAACGAAATTTACGTCCTTTCTTTCCCACAAACAGAGCTTTCTTTTGGTGGTATTTGATCACCTGTGCGATTTTTACTTTTTGCGCTATAAACAAAAAAAGAGCGTAAATTTTGAAAAAACAACAATATTTTTCACATTTTTTTATATGAAATTCCCCCCAAAAAAATGTAAAAATCTAAATTTTTTTAAATTTTTGGCCAATTTGTTTTCTGCTACCTATGTTTGGTAAAAAAATTCACAATAAGCGTATTTTGATTGGTTTGCGCAAAAGTTATTGCGTTTACTAACAAAGGGAAAGATTTCTGTCATTTTTGGTGTTTTTTTTTTACGCGTAATGGCGGCGATCTGCGATTTTTTTGCGGGACTGCGACATTGCGGCAGACAGATCGGACCCTTGACTGACACTTTTGGGGGTACCAGTGACATTACTGCAGTAATCAGTGCTATATATATGCACTGTTACTGTAAAAATGACACTGGCAGGGAAGGGGTTAATTTTATTGGAGAGGGAGGGGTTAATGTATGCCTGATGCTTACTGACGTGTGTGGGGGGAGGTGACTGAGTGACACAAGGAAAGATCCAGGGTTCAGCTACGCTGAACCCTGCAATCTGACCCTGCCTGTCACTTGGGAGATCCGCCCGCTTGTGTTTACACAAGCAGGCGGATCTCCACACTAGATCCCCGACGATCGGGGAAGAGCGGCGGCGATCGCCGCTGCTCCTCCCCTGGCCCGACTCCCGCTGTGACTGGATACAGTGGGAGCGAGAAAGGGGAGTGTCTGACGACGTAGTACTACGTCGTCAGACGATAAAGAGCCACTTTGCCGCAGTAGTACTACGGTACTCAGACGGCAAGTGGTTAATGTGGATGTAAACCCCATTCTGAAATTTGACCTGGGCACATATACAGTATCTGTAGTGTTTACTTATCTCTCTCCAAAGCCCTAAGTCCTGTGCCTTTCTGCTGCTCCATTCCTCTGTTATCAGCATGGATAACTTCTGACAAGTTCTCCGACACAGGAGATAAAAGCAGCTGGAAATTTGTGTCGGGGATTGTGCATAGAGATAGATTAGCAGAGAGATGTCTATTCACAGCACAGCTCTGTATGTTTCTTCCTTCCTCTGCCTATGTGGGGGGTGCCTTTCCTCCAATCAGCTGTCACACAGTGTATGTCAAGACTCCCCACCCAGTGCTTGAACAGGAAGAAAAAAATTTGAACACAATGTTTACTTTCTAAACAGTGTAGGAAGCTGAAGACAGCAGATATACAAATAAAACGTATGTAGAAAGATTTGTTTAATCTCTGTGTATCATCTGAGGCTGTTCCCTTCACTTGGTATATTAGAGGGTTTACATCCACTTTAACGTAGATTTATAGAAATAAAATAATAAAAATTCTAAATGCATTCAAATGTGGTTAGCGCAGTGGCTAAGTGGCTAGCACTTCCACCTAGCAGCACTAGGGTCGTCGGTTCAATTCCCAGCTATGGCTCTACTTGCCTTGAGTTTGCATGTTCTCTCTGTGCCTGCGTGGGTTTTCTCTGGGTACTCTGAATTCCTCCCACACTCCAAAGAAATGCTGGTAAGTTAGTTGGCTCCTGTCTAAATTTCCCCTAGAATGTATGAATGTGAGTTAGGCACCTTAGATTGTAAGCTCTTTGAGGGCAGGGACTGATGTGAATGTATAATATATGTAAAGCGCTGCGTAAATTGACAACGCTATATAAAATAAAATATAAAAAGGGGGTCATCACTCCAAAGCAGTCAAGGCTATATAGCTTTGCACAGTGCTCTCACTCTAAAACAGTGAATATGCTTTCAGGAGGAGAGAGCACAGCAATGACCTCATCCATGGGACAGTGGGGTTGATTTACTAATGGCAAAAAATCTGTTCAATTCGCAAGGAAAGCTGTACTTCGGAACAGAAGTGACCCTAGTGAATGTGGTGAAGTTTCACTATGCAAAGAATACTCAATCATGCAAGGAAAATAAAAGAACAACAGCAAGTCAACAGAGCTTCACCTCATTCACTAATTGGCCATACACACTATAAGATTTTCTGAAGACTTTTTCCTTAAGATTTACCAAAACCATATAATATGAGGTCAAACCTAAACACTTTCAATTTGTATTTAATCTGGCAGGCCCTTGCACTACATAGAAAAGGTAAATCTGAAGGAAAAAGTCTTCAGAAAATCGTATAGTGTGTATGACCCTTAAGCTCTGGGGGGAAATTTCCTTGCAAAGTGAAAATTCCCTTTCAAAAAGAGCAGCCTATTTGCCTTTAGTAAATCAACCTCAGTGTCACACGTTGGTCAATCTTACTGGCAGTAGTTAGAAAAGTTGTGCATTTGCCAAGCACTGGAGAAAAAAGACGGGTCATGAATGGAGTTAAAGAGAGCCTGTCACCAACTTACATAGATTGCAAGTGTAAATTGAAATATCCGCGCTAGTCATAGAAGATACAATTCACTGAAAAAAGCAGCTAGCATAAATCTGTTGACGGCAGATAAATAGAATAAAAAGTCCAAATGCAGCGCTAAGTAAAAGGTCATAAATGCCCAATGTCCATACAAATGAAATCCCGTCACTATCAATCGTGTGAGATGATAGCACGCAACACCATAAAGTGCTCTTGTAGAGGCTGCTTACCAGACCTCCATGTGTATAGAGCATATATGAAACCCCCCCTCTGTGATTTTCCTATATGCTCCAATAACATGGAGGTCTGGTGGTAAGCAGCTTCTACAAGAGCACTGTTGCGTGTTATCATCTCACACGATTGATGGTGACGGGATTTCATTTGTATTGACATTGGACATATATCTCCTTTTACTTAGCGCTGCATTTGGACTTTTTAAATAGATTCAAGGTTAAAGAGGAAGTAAACTCCTCAAATTTTTTATTTTTTTTCTTCCCTGCAAAGTAAATGCATAATGTGCATCGCATACTAGCACATTATATGACACTTACCTCCAACGAAGCTCACGATGTCCACGCTGCTGGCCGCCTCCTTGTTCACCTGTCTTCTTCCGTGTCAGTGGGAGCCGGCAGTCACGGCACTGGGCTCTGAAGAAACGGCACGGGCGGCCTTTTCTTCAGAGCGCATGCGCCGATGACGTCATCGGCTGCATGTACTGCAAATATCTCCTTAACGTTGCAAGTTTAGGAGATATTTACAGCACCTATAGGTAAGCCTTAATATAGGCTTACCTATAGGTATAAGTAATTAAAGTGGGTTTACAACCACTTTAAAGCACAGAAAATGTGTGACGATTTTAAATGGTCTGCCACTTGCTGGGATTCAGATTTTTAACATGCTGTAGACATGTGTTTGTGCCATGAAGCCGCTGATCACTTCCACAAGCACCGCAATGTACCCCCCCATGCAACCCCCTTCCATGTTCACTGGGCTCTGCTGTCCCACCTGCAGGCCCAGTGCGGTCATGGCGGGGGTCGCTAGGAAGGCTGGCGGGAGCTTAACGGTTAATGGGAAGGAAATGGCGTGTATGACTAATAGACCCAGGATGTCTTATAAAGAATACAGAACACCTCCAGGTAGCCATATTGCATTGTATTTTAAAGAAAATTACATTGCTGCAGATTGAAAAAGAAAGGTAATTTTTAATAAAATTCAATTAAAATATGACTTGTGTTTCAATTGTATATTCTATATTATATTTTTTTTATATTTGCTATTTTTTTTTCTTTCCCACAAAAGTGAAGTTACCCTTTAAATATTGAGAAAAGCTTTGAAGTTTTACAATAACTTTCCCTTTGTGCTGGCCATGATTCTGAAAATAAAAATCAATAAATGTAAATTAAACATCAATGTTCCTTGCCACCAACCTTTGATTTCTTTTATAATCAGATGGTACCGCTAAAACCTGTTTTCTTCCACTGGTAGAAGTACTTAAAATGTGCACATAAAAATCTAAAAATGTCAAAGCAACAGAGGCAGAAAACAATCAGTGCAAAGAACTAATTCATCATGACAGCTTCGGGATGCTCAGCAGTGGAATCAAGCATACTAAATATTAGATATGGCAAAAATGCCAGAATACAGGTAAAGGAACCATTCAGTGGAATTGGAAGACTGGACTTAGGCATAAAGGTCCATGTTTTTGTTGGCTACATTAGGGTCCTTTCACTCTGTCTTTTTGCCCGGCGGACTCTGTTTTGCTCAGCAGGGATCGATCCGCTGATCCCTGCTGAGCAGGCGGATGCCAGGTCTGTCTCTGCTTACTTTGCAGAGACGGAGCTGTCAGATCCCTGCTCTTCTCTTTGGGAGATCGGATGAAAATGGACCGCCTGTTCGTTTTCATCTGATCCTATCCGATCTGATCCTCCAGACGGATGGAAATTAGGGTTTTCATCAGTCTGGATTTCACGGACAGGATTGGATCGGATAGCAGCGGGTGTCAGTGGACATGTCACCGCTGACATCCGCTGCCCCATAGGGGTGCATGGAGCATCCAATCAGGTCTGCCTGAAAAACTGATAGGCAGACCTGATTGGAAAGCCTGTGTGAAAGGGGCCTTAGGCTATTTCATAAATGATGTACCTTTAGCAGGCTCTTTGGTCACTTTTGTAGTGGTTCTAAAACCTGGGGGCTTTTTAACTTCAAGTGATACTAATGCATTCTTTGCATTAAGGTAAACACATTTTTTATTCCTAAACATTCACAGTAATGCCGCGCTATAGTGCTCAATATGGTAAATAGTGTCAAAAATGAATCACAAAAAATACTAGAAAAAATTATAAATAATTACATGTGTCAAGTGTCATAATAAACCAACACCATAAAACACAGATATTCCCAATATACACAAACTATAACAAAGATAAGTGCAATCCACAGAAATGAGTGCGATCCAAAAAAAACATTATTAATCATAAATATCCATGCAAGCAAAAAATATAAATATGTGCGGCCTTCTCAAGCGGTGCTTCTCAAACACTTAACTCCTTTCCCCTGCTTGAAAAAATTGTGTTTCACCGCAAAGTGCTCCCCCACCAAGAATAATCTCACCTGGGGTAGTGTGACCACCACAATCAAGTAGGGTCAGTAACAGCCTTTTAGCCTCTCAAGGGCTACAGCCAGCTCTTCCAACCTTCTCTCCTGTTATCTCCTCATTTAGAAATCATGGCATCCAGAGACATGTATGTAGAGGAAAAAAAAACAATAGTGCCTAACTCCTACCAAAAAGCAATACATTGAAAGAATATATACAGGGTACTCACTTTAATCTGGTGCTTCCAGCGCACCAGACTAATACAGGCATAAAACTCAGTTTCTGGGAACATACAGTTGCTCTCACACAAGCCACAAGCCTCACTGACACTCTTTGTTATCCAGCTCCACGTTGGTTTCTGGTGTCGTCACCGTCCTGGCCCCTCCTCTACGCATGTCGACATAGGGTCGACGTAGGGTCACGTGTCTGTGACGGAATCCGGACACCGCGACTGGGTATCTCCGCCAAGAACCTGATTCCTAAGCTCTGGAACACGGAATCCGTGAATCTGGCTATAGTTACCCCAAAAACTCGACAGTACAAGTTTTGGAGTGAAACCAGAATCAAACTGTTTATTCAAACACAAAGAACAAGGAGATGAACACTTCTGGGACAACCCCTCCCCCTTAGTCAATCCACACAAACATACACATCCCATAATAAGCTTACTCAAGGCAGACAGGAACAACAAAAACAATGGAATGCAGGTATTCAACAATAACAAACCCCCACCCCACTAGCAAGGGTCTGAAGCACTTTTGCAATATCCTAGCAATCTGCAATATATCTTCATATATTTCCTGAGGGACACCTTTCAGAAATATCATTGTCCCAAGTGAAAGAGGCCCTTTACTCTTTCAACACAAACCACATATATGGAACCCAGGATAACTGGGGTAACATGAAAGGCTGAGTCCAGTGTGGTTGTACAGCGAGTCTGATTAGTGCAGACCCGACTGGGGTTCTTGGTCACCCTGTGCCCCTAATAGACACAGGGTGACTTAAACATAGGTGGAACTGGGGAAGCTGGACAAGTAGTCTCCAAACCTCCCTAAAGCAATCTGGGTTCCACAAGCCCCCCAACCAAAGTGACTCACGTCACAGTGTTTTCTTTAGGAGGATTTCATTTTCTATTCATCTGTCCTCCCCCTTCTCTGGGTGAAGGGGAAGAGAGGGAATATTAGATCCAGCGCTGTCCATGGCTGCATCCCTTCTCCCCTCTTTTCTACACAGGACTTGAGCATCAGCAGAAGCCATTGGTCCCTGCTGCTGTCAATCAAATAGCGTGAGGTGGAAGTTGGGGGGCGGGGCTTAATTCTGCTGTGTCAATGGAGCACAGATCCATAGACACACAGCTCGGGAGCGAGCTTGCTATGGGGACAAACTAAGAAGAAGAAGAGCCAAGATCGCCTAGGACCCGAGAAGAGGAGGATCAGGGCCACTCTGTGCAATACCACTGTTATCTCCTCATATAGAAATCATGGCATCCAGAGACATGTATGTAGAGGAAAAAAAAACAATAGTGCTTATATCCGACTAAATTTATTAAAAGAACATACACAGGGTACTCACTTTCATCTGGTGCTTCCAGCGCACCAGATTAATACAGGCATAAAACTCAGTTTCTGGAAACATTCAGTTGCTCTCACACAAGCCACAAGCCTCACAGACACCCTTTGTTATCCAGCTCCATGCTGGTTCCTGGTGTCATCACCATCCTGGCCCCTCCCCTACGCATGTCGACATAGGGTCACATGTCTTCCTCAGGGAATTTCATTTAGATTCCTCTGTCTTCCCCTTTCCCTGTGTGAAGGGGAAGAAAGAGAAGATTAGATCCAGCGCTGTCCATGGCTGCCTATCTTCTCCCCTCTCTTCTACACAGGACTCGAGCATCAGCAGAAGCAATGAAGAGGAAGTGGGGGGGGGGCTAAATCCCGCTGTGTCAATGGAGCGCGGATCCATAGATACACAGCTCGGGAGCAAGCTTGCTATGGGGACACATTAAGAAGAGGAAGAGCCAAGATCGCCTGGGATCTGAGAAGAAGAGGATCGGGCCGTTCTGTGCAATACCACTGCACAGAGCAGGTGAGTACAACATGTTTTTTTTTTTTTTTTTATTTACTTTAGTAACACTTTAAAAGGGTTGTAAACTTCAGACATGAAATATGAATAAAGCATATCCCTTTATAGTGTGTACTTGTCTCAACCCAGACATTTATGCAGTGATGTTAAAGCTGGACTGAGATTTCAATCCAGTCCCATAGAAGTCTATAGAGCTGAAATTTGCACCGCACTAAACTCGCACAGGACCCTTGTTCTAACCCGGTCAAAATCACACCGCATATTGTATATGTGAACAGCCTTCATTGGAAAGAATGCTTTATTACATGGCATGCAAATCTATGTTTTTTGGATCGCATCTGATCCGCATAGAATTCGCATAAGAGTGAACCGGCACTTATTTTCAAAGCTTAATTAAACAAGCTGAGGTTAGAAGCTGATTGGTTACTATGTACTGCTGCACCAGATTCTGTGTGCGCCAGTTTTAGTGAATCTTACCATAAGTGTAATTTCTGTCTGCTGCCTCATTCCTAAAGTCCGTGAATCTCTTCTGAAAGTTTTCCTGACACCAAGAGAAAAAGGGTGACAGGGAGGGATCTCCAGCACACAGCCTGTGACTTGACAACTTAAGCTTTGTTCCTGTGTGCTGTGTGAAGGGAGGTGTGTCCCTTCTCTCCAATCAGCTCTCAGAGTTCTCCTCACGGAGCTCTGCAGTGGGTAATTTAAGCTCCCCGCCCCCCTGTTTTCTGACAGCTCAGACAAGCTGTAAAAATTCTAAACTTTGAATGAATGTAGAGGAGAGAGGGTTGCAGATAAGCAGGTAGGAGGATTTGTTCCATCTCTGTGTATTACCTGAAGCTAGTCATTTTACTGGGTATATGGAAGGGTTTACAATCACTTTTCTGCATTCTCTGCACTAAGGTAAAAAAAATTCAGTCCAATCTTGATCCAGTGATGGTCATAAGAGCAATGTCCCTCTTTGCTGTCTCCCTCCTCAAAGTCAATCACAGCCAGTGAGGGGGGCTGAGCCATGCTTTGTGCGTCAATGAACACACAGAGCGTGGCTCGGGAGCGAGCCCGCATGAATGCCCCTAAAGCAAATGGCTTTCTATGGTGGGCACTCAGCGGAGGGAGGAGCCAGGAGCGCCAGTGGGGGACCGAAGAAGAGGAGGATAAGGACAGCTCTGATCGGGTATGTAAAACATGTTTGCTATCTAAAAAAATAAATAAATAAGGGTTTACAATCAATTAGAGTATGCAATTCAGAACAAACAGATTTATAAGGTACATAAAGTGGAGCTTGGATTAGCCTTCTCCCAAGAAGGTACAGATTCCTTGACAGTGAATAAGGCATAGAGTTGAAACAAACAAAATTGCATGTTTTTATTGTGGTCTCTGTTTATCTGCCTTTAGTTCATTATGGAGTACTGTGTTTCCTGAAGTTGAAGAGACAAGAACTCACTGCTCAAGGTGGTGTAATTGCCTGATGACTCACACCGGTGCATGCCCCAGCTCGCCTCCGTGAAAACTTGATAAAGGAAAAGGAATTGGCAGCACTCCAGGTTGAGTCAAAATCCAGATTTATTGACTGGACATCCAAATATGACAATCATGACAAGGTAGACACGTTTCACACACTGACTGTGTGCTTAATCATTATCTAATTATCTAATCATTAGTAATGATTAAGCACACAGTCAGTGTGTGAAACGCGTCTACCTTGTCACGATTGTCATATTTGGATGTCCAGTCAATTAATCTGGATTTTGACTCAACCTGGAGTGCTGCCAATTCCTTTTCCTTTATTGTGTTTCCTGAAGGCCTCAGGATTAGGAGAGGGCAATACGATTCTGAATTCATTTACTCTTTTAATTTAAACTGGGGATGTGAACAGGTAAATGATATGTGCTAAGTGGATAAAGGGGTCAGAAAGGGGGAGGGTTCAAGAAGTATGAAGTTGGAGCCCAGGAGACATGTGGTCAGCGATGGGGATAAGAGAAGGCAGGGAAAGCCTAATGGGAAGGGCTGGGTGGTAACAGGGAGGAGGAGGAGCAGTTTAGGATATCTAGAGTCATAGTCCTTCTTGTAGTAGGGCTTTACTTTCTGTTGGGAACATAAAGTCATTCTAATAGAACCATGTGTTCCGGTATGCGTCCTATTTATCTAAGGAGGAGAGTATAAGATCTTCCATTTCCCTAATGTCTTCTACTCTGCATATCACAATGTAGGAGGTGATGGAGGATGGATTTTTTGTATGTTTTGTTGGGAATGCAAACATTTTTGGGACAGTTTTCGCTCCAGAAGGGTTAAAGTTTTGCACAAGACCGAAAGACATGGAGTGTTACTCCTTGTTACTGTGCCAAGGATAGGGGGGAGTGGGTTGGGGAGAGATAATACTTCTGGAGGGCTTTGAAGCAGACTTGTATGAAGGGGTTGACTGTTGGTTGTAGTTTCAGATATGGAATATGGGATTGTCACCAAGGACGTCCCTTCAGAAGAGAGGTTTAAAAGATCGTTCTAGTGTTACCCATTGTTCTGTGTCTCTAAGTCTGAACCAACCTATTAGTCTGACCAGGAGCCTTGCAATTTGATATTTTGTAAAGTCTGGCAGCGACAATCCTCACTGGGCTTTTGATAGGTGGAGAAGTTGGAATTTGGAATAGGGATGTTTGTTGGCCCATAAGAATTTTGAAAACAGTGAGCTGACTAGAAGCAGAGGTAAGGTGAATTGGTAAGGTTGAGAAGAGATAAAGAAATTTCAGAAAGATGGTAATTTTGCATCAGCAGAAACAGCCAGACTTCCATATACACAGAAGGAACCTTATCTTTTAACCACTTAAGCCCCGGAAGATTTTACCCCCTTCCTGACCAGGGGGTATTTTGCGATTCGGCACTGCGTGACTTTAACGGACAATTGCGCGGTCGTGCGATGCTGTACCTAAACGAATTTGACGTTCTTTTTTTCCCACAAACAGAGCTTTCTTTTGGTGGTATTTGATTACCTGTGCGATTTTTTGATCATGCGCTATAAACAAAAAAAGAGCGTCAATTTTGCAAAAATAACAATATTTTTCACATTTTTTTTATATGAAATTCCCCCAAAAAAATGTAAAAATCAAAATTTTTTAACATTTTCGGCCAATTTGTTTTATGCTACATATGTTTGGTAAAAAAAATCGCAAAAAGCGTATTTTGATTGGTTTGCGCAAAAGTTATCGCGTTTACTAACAAAGGGAAAGATTTTTGTAATTTTTGTTGTCTTTTTAACGCGTAATGGCGGCGATTTGCAATTTTTTTTGCGGGACTGTGACATTGGGGCGGACAGATCGGACCCTTGACTGACATTTTTGACACTTTTGGGGTTACCAGTGACATTACTGCAGTAATCAGTGCTATACATATGCACTGTTAATGTAAAATGACACTGGTAGTGAAGGGGTTAACTTTATTTGAGAGGGAGGGGCTGTGTGTGTTCCTAGGGGCATGATTCTAACTGTGATTGGCTGTGGCTTGAGGTGTAGGAACAATGATCAACGGTCCTACATAGTAGAACCGTATGATCACTGTTCCTACACAGGGGGGAATGACAGGCGGCTTGTTTACACTAGCCGCCTGCCTTTCTCCCGCTGTCACGGACGATCGCGCTCGCTACCCAGAGCCTCACAGGCTAGTGACGTACCGGTACGTCACTTTGCCTGTGAGGGGCTGACCGCCGCAGTATATGTACTTGTGGCGGTCGGCAAGTGGTTAAATAAGGAAAGGGGATTAACAGCAAAGGTATCTCTCAGGATCATGGTAAGAAGTGTAACAAGGTATTTTTTCATAGTGTTTGCTAACTAAAATTTGAAAGGTTACTCACGTGTCATGGCAATGCCCGTGGCTTCTTTTAAAGGTAATTTTCAAGTGGGATAATTCTCCAAAGGCCTCAAATTTCCTCAGAAGGTTAGGTAGGAAGATGTGAGGATGAGTGAGCGTACAATGAAGATAATTTGCATAGGCAAACATTTTGTAGTGAAGTTTTCTGTTTTAATTCCTTTAATATATGGGTTGGATCTGACTTTATACAGTAAAGGTTCCAGGGAGAAAGGAGAGTGGGCAGCCTTTGGTCATTTGGAATGGCTCTGAATAGACCCCATTACCACTGCCATAGGTGTCAACCTTAATCATGCTGATTAATTTCATGGAACTATCCTATAAGCAAATGTGTTTCAGAACATTTTCAATAAAATGCTAGTCTACCCTATTGAAGGCCTTTTTGACATCAGAAATAATCAGTTGTTGGACAAACTTACTACATGAAAAAAGTGTATTATTTCTTGTTTCTATAGGAGAGATGAAGCCTATATGGTAGAGGCTGATAGCCTTCAAGATATGGGGAGAAGCCAATTAGCTAGAGTTTTAGTGTACAATTTTGGTTCTACATTAAGTAGGGAGATAGGATGGTATCTTGCACAGGATGAGGGGTCTTTACCTTTTTTGGGGATAACTGTAATATGAGCAGTGAATCTCAAGGGAAGTAAGAGTCATCTGTCAACAAATTAGATTCCCAGGAGAGATGATTGGTAAAGCCATCATCATCATTCAAATAAGCGAACATGGGGATATCCTACAGGGGGCTCAGAGTCACACCACATCCCATGAAATCCATAACAAAAAGAAAAAAGAAGAAAAATTGGACTTTCAGACCGGGTTTACATATGAGCGGCCGCGGATTCGTGCCTGGGGTCTGGTGTGTGTCTGTTCACCGATTCAGGTGCAATTCAGGTCTGACTTTTTGCCTGTATTTGCACCTGAACTGGACATAAACACGCACAGGACCCTTTTGCAATCCGCTCCCCGGCCGCCCTGGGGCTGTGTGAACCGGCTCCATTAAAAGCCGGTCACACTCACCTGTTAACTACTGGTTAACCATCAAACAGGACAATGACCCTAAACATACAACCCGAGCTACAATGGAATGATTTAGATCAAAGCATATTCATGTGTTGGAATGGCCCAGTTAAAGTCCAGACCTAAATCCAATTGAGATTCTGTGGCAAGACTTGAAATGTGCTCTTCACAGATGCTCTCCATCCAATCTGACAGAACTTGAGCTGTTTTGCAAAGAAGAATGGGCAAAAATTTCACTCTCTAGATGTGCAAAAGCTGTTAGAGACATACCCAAAAAGAGCTATAGCTATAATTGGTGGTTCTACAAAGTAGTGACTCAGGGGGGCTGAATATAAATGCACGCCACACTTTTCACATATTTATTTGTAAAACATTTTGAAAACCATTTATCTATTTCCTTCCACTTCACGATTATTTTCCACTTTGTGTTGGTCTATCACATAAAATACATTTACGTTTTTGGTTGTAACATGACAAAATGTGGAAAATTTCAAGGGGTATGAATAACTTTTTAAGGCACTGTAATAATTGTAACTGTACTATGCAGAATAACATATAATGGTTTGATCAGCAATATACAAGGTGATCCCTGTATACTTTATTAATGGGTTTAAATGTGTGCCTCTGATACTACAATGTGTATGGCTAAGGCAGCTCAAATTGTTTTTTGAAGATATTCTTTGATCACCTTTTCCTGGCAGATTTCCCATGCTGAGCTTTTCATTGGTTCTGCCTATTCTTCGGCTAGGAATGGGTTAAGGAGGGCAGTTGTTTTGTCAGCATTATGCACTGACACTAACCCATCATGACATATTTCAGCTGGGGGTTCTGTGATGACCTACTTTATTTGTTTGGTATATATGACTTCACGTGGCCTTGCGAAACACTCTAAGAAAAGGACGTTAGGGCATGCGGTCACCGCCAGAAATGGGAGACCCGGGGCAGTATACTAACAGTCATTACAAACACTCTGCTTTCATAATGCCACACTGTCTTCGGGCTCTGCTCAGCCTCCTGCGGGTAAGGGCCAAGTGCTCATAACACTGACAGCACGCAATTTATGTGTACGTAAGGTAGGGGACAAGGTAGTCTTTGAATTTAATATAAATGAAAACGAAGACTTATTAGATAACAGTGAGACTGGCTGTTGGGCTTTTCCTGTGTGGGTCCATTGCTTGCCAGGTGCTCATCACCTCTTCTTGGCGATGAGCAGCGTGAACAGATTACTTTGAAGGATACGGCCTAGTATAACAGATATGACCGGTCTCTGTGGGTGTCAACCACCAGCATAAATCAGGAAACAATATGAACAGGGCCAGGTATCTGCATAGTCAAGATAGCCAATGGCTTGAAGCAGTATTAAACACAAAAACAAACATTAATTATTTCGCAGATTACCAGTTCTTAAATGTTATAGCTGTATTAGTTTTCATTTTAAGGCCTCTTCCCTTTATTTTCACCTAGTGATTTTGCCAGTAAAGCCTCGTACACACGATCAGATTATCGCACGATCTTTCGTCCGTTTTTGTTGCATGCTGGTCTCATATGGAAAGTGAAGAGGTAACTTTCATAGGAAAATTCCTGTATGACAGAATTCTACTTCAGAAGTGATGTCATGTGTTGAATTGTTTTGTATGCATTCTTTAGTTTCCGAGCATGTGTAGTCTTGCTCTTATGCTTTTTTTCGGACAAAAATTAATTAAATGAAAATCGGACGTTGTGTTCCCGTACACGAAATATTTTATAGCCTGCACATCCAGTTATTGTTATCTGAAAATTCGTAATCGGCTGTCCAAAGCACCATACTAACAATCCGAAAATCGGCAGATTGTTCGTCGGACGAAATTTTCCAATTTCCGTATCGTGTGTACGGGCCTTTAGTCTGTTCTTTTTCAACTTCCTTTAACCACTTGCCGACCGCCGCACGACTATTTACTGCGGCGGTCAGCCCCTCACAGGCAAAGCGACGTAGGACTACTAGCTAGTAGGACTACTAGGACGTCGCTAGCCTGTAAGGCTCTAGGGAGCGAGCGAACGCGCGCCGCCGGAGGCGCGCACCCGCTCGCTCACGGACCCCCCCCCCCCCCCGCGCGTGTGCACGGTGGACCTGATGTCCGTCGGGCACTCGCGATTGTCCGTTACAGCGGGAGAAAGGCAGGCGGCTAATGTACAGAAAGCCGCATGTCATTCTTCCCTGTGTAAGAATGGAGATCATACGGTTCTGCTATGTAGGACCGTTGATCTCTGTTCTTACACCTCAAGCCACATCCAATCACAGTTAGAAGCACGCCCCTAGGGACACACTTAACCCCTCCCTCTCAAAAAAGTTAACCCCTTCACTGCCAGTGTAATTTGTACAGTAACAGTGCATATGTATAGCACTGATTACTGTAGTAATGTAAAAAGTAAAAAGTAAAAAATCGCAGATCGCCGCCATTACAAAAATGACAAAAATCTTTCCCTTAGTTAGTAAGCGCAATAACTTTTGCGCAAACCAATCAAAATACGCTTTTTGCGATTTTTTTTTACCAAACATATGTAGCATAATAAAACAAATTGGCCTAAAATGTTAAAAAATATTAAAAACATTTTTTACACTTTTGGGGGTACCAGTGACATTACTACAGTAATCAGTGCCGTACATATGCACTGTTACTGTAAAAATGACTCTGGCAGGGAAGAGGTTAACTTTATTAGTGATCAAGGGGTTAAGTGTGTCCCTAGGGGTGTGTTTCTAACTGTGGGGGGGGCGTGGCTTGTGATGTAACCACAGAGACATACGGTCCTACATAGCAGGATCGTATGATCTCTGCTGTTACACCAGGGAGAATGACAGGCGGCTTTGTTTACATCAGCCGCCTGCCTTTCTCCCTCTCCAGCGGGAGATCGCGAGTGACCGGCGGACATCGGAGCCGGCGGTCACTCGTGCGGGGATGTCAGGGAACGAGCGGGCGCGGGAGTGTGCCTCCAGCGGCGCGCGCTCACCCCCTGCAGGCTACTGGGCTAGCGACGTAGTACTACGTCGCTTTGCCCAGGAGGGGCTGATTGCCGCAGCAAATATACTGTGGGCGGTCGGCAAGTGGTTAATTATAATATGACTTGTGTCGCAATTATATACGCTATATTATTTTTTTTTAATTTGCTATTTTTTCCCCCATTAAAGTGGAGTTACCCTTTAAATATGTGCAATGTACATAGATCACCCAGAGGGGAATTTTTTTTTTTTTCTCAACAAAAGTGGAGTTATTCCTTAATAACATCCAGTTACAATATGACTTGTATAGCAATTGTGTATGCTATATGAATTTTTTTTTTTTTTTATATATATATTTTTCCCTCAAAAGGGTAGGTAAACTTTAATAGATTATTAGTAGTGCCTAATTATTGGATTTAACCACTAATTATTGGATTTAACCACTTTACCCCCGCTACTGCGGCAATGTGGCTCGTTATCGTCCTGTATTCAGTTACAGCGGGAGTCAGGCCAGGGGAGGAGCGGCGGTGATCACCGCAGCTCTTCCCCGATCGTCGGGGATCTTGTGTGGAAATCCGCCCGCTTGTGTAAACAAAGCGGGCGGATCTCCTAAGTGACAGGCAGGGTCAGATTGCAGGATTCAGCATAGCTGAACATGCGATCTGTCCCTGTGTCACTCAGTCACCTCCCCCCACACACGTCAGTAAGCACCAGGCATACATTAACCCCTCCCTCTCCAATAAAAATTAACCTCTTCCCTGCCAGTGTCATTTTTACAGTAACAGTGCATATGTATAGCACTGAATATTGTAGTAATGTCACTGGTACCCCCAAAAGTGTCAAAAATGGCAGTCAAGGGTCCGATCTGTCCGCCGCAATGTCGCAGTCCTGCAAAAAAAAATTGCAGATCGCCGCCATTACTCGTTAAAAAAAAAAAACACCAAAAATGACAGAAATCTTTCCCTTAGTTAGTAAACGCAATAACGTTTGCGCAAACCAATCAAAATATGCTTATTGCAATTTTTTTTACCAAAAATATGTAGAAGAAAACAAATTGGCCTAAAATTATAAAAAATTTTGATTTTTACATTTTTTTTTGGGGGGGGGGGGGGAATTTCATATAAAAAAATGTGAAAAATATTGTTATTTTTTCAATATTGTCGTTCTTCTTTTGTTTATAGCGCAAAAAGTAAAAATCGCACAGGTGATCAAATACCACCAAAAGAAAGCTCTATTTGTGGGGGAAAAAAGGACATAAACTTAGTTTGGGTACACGTTGCATGACCGCGCAATTTTCCGTTAAAATAACGCAGTGCCAAATCGCAAAATATGGCCTGGTCAGGAATGGGGTAAAACCTCCTGTCATAAAGTGGTTAAAAATACACTCATTGAGAATTTTTTTTGTCAAAGACATGTAGCTAAATACATTTTGACCTAAATATATGACAAAAATGTAATATATTGGATATTTTTTAACTGTCATAGTAGAAAAATATTGTTATTTTTTCAAAATTGTTGCTTTCTTTAATTAATATCGCAAAAAATGAAAATCGCACAGGTGATCAAATACCACCAAAAGATAGCTCTGTTTGTGGGAAAAAAAGGACGTAAATTTCGTTTGGGAACGGCGTTGCATGACCGCGCAATTGTCAGTTAAAGTCGCACAGTGCCGAATCGCAAGAAGTGGCCTGGACGTAAGACAGCAAAATCCTCCGGTGGTAAAGTGGTTAATGCACTTCATTTTCAGTTTATTTTGCTTTGAATAACAATAATTCATTTTGCTGTGTTTTAAAGGACTTGCCCACAAATTGAATATTTATTTTGCTTTAACACATCTATTCTTCTACATATTCTGTATCTATTCTAGATACGGGTGAAGGTCATCCCTTGTCAAATAGACAGTCCTCCCACAATTTTGTGACTGGCCATTTCATTTAACACTCATTACTTCAACTGACAGGCAGCAGAGTTACTCATGTCAAGTTACAACCTTCACATGTCTGAGGGGACAACTAACCCCTAAGCTAGAGGAATTTTGATTCTGGGTAGTCTGTGTTAAAGAATAACTCCACATTTGTTTAGAAAAATCCCCTGTGGGTGATCTATGTACGTTGCAAGGACTTATCAAACTTTGTTGCAGAATCAAAACTTGTGCTATTCTGAAAAAATCAATGTGTAAGTCTAATTGGAATGGTTTCATAATTATTAACCCTGCTACCTTTCTAATTAGAACCCTGCAAGTGCAGCAGCTGATTGATAACTCACTTTCCACATGGACACAGAGAAACAAATAGCGTTTTCTTCAGAATGACTAAAGGTAGGAATCTGCAAGTTTGTTAAAATGCCTGCAATGCAGGTAGATAACCCAGATGGGAATGTTTTTTTCTCAACAAATGTTAGGATACTCTTTAATAATGTGCTAACTATAAAAATACAAAATGTTTAAACATTAAATAAAAAATATAACAACAATAATAATAATAATAATAATAATAATAATAATAATAATAAATAGTATTATTATTATTATAATTAATCTTGCCTTTAGATATAATGGTTTTATATGATGTAGACTCTTTAGTATGTGATTAGCAGTGTCCAATCATAGCTGATTACAGTGTTACTAGGAAGTGCCGGTTATCAACTTTCCTCTATTCACGTTGACAAGGCATGAGTAGAGGAGAGCCGATAAGTGGCTCTCTTGACAGGGGGGATCTGCACTGATAATCAGTGCAGTGATTATCAGTGCAGCCACATCAGCAATGCATACCAGTGATGCCAATCAGTGCCCACCTGTGATGCCAATCAGTGCCCATCAGGGATGCTAATCAGTGCCTACCTGTGATGCCAACCAGTGCCCATCAGGGATGCTAATCTGTGCCCATCAGTAATGCCTGTCAGTGCCTCCTCATCTTGGCTGCCAACCAGTGCCATCTATCAGTGATCATCAGTGCCGCCTATCAGTGCCCATTACTGCTACCCATAAATGCCCATAAAGGCTGCCCATCAGTGCCACCTATCAGTGCCCATTAGTGCCACCTATCAGTATCCATCACTGCTGCACATCAGTGCCGCCCATCAGTGTCCATCATTGCTGCCCATCAGTGCCCAGAAAGGCTGCACATCAGTGCCACCTATCAGTGCCCATCAGTGCCACCTATCAGTGACCATCAGTGCTGCATTTTAGTGCCACCTATCAGTGCCCATCACTGCTGCATATCAGGGCCGCCTATCAGTGCCCATCAGTGCTGCATACTAGTGCCACCTATCAGTGCCCATCAGTGCTGCATATCAGGGTTGCCTATCAGTGCCCATCAGTGCTGCATATTAGTGCCACCTATCAGTGCCCACCAGTGCTGCGTATTGGTGCCTCCTCATCAGTGCCCATCAATCATCAGTACCCATCAATACAGCCTCATCAGTGCCCATCACTGAAGGAGAAAATTTACTTATTTACAAAATGTTATTACAGAAACAAAGTAAAACCTTTTTTTTTAAAATGTTTGTCTTTTTTAATTTGTTTAGCAAAATATATATAAAAATTCATACTGAACAAAATGTCTAAATTTGATATGCACTTTACCATTGTAATGCATACTGTTCCTTGTTTGTTGATTTTCATGAATAAAAGTTTTATATTGAGAAAAAAAATAAAAAAATTCAATGGTGACTAAATACCACCAGAAGAAAACTCTATCTATTTAAAAAAAAATGGTAAAAATTTTGTTTGGGTACAGTGTAGCATGACGGAGCAATTGTCATTCAAAATGTGACAGCGCTGAAAGATGAAAATTGGCCTGGGCAAGAAGGGGGTGAAAGTGCCCTGAATTAAAGTGGTTAAAAAAAGTATCATTTTAATTGTAAAAAAATAAATAAAAAAAGATAAACCATTTGCCAAAATGCTTGATACATAACCTGTTAAAAATGTTCTCTATTTATTTACAGAAACTATTCAGCCAAATGCAATTGCTTAGATTATTAGAATATTCTAGTCCTGAAATTCACAAATATCAAACAGCGGCTTATCAGCCGATATCAACTCAGTCTTAATGAAAATAAAAATCTGGGGCACTATGTAGTGCCATTCTTGCCTTGAAGCACCACTGCCTGTTTTGTTCATGATATTGTCTGCATGTACAATGTAAAAATAGACAAGATCATATATTTACGGCGGATGCCACATCAAGTGTATTGCCATAAGCAATTTTGCTCATTATATTTACTTTGAAGGACTGTAAAGTCATCTGTATTCTGAATGCCTTTCAAAGCATGTTGTACATTATGTCTGACATGTATGCTGCTGACTAATCTCTGGCATATGTGATCTCCCATATTGATGCTTATACTGTAGATACATTTACTGTGCATGGCTTAGGTGCAGCTTAACCACTTAAGGCCCGGAAGATTTTACCCCCTTCCTGACCAGGGCCTATTTTGCGATTCGGCACTGCGTGACTTTAACGGACAATTGCGCGGTCGTGTGACGCTGTACCTAAACTAATTTGATGTCCTTTTTTTCCCACAAACAGAGCTTTCTTTTGGTGGTATTTGATCACCTGTGCGATTTTATGATCATGCGCTATAAACAAAAAAAGAACATCGATTTTGCAAAAATAACAATATTTTTCACATTTTTTTATATGAAATTCCCCCAAAAAAATGTAAAAATCAAATTTTTTTTAACATTTTCGGCCAATTTGTTTTATGCTACATATGTTTGGTAAAAAAAATTGCAAAAAGCATATTTTGATTGGTTTGCGCAAAAGTTATCTATCGCGCTTACTAACAAAGGGAAAGATTTTTGTCATTTTTGTTGTTTTATTTTAACGCGTAATGGCGGCGATCTGCGATTTTTTTGCGGGACTGCGACATTGCGGCGGACAGATCGGACCCTTGACTGACATTTTTGACACTTTTGGGGTTACCAGTGACATTACTACAGTAATCAGTGCTATAAATACGCACTGTTACTGTAAAATTACACTGGCAGTGAAGGGGTTAACTTTTTTTTTGAGAGGGAGGGGTTATGTGTGTCCCTAGGGGCGTGATTCTAACTGTGATTGGCTGTGGCTTGAGGTGTAGGAACAGTGATCAACGGTCCTACATAATGGAACCGTATCATCACTATTCCTATACAGGGGAGAATGACAGGCGGCTTGTTTACATTAGACGTCTGCCTTTCTCCCTCTCCACCGACGATCGCGATCGGGTCCGCCGGTCACATGCGCGGGGGGGTCCGTGACAGCGCGGGAGCGCGCTCGCGCCGGTGCGCGCTCGCTCCTGAGACCCTCACAGGCTAGCGACGTAGTACTACGTCGCTTTGCCTGTGAGGGGCTGACCGCCGCAGTAAATAATCGTGCGGCGGTCGGCAAGCGGTTAAGAAGCAATGATAGCTAAAGTATTTTTTTTCATTTATAGCTGAAAAAAATAATTAACCTTTGGCAGTTTTTAGAAGAAGGCAGTATTAAAGCGGTATTAAACCCAAAACCAAAAATGTAATATATTGCAGCATACTTATCATTAGATGTGGTGGCTGCATTTGTTTTCTTTATTTGGCTTTCGCCCTCTGTTTTCACCTGGTGACCTGGCTGGTAACACACTTCCTTTATTAGGGCTAATTCACACCAGCCTCTCGGTACTACAACACAATGGCTGGTGTGTGCCAGTGTAATAACCGCGGTGGCAATGTGCTGATCTTGGTGCATCGCACGGTTAATTTTTTTTTTTATTATGAACTTTATTGAAATGTCACTAAGACTTTTAATTAATGTAATTGCCTGCCACGCAGTTCGAGGTTGTGGATTGCCTCTCATTATGCTGCACAAGAAAATAGTACCACACCGTAGCGACTGGTGTTCACTGGCAAGATCACTGCGGTGCTAATGTGCTGATCTCAGTGCATCGCACTGTTAACTTTTTTTTTTTAATGAACTCTATTGAAATATTACATAGATATTTAATGAAATGTAATTTCCGGCTGCGTAGTGCAAGGTTGCTGATTGCCACTCACTATGCTGCGCAAGAAAATAGTACCACACCGCAGCGGCTGGTGTTCATCGGCGAGATCACTGCGGTGCCAGTTTGCTGATCTTGGTGCATCGCACTGTTAACTTTTTTTTATTTTTAATAAACTCTATTGAAATATCACATAGATATTTAATGAAATGTAATTTCCAGCTGCGCAGTGCGAGGTTGTGGATTGTCTCTCACTAAGCTGTGCAAGTAAAAAAGAGTACCACAACGCAGTGGCTGGTGTTCACTTGCAAATTCACCATGGTGCCAATGCACTGATCCCGGTGCATCGCACTGTTCACTTTTTTTTTTTTTCTAAATTACCTTTATTTAAATGTCACAGAGATGTTTAATTAAATTTAATTGCCGGCCACGTGGCACAAGGTGGGGGATTGCCTCGCACTGTGCTGCGCAAGAAAAAAGTAGCGGGGTAGACAGGGCACATCGGAGACAAGGCATTTTACCTTACCTTGCGACGCAGTGGGACTGTGCTGGAATAGCCATCCAACACAATCCCACCACATCTGGAGTAAATATACTATACGCTTAAGGCCCGTACACACGAGTAGAAATTTGGCCGGGAATTTTCGTCCGACGACCGATCTGCCGATTTTCGGCTTGTTGGTATGGTGCTCTCGACAACCGACTCCGACTTTTCGGCCGAAACAATCCTGGTGTGCAGGCTATAAAATTTTTGTCCTCTGTCAAAACACGTCCGATTTTCGTGCAGTCAGTACAGATTTCGATGGGTAAAAATCTTATGAGCAAGACTGGCATGCAGAGATGAAAGAACACATACAAAGCAATCCAACACATGACATCACTTCTGAAGTAGAATTCTGTCGTGCAGGAAAATTCGTGTGCAGTCTACAGCACATTCCAACCAACAGACAGCACTCTGGACAAAAGACGGACGACCGGTCGGCGGAAATTCGTTGCGTGTGTACGAGGCCTGTACTGTGGATGAAGGAGCAACAGAAACTCCTTTGGATGTCAACATTGTTAATCTGGGTTAAGGGGATTGTTAGATATACTAGCAGACACAATGGCTTTCTGGGAGGGATTCTCCGATTAACACACACTGTATTGATGGGGGATTCTCACGATTTTCTTTCCTGCAACCTGTGGTTGCAGAAAAGAAAATTGCTCCATCTATGGCCAGGCTGGCCTTAGGTACACTAAACAAATTGAAGGCAAACTCCAGCTCACACTTTATAAACTGTTACAGTGAAAATTTCACTATAAGGGGCTGGGTATAACAAGATGTCCGCTGCCGCATTCTGACTGCAGGCTTACTGCGGCCGAGTGCAGGGTGTACCAAGATGTGCGTCGCGGTGGTCTGATGGAACGTCAATTCCATTACCAAATCTGTTGGGTCGCCGGCATTTGTCTTGGGAAATTAAACAACATAAAACAACAAAATACTATTATTTAATTAATATTATTTATTATTATAAGTTGCGATGAGGCCAATCTGTGCCCATTAGTTATTAATTATGCTAATTGCCAATCAGTGCTGCCCTTCAGTGCCAATCAGTGCCCATCATTGCCATCCATAAGTTCCCATCAGTGCCACCTATCATTGCCCATAAATGCCACCTATCAGTGCCCATCAGTGCTGCCCATATCAGTTCCCATCAGTGCCACATATCATTACTCATAAGTGCCGCCTATCAGTGCCCATCAGTGTCGCCTATCAGTGCCCATCAGTTAGTGCCACCTATCAGTGCTCATCGGTGCTGCATATCACTGCCACCTATCAGTCCAGTTCAGTTTTGCATATTAGTGCCTCCCCATCAGTGCCCTTCAGTGCTGCCTCATCAGTGCCAATCAGTGCTGAATATTAGTGCCTTCTCATCAGTGCCACCCCATCCGTGCCCTTCAGTGCCCTTCACTGGGAGGGATTCTCCGATTAACACACACTGTATTGATGGGGGATTCTCACGATTTTCTGTCCTGCAACCTGTGGTTGCAGAAAAGAAAATTGCTCCGTTTATGGCCAGGCTGGCCTTAGGTACACTAAACAAATTGAAGGCAAACTCCAGCTCACACTTTATAAACTGTTACAGTGAAAATTTCACTATAAGGGGCTGGGTGTAACAAGATGTCCGCTGCCGCATTCTGACTGCAGGCTTACTGCGGCCGAGTGCAGGGTGTAACAAGTGCCCTTCAGTGCTGCCTCATCAGTGCCAATCAGTGCTGAATATTAGTGCCTTCTCATCAGTGCCACCCCATCCGTGCCCTTCAGTGCCCTTCAGTGCCCTTCACTTAATCCCAGTGAAGGGCACTTAATCGGTGGCATCAGTGCCACCCCATCAGTACCCTTCAGTGCCGCCTCATCAGTGGCCATCAGTGCTGCACATTAGTTCCTCCTCATCAGTGCCATGGAGATATCATTAGTCTGAATTGTGCTTTGAAAATTGTCACATGACATTAAAAAAAAGTATTTGTAATCAGTATTGGCAAGTACTTGAAAAAAAGGAATAGAATGGTACTCGGTATTAAAAAAGTGATACAGATGCAACCCTACTATTGTAATTTGGTAACTAGGTTAGTTGTCACTGTAATAACAGCAAAACAGGCAGATGTTTAGAGCAATCACCTATTCTTATGATCGTTCTGATGCTGCAGGTTCTAGTTTTAAAGACCCTGTATTAGGCCCCATTCACACTTGGGCGTAGCAGAAACAGGGGCAGAAATTAGAGTTTCAGCCCAAATATGTGACATGCTTGTGGTGCTATTACTTTTTAATGGCACCCCAAATGCAAGTAGTAGGCAAGCGTCTTAATGTAGTTTTCTCTGTGACAACACGCATGAAAAATGCGCCACACAAAATGCCACATTTAGTACATGAGCTTCTTTAGCAGAGGGAGGCCCACTTAAATGAATGCTGCAGCTCCAAAAACATGCTAAAAAAGCACAAAACAGCACCAAATATGCACGTCACTCAAGTGTGAATGGAGCATCAAGTGTGAACGGGATCTGGTGCTATCAGAATACCCTGGTCAGCAGCTGCAGTTGATTGGCAAATAATACCCAATCCCCAATCAGCGCAAGCCTAACAACACAAAAGTGAAGTGTACTAAATCAAAAATCAAATAAAAATCCAGTTGCTGCCGTCACTGAAAAAGCGTTTGGCTCCTTTCACACACTATGTCCGTCAAACGGACTCTGCTTTTCTCAGCGGGGGATCGGGCCGCCGATCCCCCGCTGAGCAGAAGGATGACAGCTGTGTCTCCGCGCTGTGTGTGGAGACACAGCTGTCAGTTCCCCATGCATCTCTATGGGGGAAATCGGATGGGAACGGATCGTCGGTCCGTTCTCATCCGATCCCATCCGATCCGCTGAACGGATGGAAAATAGGGATTCCATCCGTCCAGATTTGACGGATCGGATCGGGTCGGATGTCAGCGGACATGTCTCCGCTGACATCCGATGCCCCATAGGAATGCATGGGGGGACCGTTCAGATCCGCCAAAAAAACGAACAGGCGGATCTGAACGGTCCGCCTGTGTGAAAGGAGCCTTTCACTACATTTGATACAATTAGTAACTCAAAAACCAGTGCTGCGCTACTTAACCACTTAAGCCCTGGAAGATTTTACCCCCTTCCTGACCAGGGCCTATTTTGCGATTCGCACTGCGTTGCTTTAACGGACAATCGTGCGGTCGTGCGACGCTGTACCTAAACTAATTTGACGTCCTTTTTTTCCCACAAACAGTGCTTTCTTTTGGTGGTATTTGATCACCTGTGCGATTTTTTTGATCATGCGCTATAAACAAAAAAAGAGCGTCAATTTTGCAAAAATAACAATATTTTTCACATTTTTTTATATGAAATTCCCCCCCCAAAAAAATGTAAAAATCAAATTTTTTTTAACATTTTAGGCCAATTTGTTTTATGCTACATATAATACGTAAAAAACGTATTTTGATTGGTTTGCACAAAAGTTATTGCGTTTACTAACTAAGGGAAAGATTTTTGTCATTTTTGTTGTTTTTTTTTAACGCGTAATGGCGGCGATCTGCGATTTTTTTTGCGGGACTGCGACATTGCGGCGGACAGATCGGACCCTTGACTGACATTTTTGACACTTTTGGGGTTACCAGTGACAATACTACAGTAATCAGTGCTATACATATGCACTGTTACTGTAAAATGACACTGGCAGTGAAGTGGTTAACTTTTTTTGAGAGGGAGGGGCTGTGTGTGTCCCTAGGGGCGTGATTCTAACTGTGATTGGCTGTGGCTTGAGGTGTAGGAACAGTGATCAACGGTCCTACATAGTAGAACCGTATGATCACTGTTCTTAGACAGGGGAGAATGACAGGAGGCTTGTTTACATCAGCCGCCTACCTTTCTCCCGCTCTAACGGACGATCGCGAGTGCCCGACGGACATTGGGTCCGCCGGGCACACGCGCGGGGGGGTCCGTGACCGAGCGGGAGCGTGCCTCCGGCGGCGCGCACGTGCTCCCCAGAGCCTCACAGGCTAGTGACGTACCCATACGTCACTTTGCCTGTGAGGGGCTGACCGCCGCAGTATATGTACTTGCGGCGGTCGGCAAGTGGTTAAATACAAACAAATCACTAAAACCTTAACAGTGTATAATAAGAGTCGGTTAACACCAGGGCGACGACTTTGAAGTCCCCTGTGCAGCACGACTTCATCGCGGCTTGCAAACAACTTCTTATAATAGAAGTCAATGCAGGTCGCTCCGACTTCGCCCAGAAGTAGTGCAGGAAGCTTTTTCTAAGTCGGAGCGACTTGAGTCGCTCCTATTAGAACGGTTCCAATTGCACAGAATGGAGCGCTGCTTGTCAGGCGACTAAGTCGCCTGACAAGTCGGAGTAGTGTGAACCGGGTCTAAATATTGCTCCAAAACATGGATAACTGATAATCCTGTGATACAGTGATCAAAAATGTTGAATATATTCATACAAAGTGTCCAAATATCAATAAAAATCCATTAATTAGAGCAGCTCTGATATAGCAGACAGCATTTAAATTTGCCTAGCTATCTCCCTGTTAAGCAAAGAAACAAAAAACTATATACACTCACTCTAGCACCTACCTAGGAGGGGGCTACACACACATGTGGTAAATAGCTGAAAAATAAATCTAACCCATCCAATTCCTAATTTCTCCATGAATGATCACTTTTTTTGTCCACTGTTACCCAAAGACATTTCACCCAATCTGGTTGAAATTGGCTTGGGCTAGGTCATGCTGAATTCATAGCTATGGGAAGCTACACAGAGTAAACTTACATGGTGCCAAAGCATATTAGAAGCAAATATTACAAAATAATAGAAATAATTAGAATAGTGTAATAGGACTTCACTAGGGATGGTGCACGCTAAACCCACAGTACATGGTATTCACTTCAGCAAAGTGTTTTCAGCTCAGTGCAAGATTTAAAACAGAGTACACCCACACAACTTCTGTCTAAAATACCAAATTTGCTTCATCTCTTCTTACAATATATTTAATCTCTTCCACATACTAGAAATGCACATGTAAAAAAATGGATTTCATGTCATTGTGTCTTCTAGGTGGGAAGCAAACTAAGACCAAAGAGTGAAAGAAATCAGAGTGTCTTAAAGTTTATATAAGCCCTAACAATCTCTTATTTGCTAACTTTTAGAGCCTAAGGGCCCGTTCACACCAGGAGATGCGGGAAACCTGCGTTCTGTGCATGTTTCCTGCACTGCATTAAAAACACACTGCAGTTGCGATCTGGATCGGGTGCAGTGGCCGAACTACCAGGGTCGCAAAGATTGCACTTGTGACTGGGCCCAGGTGTTCCTCCACCATGGGAGGCCACAATAGGCCCACTGCAGAACATGTTCGTCCAGTGCAACCATCCTGGCTCCTGGGACAAATTCAAATAAATGTATTGTCCCGGGGATGGAGCCATGCAAGTTCTGGTGGGCCGCAGGTGCTCTGCTCTTAGACAGTGCTCCAAGGCAGTGAGAATTTCCTTGCCCCGGCTCAGCACCTGCCTGTGCTCTGTCTGCCTCCCTTCTCCCCGTTGCTCCCCTGCCTCTCCCTCTGTACAGTGGGAGGAATATAGCTAAAGTAGTAGTATTCCACCTCCCTGCTCTGCCCCAGCCTCCGCCTCCCACACTTGACTTCCTGGCTTGACTCCCAGTCCCACCAGTAAGGAAATCTAATAGAGGTCTTTAGGAGCCTGGGGGTGCTAATATAAGGGGGTCTCTCTGATGTAATGGAGGGCTCTAAGGAGGGGCATGATATAAGGGGACTCTAAACTAATGGGTGGGTCTCTGGGGGGGGGGGGCTGATTGCTGATCTAATGGTTTGTGACCAAACATTAGATTAGCAGTCAACACCTCTCCTTAGAGACCCCCCATCCCCCCATCCCCCCATTAGATCAGAGTTTCCTTATATCAGCAGCAGCCCCCCCCCCTTAGGACCCTCCATTTAATCAAAGTCATCTTTTATCAGCATCCCCCCCTCCCATTATATCAGAGTTACCCTATATCAACTCCCCCCTTACAGACCCAATTAGAATGCCTTTAGCAACCACCTTAGAGACTCCCCCATTAGATCAGAGTCCCCTTTTATCAGTGATCCCCTCTAGAGAACAATGGTTGGTCTCTAAGGGGGGTCGCTGATATAAGGGGTCTCTGAATTAAAAAAAATAAATAAATAAATGAAAAACCGAGTAAATAAACTGCTGCTAGCATTTATATGTGTTTCCATACCTCAAATAAATAAATAGATAAATAAATAATTGTGAATGATGGCAGCAACCCCCAGAGGTAATCCAAGAATGAATACACTCCAATCGTACAATCAAACATATATCATACCTCCAAAGTCCAAATTTTTTGAGATAGGAACAAGGGACACCTATTACCAAAATTATGTAGGACACACCCCCTGTCACACCCCCTTATAGGAGAACTATACAAAATTCTAGGCCTCCGAGCTTGGAGGAAATGGCCCCCCTGACTTCTGTAATGTATTCTTGCACTGGGACCCTGAATTTATGCCTCTACTCAGGTGTCCATGTTAAGTTAATGACACCCCAAATGCAGGTCGCAAGCGCAGTGCGTTTCCCTGCCCGGATTCGCATGGTACAAAAGTACCATGTGATCCGGTTGCAGTGTGTTTTCAAAGTGGTGCATGCACTACTTTTAGTGCAGTCCAGTGTGATTCAGCCCTCAAACTGCACCACATGTCAATCACAAAGTAATGTACTGCTTGTTCCTGTGCAATTCCTAGTGTTAAACCACTCTTAGTTTAGTTAAAAATGTTAAAAAAGAAAAAAAATTCGAAGTGTCCCATGTACTGCTGACTGCGGTTTTTGTTAATATCCTCTGTCATTTAATTTCCCCTATACCCTTACAGAAATATTCTTCTGCTGCTGCAGGGGTTAATACTAGCTGATGGACCTCTCATTTGCACTCCACCATTCATAGAAGCTATACTATAGCTACTTTTTTTTTTTTTGTAAATCTTTTTATTGATATAAAACATAGTAAACAATTGAACAAAACAAGAACAAAACATGGACAACATGTTACAGTACATTAAAGTTGATCATGTAATTAACCGGTTCTGGACCGCCCACCGCATATATACTGCGGCAAGCTGGCCCTCCTGCGCGGACTGACGTAGGGCTATGTTGGTCGCGCCCCCACTGGGCAGTGGGGACTCCGATGCGCGGGGCTGGTGGCTCAGATTGCTGCCTGACACCCGCGATCGCTCCCCGCTGAGAGAGAAGAGCGGTCAGCTGTTGTAAACACAGCTGACCGTTCTTCTCCCTCGAAAGATCACAGAGCACCTGTGATCCTTCTATATAGGAACACAGGTCTCTATGGTCATTCCATAAGCCCTACCCCATACAGTTAGAGTCATTCCACTAAGCTCACATTTAACCCATTGATCACCCACAGTGTTAACCCCTTCCCTGCCAGGGTCATTATTACAGCAACAGTGCATATTTGTAGCACTGATTACTGTAGTAATGTCACTGGTACCCCCAAAAGTGTCAAAAATGTCAGTTAGGGGTCCGATCTGTCGCAGTCCCGCAAAAAATCGCAAATCGCAGATCACCATTACTAGTAAGAAAAAAAAAATGACATAAATCTTTCCCGTAGTTAGTAGACGAGATAACCTTTGAGCAAACCAATCAAAATACGCTTATTGCAATTTTTTTTACCAAAAATATGCAGCAGAAAACAAATTAGCCTAAAATGTTAAAAAAAAATTAGATTTTTACATTTTTTTGGGAATGTTGTATAGCAGTATGTAAAAAATATTGGGTTTTTTTTTTTCAGAATTGTTGCTATTTTTTTGTTTATAGCGTAAAAAATTAAAATCCCACAGGTGATCAAATACCACCAAAAGAAAGCTCTATTTGTGGGAAAAAAGGGACATCAATTTTATTTGGGTACAGCATCGCAGGTCCACGCAATTGTCTGTTAAAATAACACAGTGCCGAATCGCAAAATATGGCCTGGTCATTAAGGGGGAAAATCATCCGGTCCAGAAGTGGTTAAACAGTGAAGACCATGCAAAATCAAGTACAAAAGAGACAGAATGGAGCGGAAGGGTAATATAACAAATAAAAGAGGGGGGCTGATCATCAAAGAACCGATACGGAGTAGTATGCCTATGACAATTAAACCTATGTTTCATAAATGGAGGTATGAGGGGCAAAAAGACCACCAAAATATTTAAGCGTCTGAGGGCATGCTGGCATGCTGGTGTACTATAGCTACTTTGAATAAAAAATGATCTATGAATGGAGGAGGCGGACCTTTCATTTATCTTATGGTCGGCTATTCATATAATGTGTTTCATTGATGCGAGCCATAGTACAGCTTTTATGAATGAAGGAAAGGAGTGGAAAGGGAAGGCATAGTTATCACTTCTGATAAATGCATATCAAAGGTCCCTCGGCTGGTATGAACCTCCGCAGCACTGGAAGCTTACGGCTGCAGTGGTGGTGGGTGGAGGGGAACCGAGGACAGAGGATTTCAACAAAAACTTCAGCTGGCAGCACAAGGGACAGTTTGGATTGATTTCTTGTGCTTATTTTTCATTTATTTATTTTTAATTACACAATTTATTATTTTTATTATTATTATTATTATCATTATTATATTATTATACAGGATTTATATAGCACCGACAGTTTATGCAGCGTTTTACAACATGAGGGTAGAAAGTGCAATTACAACACAATTTAAGTTTATTTTACAGTAGGAATCAGAGAGCCCTGCCCGTTAGAACATACAATCTAAGTGTAGTCCTGATTAATAACACTGGGGTGGATACAACTATATATATGTACTATAACTGGGAAAGCGCAAAAACTGGTGCAGCTCTGCATAGAAACCGATCTGCTTCCAGGTTTTATTGTGAAAGATTAACCACTTGCCGACCGCCGCAAGTACATATACTGCGGCGGTCAGCCCCTCACAGGCAAAGTGACGTATGGGTACGTCACTAGCCTGTGAGGCTCTGGGGAGCGAGCGCGCACCACCGGAGGCACGCTCCCGCTCGGTCACGGACCCCCCCCCCGCGCATGTTCCCGGCGGACCCGATGTCCGCCAGGCACTCGCGATCGTCCGTGACAGCGGGAGAAAGGCAGGCGGCTGATGTAAACAAGCCGCCTGTCATTCTCCCCTGTGTAAGAACAGTGATCATACGGTTCTACTATGTAGGACCGTTGATCACTGTTCCTACACCTCAAGCCACAGCCAATCACAGTAAGAATCACGCCCCTAGGGACACACACCACCCCTCCCTCTCAAATAAAATTAACCCCTTCACTACCAGTGTCAATTTACAGTAACAGTGCATATGTATAGCACTGATTACTGTAGTAATGTCACTGGTAACCCCAAAAGTGTCAAAAATGTCAGTCAAGGGTCCGATCTGTCCGCCGCAATGTCGCAGTCCCGCAAAAAAAATCGCAGATCGCCGCCATTGCATGTTAAAAAAAAAACAACAAAAATGACATAAATCTTTCCCTTAGTTAGTAAACGCAATAACTTTTGCGCAAACCAATCAAAATACGCTTTTTGCGATTTTTTTTTACCAAAAATATGTAGCATAAAACAAATTGGCCTAAAATGTTAAAAAAGTTTGATTTGTACATTTTTTTGGGGGGAATTTCATATAAAAAAATTTGAAAAATATTGTTATTTTTGCAAAATTTACGCTCTTTTTTTGTTTATAGCGCATGATCAAAAAATCGCACAGGTGATCAAATACCACGAAAAGAAAGCTCTGTTTGTGGGAAAAAAAGGACGTCAAATTCGTTTAGGTACAGCGTCACAAGACCGCGCAATTGTCCGTTAAAGTCACAAAGTGCCGAATCGCAAAATACCCCCTGGTCAGGAAGGGGGTAAAATCTTCCGGGGCTTAAGTGGTTAACAGAACAAGCTGAAGTTAGATTGGCTACTATGCACAGCTGCACCAGATTTTGCACTCTCTGGTTTTAGTAAAACAACCCCACTGTTCCTCCCTAGATACAGCACATCAGGTCAGCATTGTCACCCTATGACATGAAGTGTATCATTGGCACACTAGGTGGAAAAAATTAAAAAAAAAGCCTTAAAACTAAAAAACAAATGCAGCCACTTTATCTAAGTACAGGAAAGCTGCAATAGAACACATTTCTGTTTTTGGGATTGGGTACACTTTAAATTGTTAATTCAGTTCCTAACAGAATTCTTCCTTCTATCGACAGTCTGTCTAAGGCCCCTTTCACAAGGGCAGTGCGCCCAAAGGAACCCGTTTTGCTCAGTGGGGATCGATCCGCCGATCCCTGCTGAGCAGGTGGATGACAGCTCCGTCTCTGCTCTGTGTGAGGAGACAGAGCTGTCAGATCCCCGCTCTCCTCTATGGGAGATCGGATGATAACTGACCACCTGTCCATTTTCATCCGATCCGATCCTCCAGACGGATGGAAAATAGGGTTTCCATCCGTCTAGATTTCATGAGCAGGATCAGATCGGACAGCGGCAGGTGTCAGCGAAGATGTCTCCCCTGACATCTGCTGCTCCATAGGGCTGCATGGGGCATCCGATCAGGTCTGCCTGAAAAACTGACAGGCGGACCTGATCGGAAAGCCTGTGTGAAAGGGGCCTAAGGATAAAAGGAGATGTTATGTAGCCAGTGCTTTACATGTCCTTATTTGTATTCTTTTCAAACCACAACTGGGTACAGAACAAAACAACAAACCTAAAGTAGTGCTAAAGTCTAAAAGCCCATTCACATCAGTGTGTTGTAAAATGTGATATGCGGCTTTTGAAAATGCAGATCATATTTTTAGTGCATTTTTATTGTATTAAAATACTAAAATGCAACACAATGCATAATGCATTATACATGGCTTTTGCATGTGTTTTTCCATATTGGCCACCTGGGAAAAAAGGACTTGTGCGTGAAAAAATGCACCTAAAAATACCCACTTCAAAATTGCAATATGTGTATATATATATATATATATATATATATATATATATATATATATATGACTACATATATATATATATATATATATATATATATATATATATATATATGTAGTAGTTTTGAAGTAGTTTACTGAGACTATGGCTGTAGCTGTCAGCCATAACCCCAGTATTGTTTTTTCTACTGGCATTTCTCTTTCTGCTACAAGCAATCCAAGTGGCTAATTAGTGACTGACTACATTTTTGTTTAGTTGATGCTTTCAAGGGTAGAGGAGAGATCTGGGGTCTTAAAGACCCCGGATTTCTCCATACAAAGGACCTTTCTGTCGGGCCTGTTGGGGGTTATTAAAATAATAATAGGTAAAAAGAAAAATGATTTTAAAAGCCATGTATATTTCATATTATGCATATAAGAGATTCTGAACAGGATGGCGTCCATCTTGTTTTTAAGGTGAAACAAAGTTCATATATATACTTGTTAAACAAAATGTCTCTTACAGGCTTACAATAGGGTCCTTTACTTTCAGCAGACATTTATATTTTCTTTTGTCATAAATAAGCTTATACATTGACATCTCTATCAGATAACAGATGTTAAGGGGATGGTAGTGTCAGTCTGTCTATAAGTATTTAACAATAGACAATGGCTCAGTGTTTTTCAGCATACATTTAAAGATGAACCATATAAGTTTTCATAGATACATTATTATATGTGAGAAGATATTAGCTATAATTATGTTATTATATTATGTAAGCCATATACATATATATTTAGGAATATTGTATCACATTTTGGGTTTATATTTTCATAGTAATAATCTTACTTAGAATTCTTTTTCTAATAAGTGTAAGGACATATGTATCTCGTCACTAGTTACCTCATTTCAGAGAAGTCTAGTCTAAGTGCTCAAGGTGTCGTAAATATTCCCAAACCTAGACTATGTCTGACAGCCCTATGTCACAATCCAAATAAGTAATGGCTATTCACTAGCTAGAGGTCAAGAGGTCATGAGATAAGAAGGATGGGTAATTGTTTCAAATTATGTTAAATACAAAATCTAATGAACGGTACGATACTGCCCTCTGGAGGCGAAATACCAGGTGCAGTCTTGAGATAATTTCAGATTTTCCATATAAAAATATTATATTGTCTTAAATAATATAATTATTGAAATGGCATTACTTGCCAAGATGAATGATGGAAATACAGGTGAACATTTATGTATGTACTGGGAGTCTGGATAAAGTTTTATGTTGTGTTTTATGATTAATCTTACATATAGAGAAATCATCATTTAACTTTATTATCCAAGTATGGGGTTAATTATCAGAAGAGGCGTGTCTCTGACCTCACCAGTTGAGGTATAGAATATCCCGACCAATTGGGATAATGTTTCATCCCTCTGGGTTTTACTTATGGTAATTTTTATAGCTCTTTGTTCTTACCATATAAAAGACCAACCCAGATGAGAGAGAGGACATTACACTTTACACTACTGACAACACACCTCACACTTACACCACACACGCTATTACATTTTTCAATAGACTCATGCAGACATACTCCCTGATCCACATCATTCATCTGAAACTTGGAGGAAACTCCTCCCTCACTGGCATCCATCTTAGGACTCTGGTAACACCATCTTAAGTGTGGTAATTATGCCTTGCTGTATTATTTGATTTTATTCAACAATTGTTTATTCTTTCCTTATATGTTTTATATTGCATATTTAAGGGTAATGAGATTACAATCCCAGCCGTATAAGCCATGGTATATTTTTCTCTAAAAAGCTGATTTTTGTTTTTATACATTTTTATTAATATCAGATTCAGTGCATTATTTGCAATTTTAAGTCTTCCGTTTTGCATGGCTTATTCTCATTCCTTCTGCAGTGGAATGACTTTGGGCTATGTGATTCGCAGACCATTGTAGTCTGTTTATATAGAACATTAATTTATGGCTTATACTATACCTGGGAAGAAATGGTAATCTTGCTTTTACTTTGGTTTCACTTTCACTTTGTTTTAGTTTCATTTTCATTATTGAGCTAAACATCACATTGCATTGATTGTTTGAAGTTAGTATTTTTTCTGTAGAGTTATCTTTTTGTGTCACTTCTTGTTTGATCATATATCGTGTTTGCATGTCTGGCGAATAAATATTTTTATATATATTCCACACTGTAGACTGTATTCACTAAGATTGGTATATGCTTTTAAAAAGAAATTAATCAATTAAAAAGAATTCTCGACATTGATTTATGGCATAAGTGGAGACTCTCCTTTTCCACAGATCTTTGCTTATTAACCATAAATAAATACACTGCTATATTCAGAGCAGTATAAATATTCTGACATAAGTACGAGCGCAAGATATTAATTATTAAATATTCTTACATTTCATTCGTTAATGGTATTTGTTAGAGGATGTTTACATTTCTTGTGATAGCAATAAAAGTGATCAAAAAAATGTAAAGGGACAATGTAAAAATATGTTTTTTTAATAAAATAATTAGAAACATTTTTTTGTAAAGCACCCCTGCCCTCCCATGCTCATATGCAGAGGCGAATGCATTCGTAGGTTGCACATGCATATGTAAACGGTGCTCATACCACACATGTGAGGTATCACCGAGAACGTTATAACGAGAGCAAAAATCCTAGCTCTAGAGCTCCTTTCTAACTCTAAACTGGTAACCTGTAAAAATGTTTAAAGCATCGCCTGGGGAGATTTTTAAGTATGCGTGTATTGTAGTGAGGGGAGCGCCTCAAGTTTCTTCTACTATAAGGCTGACAGGATGCCAGGAAAAACATATCATCATCTCTTCTCATGTATCAACCCTTATAAATGCCAAAATTTTCATAAGTACCCCCTGGAGTGGGCCATCAAATCTGTAGTATCCCTTGACCTGGCAATGTTTCAACTACCAAGTGTGTGACTATAGCAGCCCTGTGGCAGCTGTGGACCCTAAGGAAATGGGAGAGGGGCTGTTCAGGTCTCCAAAGGTGTTATAGAAAAAAATGCACCCCTTTAATATTCATTTTACCCCCCTAAAAACCAAAGCTGGCTTTGAAAACCAGGGCTTCTTCCTGTGCATGAATATAAACCAACTTGTTCAGGCCAGCCACCAAGGAGATGCAGTGAGGTGCATTGATAAATTACATAGGCAGTGCTGAGACAAGATCATCCAGTGTCCAGTGTCCGGGGCAAAGATGCCAAATTGCGCCCCCCCCCCTTTATTTATTAAGTATGAGCTTATGAGGAGCAGGGGAGAGAGAGCACAGCCCTCACCTCCTCCCGGCTCTCTCCTCTTCTCCTTGCCGCTTCCAACGCTGAGCTGACAGAAGAAGTGATGCTGCTGTCACTACTATAAAAAAGAGAAAGCCTGTGCGCTGCCAGAAGATGGATAACTAAGCAGAGGAAAAATTTTATATATAATATATAAACAGGTAAGGAAAAAGGGGGGAAAAAAGCAGCCAATTCTGTATTTTCACAACAATACTGAATAATCAAAGATCTGTGGAGTGAATCGGTGCTGATTTCAAAAAACGCTGAAATAAATATCTAGGTGTCATAAAACTGCATGTTCATACGTGTATGAAAATATATAATAATAATAACCAAAGTGCAAGTGGCAATAAATAAATAACTGAGGAATCAATAAATAAATAAATAAATAAGTGATCTCACAAAAGGATTCCACAAAGGTGAGTAAAAGTCATTGTGAGTCAGGGTGCCATTCTTATATGAATAAATAAATAATTGATATACCAAAGAAATAAGTGAGGTGAAATAATATTCAAATTCTCAATAATCATCACACAAAGTACCAAATAATAATCAAATTGTCCAATAAAAAAATCATATATAAAGTCTTTCTGCAATATTCTGTGCAGAAAAAAGAGGGGGGGGGGGTGGATCCTTCTCCGTGACCATAAATGCTACATATAGACTGTGACTGGTGATAATAATCCAAAAAAATATTCTGTGATTGTGGAATTAATATCCAAAATAGTGATCATGCAGGGTGAGCAGGGACTCCAGAAAAAAACATATAGGTGCAATGGCCGCTCACCTCACATTACACCAATATTGGCGTTTTTATATATAACCACTGGGATATCACAGGATGGTAGGCTCCTCTTTTTCTCCTTCTCTCCTTTAGGGTGGGGGTTAATGCTTGGGGGGTCCCTTGATATCCTTTCCTTTAGATGGGGTACTCGATATCATACAAATCCCCACAATTATTCTCATTGGTATCAGAAAGATATAAAATAGACTTCCATGGTGAAGTATGTAAATACCTTATTTACCAAAGAAACAATAATAAAACTAACATTTATTGAAGAGAATCGTGCACTTGCCGCAAATAGAGGTGTAAGCTGCGGGGACGTCTGGTTTCGGCCGTAACCGGAAGTGACGTCACCAAGTTCCTCCCGACGTGTTGCGTCACAAATCACGTGACTTTTTCAAGGGTCAGACCCTGCTCACCCTGCATGATCACTATTCTGGATATTAGTACCACAATCACAGAATTTTTTTGGGATTATTATCACCAGTCACAGTCTATATGTAGCATTTATGGTCACGGAGAAGGATCCACACCCCCCCCCCTATTTTTTCTGCACAGAATATTGCACAAAGACTTTATATATGATTTTTTATTGGACAATTTGATTATTATTTGGTTCTTTATGTGATGATTATTGAGAATTTGCATATTATTTCACCTTACTTATTTCTTTGATATATCAATTATTTATTTATTCATATAAGAATGGCACCCTGACTCACAATGACTTTTACTCACCTTTGTGGAATCCCTTTGTGAGATAATTTATTTATTTATTTATTGATTCCTCAGTTATTAATTTATTGCCACTTGCACTTTGGTTATTATTATTATATGTTTTCATACACGTATGAACATGGAGTTTTATGACACCTAGATATTTATTTCAGCGTTTTTTGAAATCAGCGTCGAATCACTCCACAGAACTTTAATTATTCAGTATTGTTGTGAAAATACAGAATTGGCTGCTTTTCCCCCCTTCTTCCTTACCTGTTTATATATTATATATAAAATGTTTTCTCTGCTTAGTTATTCATCTTCTGGCAGCGCACAGGCTTTCTCTTTTTTATAGTAGTGACAGCAGCATCACTACTTCTGTCAGGTCAGCGTTGGAAGCGGCAAGGAGAAGAGGAGAGAAGCGGGAGGAGGTGCGGACTGTGCTCTCTCTCCTCTGCTCCTCATAAGCTCACACTTAATAAAGGGGGGGGCGCAATTTGGCATCTTTGCCCCGGACACTGGATACTGGATGATCTTATCTCAGCACTGCCTATGTAATTCATCAATGCACCTCACTGCATCTCCTTGGTGGCTGGCCTGGACAAGTTGGTTTGCATTCATGCACAGGAAGAAGCCCTGGTTTTCAAAGCCAGCTGTGGTTTTTAGGGGGGTAAAATGAATATGAAAGGGGTGCATTTTTTTCTATAACACCTTTGGAGACCTGAACAGCCCCTCTCCCATTTCCTTAGGGTCCACAGCTACCACAGGGCTGCTATAGTCACACACTTCGTAGTTGATACATTGCCAGGTCAAGGGATACTTCAGATTTGATGGCCCACTCCAGGGGGTACTTATGAAAATTTGGGCATTTATAAGGGTTGATACATGCGAAGAGATGATGATATGTTTTTCCTGGCATACTGGCAAACAGTTCCTTGCTTTTCAGATAGTACAACCCTTCTCTATACTTTAACTACAGCTTTCTGTAATCCAAATATATACTTTTCCTTGGAAATAATGAGTGGTGTACCAGAAATCAAAGTGCTTCAAAATTCGCAATCACTCCCTTCTTAGCTGACTCTCCATTGATCGTCACTCATCAGCTGTACCATGATTGAGGTGAAATGTACCATTCCTAGACTGACACTGTGTAACGGTTCATTATTTAGCAGTTCATCGTCTATTCAGGTATTGATTAGGTTTTTACTCAACATGATATATATTTTTTTCTTGTGTTAATAACATTTTATCCATCTTTGGTAACAATAATATTTTTATTTTTTGGATCCATATTTTTGGGTTTCAGTTTTATATTTTTTGTTAGATAAAGGATCAACTCAACCTGTGTTAATTTGTACATTGCATGCATCCTTTTTTTTTTTTTGTAAATACATTTCTGAGTATTCTCCAGTCATTTACATTATTCACCCTTTTATAGACTTTATTCTCTTGTTGGATTTCCCATCTTCACAGGTTACCCTGCTTTGACTCTCTCACCCACACACAGGGGCTGACTGGCAACTTTCAGCCCAGGGGGCAAGTACAAAACCATAGGCCCATGGTGCAGCGACTCGGCTCCTCTCCCACTCTCTCTCTTTCCGGCCTTCTAACCCCCGTTCCAGGCTGAAGCTCCACTACAGGTACTCTCTACTCACCGGCCAAATCTGGTTTCCCAATCTGGCCAGCAAGGGCGGTTGGGGGGAGCTGGGACAGTTTGGTCGGGGGTGGCCCGGAGGAGGAGAGTCTCCAGTGGGGTATGACACCGGCCTCTGCTCAGACACAGTTTACACCATCCATGTTGGGGGGAGGGCTGCGCTCTGTCCTTGTCTTTATCCTGCACTCAGTTAGTCAGCGGTGGGGGCTTTTTACTTCTCTTCACCAGGAATCCTTTAGGCATGTCTGTGGCAGAAGCAGTGTAACCTTTTTATGGGGCATCAGAGTGGGCTGGGGGGCCATTGCCCCCCTGGCCCAGTCCTCCCCTGCCCACACATCTCATTCAATGCCAAACCAGCGTTTTGTTTTGTCCATATGGCCTGCTAGGCACAGGACTCCGCAGACACTGTGCTTGTGTATAAGAGCATGGTAAACTGGCTTAGTGTATGTAGCCTGCAAAGGTGTAGTTCAGTGTCTACAATATCATTCTTAAAGTACCCCAACAGGCCATGTTTTGAGAATTCCACTTAGATAAAATATCTGTATGAACACCAAACCATTGACATTGATTTAAAGCACCTGTGCAAGGTGAAAGAAATACTGAAAACTGACCTTTTGAGTTACTTGAGGCCTGAGGTTGGGAGCTACTGGTGCACTGGAGGGTTTTTTTTTTGATACAATGGCTATGCTAGCACTGATGTCAGGACACCTAAATGCCAATATTTTGATTGTTCCTACAGTTCAAACATGCTTTACCCTGCAGGGATGATGCTATAATGAGCCCTATACTTATAAGGTACCATAATAGACCGTTCAATTGGCTCATTTGAGTTTGATATTCTGTATGTATTAGCATGTCATATGTCATAGGTGATGTTTTTTCCATTGCTATTTGGTTGTTTAAATATGGTGATTTTATGCTTGTTTTTTATGTCACATTGTCTTTATTAAAGAACAGTGTCTATAATGCACTAATAAATGCAGAAATCTTTTTGTATAAAGAGAAGAGGTGTGCTAGCAACATAAATTTTGGCACCATTTATTGGTTGTTTCAGCACCCAGAAGACATACGTCTGTTTTTGGTCTGGTGTGTGATGGAGATATCGCAATAATTTAAAAAAAGGAGACTCTCAGGATTACTGACCTTGCTGAGGGTGGATGACCTAGGTACTTTGTATCCAGCCTATCTCCTAGCTGTAGCACTGCCCTCATAAGGACTGTCAGATTTCCCATTTTCGGGTCCCCTTGAGTTACCAGCATACAAAATGACAGTTTCTAGTCCTTACTTTCTCCTTCCTTGGCTCGCTCCAATAATCAGTCCAGGGGTATTTTGTTTTTTTTTTTGTGTTTATTTAAATTAGGGATAGGAGAAGGGAATAGTGGGATACCCCAAATTAACTATGCACAATTCGTTGAGGACTCCTATCCTCAGGTACAGCCAGGCTGTTGATTCACTCTGCCACTATAGGTGAATATGGGATTTAAGTCTCTTTCCTAAGATGACTTGGTAAGCTTGTAATTATCTTCAGGACACTCTCTAGCATCCTCTTTCTGTCCACCGCCGACACCCATCCATTGACTATCCTACACGTGGGGTGGCCCTCCTCAAGTCGGCCCCTTGACAGGAGTCCCTGTACTCATGATACTTTGGTCCCACGGTCTCCAGTGTCTCCCCCTTAGTCAGCTCTCCTGGACCTCTGGGTTCAGCTCCTCTCATCCGTTCCTCAGGCCCTCAGGAAAACCTCCCGCGACCGCATACCACTGCTACAGAGGAGGAGGCAGCCGCCCCCCTCCCTCCAGCCAAAGACCCCGCAGCACATGTGCTCCTGGCTTTTATACAGTATCCCAGAATGCACTGAGGCGACCTGCCCTCTGCCAATCACCAGGACTGTATCAAAAGCCTATGCACCTATTGGTCAGGTTTCCTCCCACTATCCAACATGCCTCCCCATTGGACCAGTGTGAAACACCCTCTAGGCTAAATTAATCACATGCTGAGCACACTGAGCAGACCTCACTAACAGATCCTGCTCTCTGGTAAGAAAGCAATATAGATTTACCTGCAGCCCCTCTGGTAAGCAGACAGAGCTCAAAACTATACTCTCTCACTAGCACCTACCTAGGAGGGTGATACATAGCATTTCTGAACAATTACCTTGATGATCTCTCTAGTACCATCTACACTTTACAAGGAAGCTTCCTTAATGGATAAGCAGTAGTGGATGCTTGGGGTCCTTATGAGCCTAATTACAAACTTACTAAGTATAGATTGAAGAAAGATCCGATTTTTCAACAACCAGCCATCATCTCCACTACTTATACCCACAATTAATTTTATATAGTAAAAATAATGAGGCTTATACATACTCTCCAACAGACTCTGGCTCTAATTGGTGCTGGGATTTGGATCCCTGGCTAGCCAGGCAATGGCTGGAAAACTGTAATTGAAGACAAACAGCCTATCGGTAGCTGATTTATCATACATGGCTGATGAATATTTGTAACTATAATGTTTGGAAATGATAGTGCTGCAGGCAACGTGTATTTAAAATTCAACTCCAACACTAAACTGTAAACTGCTGAATTCAGAATATCTAAGGACAAGGCTCATTGAGCTCACAGAGTTAGCTAATATCTGAATTTCTCAATTTACAGCATAAGAGAAATTGGTACCTCTCCTTCATTATGATGTGAGTTCTATTGTGGCCTAATTAGTGGCAGAGGAATGCAGAAATTTATGTAAAACCAGAATAAAATGTCAGTGATCAGACAGATGTACAAAAGGTAATACTGTCTGTAAATGTAAAATTGATGCATCATTTATGCTGTATAGAGGAGTATATTAGTTTTGAGAATGAAAAAAACAAATTCACGGGATGCACATGAAGTCACCACATCTCCATATTATCATCAGTTATAAATTTATAACCTAAATATCCTCATACAAATTACACACACTGGACTTCACACATTGAAGTGTGGACTGGTGATGGTAGTGTCTAATCAGGGCTGGGACACGGGGTGGGCACAAAGGATGGCTGCACCTGGCACTGTGGCATCATGTGAGGTAAGAGGGGGGGGGCACAAGGAGTTTAGGGGAAGGTGGTTTGTGTTGGCAGGGGGAATTTGGGGAGCCGCAGGAGGGGAAATGGAAGAGGGAGGGTGCTAGGAATGGTGATTTAGGAGGATTCGTGTTGGGAGGGGAGATGGGGGAAGAAGATTTGTTCTAAGAGGGAGGATTTGAGGGGAATTTGTTGCTCAGAGGTGGAAATTTGAAGAGGGGGGGGGGGACGGGGATATGTGTACTAGAAGGGGAACTTTTAGGGGTAGAGGACTTGTGCTAGGCGGGGTGATTTTTTTTTTTTGGGGGCCGGGGCATTTGAGCTGGGGGGGTTTGGGGGATGGAGGAGCAAAGATTTGTCATAGCCTGGGGGGGGGGGGGGCAATTTGGCATGTTCCCCCAGGCTTTGGATGACCTTGTCCCGGCATTGCGTCTAATGCTAGACTAAACTACAAAACCACCATTAAGGTTGAAGTCTGATCAGGCAGCCCCCCCCCCCAATAAACCCCATCTGGTCAATCAGTGCAATAAATGAAAGAGTATAATAAAAAATAGATAGCACAAATGTTCAACTAAATCTGTGCTCACATGTTGCCCTTGGGCACCTAGTCTTCTATCTTCTTAACGGCAGAATAGGGGGGTCCTTCATCAGGTGTCGACATTGCTGCCTGTCCATTGGTAACCTGGAAACTTTCCATTGCCTCTCCACTGACTAGGTTCCTTCACAGGTTCTGAAGACACCAGCGGCAGCATGGTGGCAAGCATCAGATGGGCTCAAATTGCAGCATTGGATCACTGGTCCCAGAAGTCGTGGAGGGTCACATTATATAATATAATTTACCAGAGTCCTTGACCTCAATACCATTGGGATAAATTGGAATACTGATTGCAAGCCAGGTCAAGTCCAACATCAATACCTGACCTCACAAATGCTCTTTTGGCTGAATGGGTACAAATTCCCACAGACACACTAAAATCTTGTGAAAAGCCTTCCCAGAAGAGTAGAGACTGTTGTAGGGGCCAACTCCATATCAATCCCCATGATGACTAACAAGCTCAAATACAGTGCCTTGGGAAAGTATTCGGCCCCTTTGCAACATTTTGTCACATTTCAGGCTTCAAACATAAAGATATAAAATTGTAATTTTTTTGTGAAGAATCAACAACAAGTGGCACACAATCATGAAGTGGAACAAAATTTATTGGATATTTCAAACTTTTTTAACAAATAAAAAACTGAAAAATTGGGCGTGCAAAATTGTTCAGCCCCTTTACTTTCAGTGCAGCAAACTCTCTCCAAAAGTTCAGTGAGGATCTCTGAATGATCCAATGTTGACCTAAATGACTAATGATGATAAATACAATCCACCTGTGTGTAATCAAGTCTCCGTAAAAATGCACCTGCACTGTGATAGTCTCAGAGGTCCGTTTAAAGCGCAGAGAGCATCATGAAGAACAAGGAACACACCAGGCAGGTCCGAGATACTGTTGTGGAGAAGTTTAAAGCCGGATTTGGATACAAAAATATTTCCCAAGCTTTAAATATCCCAAGGAGCACTGTGCAAGTGATAATATTGAAATAGAAGGAGTATCAGACCACTGCAAATCTACGAAGACCTGGCCGTCCCTCTAAACTTTCAGCTCATACAAGGAGAAGACTGATCAGAGATGCAGCCAAGAGGCCCATGATCACTCTGGATGAACTGCAGAGATCTACAGCTGAGATGGGAGACTCTGTCCATAGGACAACAATCAGTCGTATACTGCACAAATCTGGCCTCTATGGCAAGAAGAAAGCCATTTCTTAAAGATATCCATAAAAAGTGTTGTTTAAAGTTTGCCACAAGCCACCTGGGAGACACACCAAACATGTGTAAGAAGGTGCTCTGGGCAGATGAAACCAAAATCGTAAAAGCAACACAGCTCATCACCCTGAACACACCATCCCCACTGTCAAACATGGTGGTGGCAGCATCATGGTTTGGGCCTGCTTTTCTTCAGCAGGGACAGGGAAGATGATTAAAATTGATGGGAAGATGGATGGAGCCAAATACAGGACCATTCTGGAAGAAAACCTGATGGAGTCTGCAAAAGACCTGAGACTGGGACAGGGATTTGTCTTCCAACAAGACAATGATCCAAAACATAAAGCAAAATCTACAATGGAATGGTTCACAAATAAACATATCCAGGTGTTAGAATGGCCAAGTCAAAGTCCAGACCTGAATCCAATCGAGAATCTGTGGAAAAAACTGAAAACTGCTGTTCACAAACCCTCTCCATCCAACCTCACTGAGCTCGAGCTGTTTTGCAAGGAGGAATGGGCAAAAATTTCAGTCTCTCGATGTGCAAAACTGATAGAGACATACCCCAAGCAACTTACAGCTGTAATCGCAGCAAAAGGTGGCGCTACAAAGTATTAACTTAAGCGGGCTGAATAATTTTGCACGCCCAATTTTTCGGTTTTTTATTTGTTAAAAAAAGTTTGAAATATCCAATAAATTTTGTTCCACTTCATGATTGTGTCCCACTTGTTGATTCTTCACCAAAAATTACAGTTTTATATCTTTATGTTTGAAGCCTGAAATGTGGCAAAAGGTTGCAAAGTTCAAGGGGGCCGAATACTTTCGCAAGGCACTGTAGGTGTGATGGTCAATAGGTGTGACGTTTGCTAGGTGGTGTGTGCCTGGATTGGGTCAGTAAGTCATAATTATATAAAGAGAAATATCTAACTAATTTGTCTTTGTTCTTTTAGTTTCCAGGTTGTCTATCCTTTGTCATACTAGAAAAAGCTGAAGTCTTTTTTAGAGCCACACATGTAGCTCTTCCCCTCAGAAGCCGTTTGGTATATTGGATTGGATCTCTGTTTTTTGCCTTGACTCTGCAAACAACCTCATCCCCTCTGACACATATGGTTAAGCAAAGAGCTGTTGCAAATACTTATGGGAGCACAAATATATATCTCCTGGTTAACTGTAAATAAAGTATGTATATTGTTACAGATTAAAGCAATTGGCAACAAACACATAAATGAGCAGGTAGAAAAATCAGTTTGCTTACAGTAAGCTAAACAATGTAGTTACTAGGTTATAGCAGCTTGGTCTAGAACTCTGTACTACTAGAGAAAACGTATCAATTTCAAAGTGCACTGATATCTGTATATATGTAACACAATTCCCAGCCGTTTTGATGGATCTGGGACCCCCTGGGTTACCGCTAGCAATGACAGCACATTTATCCACTTTACCACCGGAGGATTTTGTTGTCTTACGTCTGGGCCACTTTTTGCGATTCTGCACTGTGCGACTTTAACTGACAATTGCGCGGTCGTGCGATGGCGTACCCAAATGAAATTGACGTCCTTTTTTTCCCACAAATAGAGCTTTATTTTGGTGGTATTTGATCACCTGTGTGATTTTTACTTTTTGCGCTATAAACAAAAAAGAGCATAAATTTTGAAAAAATAACAATATTTTTCAAATTTTTTTATATGAAATTCCCCCCCCCCCCCCAAAAAAAAATGTAAAAATCAAAATTTTTTTAAATTTTTGGCCAATTTGTTTTCTGCTACATATGTTTGGTAAAAAAAAAATCGCAACAAGCGTATTTTTATTGGTTTGCGCAAAAGTTATTGCGTTTACTAACTAAGGGAAAGATTTATGTCATTTTTGGTGTTTTTTTTTTTTAACGAGTAATGGCGGCGATCTGCGATTTTTTTTTTGCGGGACTGCGACATTGCGGCGGACAGATCGAACCCTTGACTGACATTTTTGACACTTTTGGAGGTACCAGTGACATTACTACAGTAATCAGTGCTATAAATATGCACTGTTACTGTAAAAATGACACTGGCAGGGAAGGGGTTAATTTTTATTGGTGATCAAGGGGTTAATGTATGCCTGGTGCTTACTGATGTGTGTGGGGGGGGGGGGGACTGTGTGACACAAGGACAGATCGAGGGTTCAGCTATGCTGAACCCTGCAATCTGACCCTGCCTGTTACTTAGGAGATCTGCCCGCTTGTGTTTACACAAGCAGGCGGATCTCCACACTCGATTCCCCGACGATCGGGGAAAAGCAGCGGCGATCGCCGCCGCTCCTCCCCTGGCCTCTCCCCGCGCGCGAGAGAGGGGAATGTCTGGTGACAGACGTTATCGAGCCACTTTGCTGCAGTATAGCTCTAGTGAGCAGTGCGGAAGTGGTTAAGCATGTTCTCCGAGTGTGAGCACTGAGACAATGACTAGTCCAGTATCTTTGGGTTTTTTGTATTTATTTGGTAACTTGGATGGGAGAAGGGATAAGTGGGATACTCCTGGAACTAAACTAGGCTTGTTTGGCGGAGACACTTGAATACTGCTGTTTGGCGGTGACTTGATGCTGGCTGAATGCCTATTAACGCTGACTTGACGTTGGTTAACGCTGGCCGGATGCCTGTTAACGCTGAATTGCCTTGGGACTGCTTTCTGACTAAAAGAGTCCTCTTCAGGCTCTCCTTAGCACTCCTGCTGAGGTAGCTTCTTGAATACACTGCTGCACTGCTGAACACTTCAGGGCCCGCACCGGCGCCCTCTTTCTCTCTCTAATCTTCAGGGCTTAGACACTGGCCCCCCCTTTCTAAGTCACCACTACTGGCTAGCTGGCTGCCAGATCTCTTTGACCTCTCTTAGGCAGACCCCTGGGCAGTTTTGAGTACTCACAACACTGTTTTTCCAGGAAACTTCTGCCCAGCAGCTCCACTCGGTCCACAGCTCTCTGGATCCTTCCTATAGCCCAGCTCAGCCTCCAATTCTCTAGGCCGACCGCCCAGGACACCCTCACTTGCTCTGACAGGAGGAGAGACAGCTGTCAGCCTCCTCCTGGGACTCTGCTTCCCGCCAAAGACCCTCTGTCACATGCTCCCCTCAGGCTTATACCCACTCCCAGGGTGCATTGCGGCAAACTCCGCCCACTGAGACAGATATAAGCCCTGGTGTGCTATTGGCCCGGTTTCCTCCACTGCCCAACAAGAGCCCTCATTGGATACAGTGGGGAGACTCCCCAGACTCAACAGACCACACCTGGGAACACATGACTGATCAGGCCCCCCTGATAAGCAGACAGGGCCACATATATGCTTTTCCTAGCACCTACCTATATACTGTATATATATATATATAGAAAGTCCACAGGAAAGGGCACACAGCACTCAATACTCTATATAATTCAACACACAGCCATTAATGTCTAAACCGCTGGCAACAAATCAGAGTATACCCCTAAGTAAAAATGTCCAAATTGGGCCAAATTAGCCATTTTTCCACCCTAGTGTCATGACTCGTTAGTGTTACAAGGTGTTACAAGGTGTTCATTGAGGGAACCATGAATGCCAACATGCACTGTGACATACTAAAGCAGAGCATGATCCCCTCCCTTCGGAGACTGGGCCACAGGCTTGGACGGCTTACCATTAGAAGTGTATAAACAATATCGTGATGTATTGTTGAAGGTTTTAAACCAGGCCCTGAAATCTTTCAAACTTTCGGCCTCTATGAACGATGCCTGTCTTACCAAAAACGGGTAAGGATCTGTTGTCTCCAGAATCTTACCTCCCGAAATCACTTTTGAACTCGGATGTTAAGATTTTGGCCAAGGTTTTTGCCTTAAGATTAAACGGGGTTGTGCAGAGTTTGATCCATCCAGATAAGTCCGGCTTTGTTTATGATAGGTCTGCATCGATTAATTTAAGGAGACTCATTTTGAACATGCAGCTACCATCAGACAATCCTGGGAAGAGAGCAATTTTGTCATTTGACGCTGCGAAAGCTTTCAACAGCGTTGAGTGGACATATCTATGGGAGGTTTTAGACCATTTTGGCCTCAGTGATAGATTTATACGATGGGTTAAGCTATTGTATTCTACTCCAAGGGCCTGCATGCAAATAAACGATATGGTGTCTGAATTTTTTTTATTATCAAGGGACACTCGGCAGGATTGCCTCTTTTCCCCATTGTTATTTGTGCTGGCCATTGAGCCGCTGGCAGAAGCAGTTCAACGGTCTAGTACTATCTGTGGGTTTACTAGGGGAGTAAGGAATGAAAAGATTTCCTTGTATGCAGATGACGCCTTGCTGTTTCTTGGAGATACAGATACATCTTTAACCTCTCTTATGACTCTCATACAAACTTTTCGCACTTTCTCGGAATTTGTGATCAATTGAGACAAGTCAGTTTAATTTCCTTTAGATGAATCTGATGTGGACGTACCTGGAGAGGCTCAGCAAATTAAAATTGTGTGATCTTTTAAATATTTGAGAATATGGATACATCCCAGGGGCAGAAGATTATCTACGATATAATTTAGCCCCCATATTTGGACTAAGCTGCCTCTATCGGTGATGGGTCGAGCAAATCTTATAAAAATGATTTGGGGCCCTCAATTACTATATGTTTTCCATAATTCACCTACTTGGATACCTCTTAAATGGTTTAAAAAATTAGAATCAGTGTTTCATAGGTTATTATGGAAAGGAAAAAGCTCTAGGAATAAACTTTCTACACTTAAGTGTGCCAAGAACAGGGGGGGTTTGCAGTGCCCATGCCGAGAATATATTTTATAGCTTCCCAACTGCAATATTTTGCTGGGTGGGGAGTTACTAAGAGGGAAGACCCCATACAGGCCCTACTCGTGAGCCACTGTTCTCTATATAATCTTCTGGCTCAGTTGGAATCAGGAATGTTTGCCTATTCCAAACTTAGCCCAACATTGATACTTATGAACAAAGTTTGGCGGGAAATGAGAAATATAATGAAATATAAAGGCGCATCAAAGTATTCACCAATTTGGGGGAATAGGCATTATAAAGATCTTTGGAAGGGTTTCAGCGCTGGCGTTCTCAGGGACTGCAATATATTGCCCAGCTGTTCTTTCAAAACACCTTGCGGTCATTCCAGGATTTACAGGATTTACAGGAGTCCTACCAACTGCCTAATCCCATCATGATTGTTTTTAATATTTACAATTAAGGCATGCAGCACAGGCTCAGTTTAAACATATTGGGATCGTTTTAATATTGGGATCGTTATAAGTACTATGCCACAGGGGACAGAAAGAAAAGGGGCCTTACTTCATATTTATATAGTGAACTCATGATGAGCTATCAAGGTATCCTTGTGAAACCGGGTAGAAGAGGCTGGGAGACAGACTTGAGGGGTTATATCAGATGAGAAGTGATATAACATTTTGGAGAGGGTCACCTCCATATCCTTGTCATCTGTCTCAACTGTTTATTTTACATAGGTCAAATAGAACCCCAGTAAAGTTATTTAAATGGGGTAAGAGGGATACCCCGAAATGTCCTAGGTGTCAAAATTCTCTGGCTGACCTACTCCACATGTTATGAAAGTGTCCCAAAGTAGTCAGATATTGGCGAGAGGTAATAACCACAAATATAGGAATTTACCATATTCATATTGATCTGGACCCTAAGACCTGCTTACTGGGGTATCTGGACGAGGAGCTATGTCCAATGAAAACTTTAACTTCGGAAAGTAGACTACTGTTTATAGCTTGTATACTGATTGCTATGAAATAGTTGTCTCCTAGTACACCTTCACTAGAAGGGTGGCGATTGCAGGTAAATACTCTTCTGCTGGAACAATAGATCTACAGAAATAGGGGATCACTGAACACTTTTCGTAAATTATGGGAACCATGGATATTGGTATCCTTTAGCCTATCATAAAGGGGCTATTCGGATAGCAGAAAAGAGAATATCTATCGGGCATTATAATGTAATTTATACATGTGGGTTTACAGAGGTGGAGGTGGAGATTTTTGCTTTGGTGTCGATGGAAGCCCTATAGCTCCTTCTTATTGTAAATTGAGAGATTGGAGCCTATATGCCATATGACAATGTAAGATATTTTGTGGGGTTTTTTTGGGTGCTTATCTTGTTTTGGTCGTTATGAATGTATTGCTTTATTTGTATGATGTACAACTGAAAAAATTCTAATAAAAAAGTGAAAAAAAAAATTAATACGTACGTAGCAGTCAGATTTTTCATGCTATGCTGGCTTCAGAACATAAGGTTTCTGTTAGTGGCCTCAGATGACTGCAATACTTTAACCACTTGCGACTGCCCGCCGCCTTTTTTATTGCGGCAGGGCTGCTCGGCTGTGTCCAGTCACGTACGTGACTGGAGTGAATGTGGTTTCGGTGGTGCGCGTGCACCGCCTGAACCGCGCTCCCGCTGTCCAGAGCTTAGGCGAAGCTCTACTGACTTCCGTCATCCAATCATGTGCAAGCAAAAATTCTGTTTTTTTAAATGTCCTTGCATGTGATTGGGTATTCTTTGCAAAGTGAAACTTTACCTTATTTACTAAGCTCTGGAGCAACTGCACTTTGAAAACTGCACAGTCTATTTGTCTTTAGTAAATCAACCCCATAGTGTTATAATAACCCTTTGGATAACTTGTTCCTTTGGATAATTTTGCATGAACTGTCGTGATTGGCTCTCGAAAGCTGTGTACTAACAATCAGATTATTGTATGATTGGATCGAGAGTGGTATTTTTCATCTGATTTTCTGATCGTGTATACTAGGCTTTACAGAAAACAAATGCCAAGGTGACCACGTGAAGTTCAACAGTTGGGACTCGTTCACATTTGTCAATTTTCTTCTGTAAACCACATTCCAAGTATCCGATTAATCTCTATATAGCTAATTTACACCAATGTAGTAGAATCAGGGCAAGTTGCACTTATCTACAGTAAGCAGGCCTATTGAAATAAATGGAAAATATACAATCTAATATGCATCTTTGTGTACTTGTAATTCCTCTGTACCATGGAGAATCCTCATTCTGAATATGTAATTGCATAATGAATAAAAAAATAAAAAAAAAGGAAGTGCATGTAAAATGCACAAAATATACATGTGCATAAGTATAACCATCACATATGGAGCTACACTATATTGTCAAAAGTATTGGGACACCTGCCTTTACACGCACATGAACTTTAATGGTATCCTAGTCTTAATCTGTAGGGTTCAATATTAAGTTGGCCCACCCTTTGCAGCTATAACAGCTTCAACTCTTCTGGGAAGGCTGTCCACAAGGTTTAGGAGTGTGTCTATCAGAATGTTTTACCATTCTTCCATGAAGTGCATTTATGAGATCAGGCACTGGTGTTGGACAAGAAGGCCTGGCTCGCAGTCTCCACTCCAAGTGTTCTATTGCGGTCAGGACTCTGTGCAGGCCAGTCAAGTTCCTCCACCCCAAACTTGCTCATCCATGTCTTTATGGATCTTACTATGTGCACTGGTGCGCAGTCATGTTGGAACAGGAAGAGGCCATCCTCAAACCATACCCAAAAAGTTGGCAACATGAAATTGTCCAAATGTCTTGGCACACTGGCGCTTTAAGTTCCCTTTCACTGCATGGTAAGGTGCCAAGCCCAACCCCTGAAAATCAACCCCACCCCATAATCCCCCTTCCACTTAATGATTTGGACCAGTGCAGAAATCAAGGTCCATAAGGACATGAATGAGCGAGTTTGAGGTGGAGGAACTTTACTGGCCTGCACAGAGTCCTGACCTCAACCCGACAGAACATGAATTAGAGCGGAGACTGCAAGCCAGGCCTTCTTGCCTAACATCAGTTCCTGACCTCAAAAATGTGCTTCTGGAAGAATGGTCCAACATTCCCATAGACACACTCCTAAACCTTGTGAACAGCTTTCCCAGAAGAGTTAAAGCTGTTATAGCTGCAAAGGGTGGGCCAACTCAATACTGAACCCAACGAACTAAGACTAGGATGCAATTAAACTTCATGTGCGTGTAAAGGCAGGTGTCCCAATTCTTTGGACAATATAGTGCATTTGTTGCAAACACGTGTGCTCCTACATACGCCAATAATGTGCAAAGGTGTGATGTCATTTTTAGTGGCACCCTATTCATTCTTTGCAATCAGAATTATGCTGCACATGTTCCGTACATTTTCTGCAGCGGTTCTCATGATGATATGTGACTAATTTCAGAGTGATTAGTGTGTCATGGTTCTAAAGAGAATATCATTAGCCTAAATAAAGAAAAGGAGAGTGTTGCTACCCCTGGGATGTAACTGGGGATTCCCTCTCTGCTGAGTCATGCTTCCACTGCTCTCAATCTTGCTTGACTGGCAATTTATATTCTTAACTTACACTGCCCATCACAGGGTTAACCCCTTCACTAATGGCTGTCTGCCAGCTCATATGCAGATGGTATCATCTAATCCCTATAATGCAGGACTAATAGCAAAGAGCTGGCTCTGGGTGTAGGAGGAACATGCAACTGGCACACAACACAGCCATTTAACACTTATGGGTCTATTTATAAATGTTTTTACTCAACATTCACATATCTTTCACGCAAGAATCACACCATTTTTAAACTTGATACACATTGAGTTGGGTTAAAGATGTGTAAATCTTGTGCAAAACCTTTATAAAACTAGGTGCACACTTCAGCAGATGAGGAACACTCGCAAAATTGCATGTATTCCCAACTTGCAGGCAAATTCTTAATGGCATCCCCCACATCAGAAAAATGCCCATTTTTTTGGGCACACAAAAATGCACAGTGCCACAGCACCATGAAATTCCTTGCGGTGTGATTTTTTAAAAGGGTCTGAGACTTCTTTAGCCTTGTGTCTGTGGTAGGGCAGCCCATCGAAAAGAAAAGGATGCCCTACCCACATAATGCGGGTCATAGTAAAGGGAACAGAGCCTAAATAGCCCCCTAAGGCTAGGTTTACACATGTCGCAGTGCTTGCAGCTGCTCTGAAAAGTGATCCACGGTGTATCGCTTTTCAGAGAATTTTGCCAGGCAGTAAAGAAGTGATTCGTTGCCTGCTCATTGCCTGTATTAACCCTGTAAGGTCTGTACTGCTGCATTGCAAATACCTGCATTAAATGCAGTTGAGGCAGAGCCCGTTCACTTAAAAAAGGTAATTTGCCCATTAAATGCAACAATAGAGATGCACCCCTATCCGGCTGCCTTTGCAGCTTAAAGTGGTTGTAAAAATGATTGTAGAAGGTATTGTACCTTAATCATTCTCTGCATTAGTATAGAAAATCTTCCGTGTGCAGCCCCCCCCCCCCTGCTACTTCGCGGACCCCGATCTCCAGTGCTGTGTGTGTCTTTAGGCCCCACGACCCTCATCTCCAGTGCTGTGTGTGTCTTTAGCCCCCACGAGTGCCCCCTTAGAAAGTCGGGGGGGGGGGAACCAAGAGCACCAGCACGGGAGCCCAGAAGAGGAGGATTGGGGCTGCAGGTAAATATAATATGTTTGTAGCACTAAACCTCAAGGTGCCACTTGGTAATTTGGATTCTCTGTTCTGCCCTTCAACTCCAAGAACACTCTCAGCCTCTTGGACACATCTGGTTGAAAGAAAATTACTGTAAGCACTTATAAGAACACAAATATAGATACCTTTAAATTGGCTGTGAGTTAGTACTAAGAAATAAACAGAAGACTGTTTAGTGGTAAATTAACTCAATGTGTTGGTACCGGTTAGAATGAATGGTGGTTTTAGCATAAATGAGCTTACAGAAGGTAGGTTCATGCACAATATGCTAGACAGTATAATCACTATGCCAAGGTAACTTAGATTAGAGTTCTGTATTACTAGACCAGAATCAACACATAAATCAGCAAAGTCTTTAATAGTGCATATAAGCATTAGCTGCAATGTGAATATTAATACTACAGCATAATTAGTCTAGAGTGCACTCTAGGAGAATGGCTAGAATATGGGGTGCAATGTCCCCTGAGAGGTACAGCTATGCATGAACAATAAGTAAAGGTCTCTGTGTAGCAGCTGTAAAGGGGCAGTCCTTAATCCTAACTCTTCAGCCAGCTAGTGTTGGGGCCCAATTTTACTGTTAGTACACATGAGAATAGTCCAAGTCTAGTCTGCAGGCAGCAATAAGGCTACTAGATGGCTGTATGGTCAGTTCCTAAAGGCCTCTCTCTCTCAAGCTCTCTAAAGCAGCATATAGTAAATCCCCACAGCAGCAGCTCACCATTCCCAGTGACATTGCAGCTCAACATCTGGTCTCCGTGCTCTGCACTCAAATGACTCTATTTGTCAGCACTCTCGAACTCAGCACTCCTGATCCAGTTCTGGTCACCGATATGCAGCAGTGATGGTGCTCGCTGGACAGCAATGTACCTTCTCTGGCTCCCCTCTTGGCAAGAGGAAGTTATGTCCTATACAGCCTGGGAAAATGCAGCTCTTTTCCCTCCTCCCGGCAATCTCCTCTCTGGGGAATGTAGCTCACAACTTTTAATCAACACAGCAGAGTCTCTCCTAGGGTTGACACCTCATCCCTTTAAAACCGAACACATATTAATTATACAGGTTTCCGTGGCTGCTTAAGGTGGTAATTAAACTCACTTGCTGTCTTATCTGCATTAAATTAGCCTCAGATACTGTGTAATTCATATGTGTTAGGGTGTAATGGGATGTGGTGGCAACCCTAGTCTCTCCCCTGGAAAACAGTTCCCACAGTGCACTGCTGCCTGATTCAGTCTAGTAAACTCTTCCTGCTCAGCAGCTCCTTCCTAACCAGTTCAGCACCGCAGGGCAGCAGCTACAGAGAACAGCTGCAACCAGTGTTTCTCACTCTCCACCCTTAGCCAAGCACTGGGCTACATGTTTGTTAAAAATAAATATATATGTTTACCATCATTTCAAGATTGGGAGGTTGGGGGGCAGTAACAACATGCCTCAATTACCCTTTTTACTGCCCCCTAACTACAAGTGTACACAAGCCCTTAGGGACAGACTCACAGACCAGAATAAGAGTGAAAGACAGTGAAGATATCCGCGCCAAGATGGTAATAATAATCTTAACTCTTACTCCTGCTATCTAATTGAGGGACCTCAACCAAAACAAAAATACAAAAGTGACAGTGGTCGAAATATATATATAAATATATATATATATATATACTGTGCTCTATGTTCCCATATATGTGTAAAAATATCTTTCATCCACAGGTGGTTTAGTGAGCTTTTGATGTCGTGTATTTAAAGATGGCTGCCACATATCCATTCGACCATGTGGTTGTGGGGGGAAGTGCAACCATGTGTTGATGACCTCACAAAATGACCTGTGAGTGGTCAAGAGGAATGATTACATCCTGTGGGTGGTCTCTGGTATACAGGACTATAAAGAGTCCATAGCACGAGGAATAGTCTATTTTTTGGAGATGTGGAAAGACCAAGCATGCAGCCAGGATTTCTTATTGTCCGGTTCTTGCAGCTATCCAGTGTAAGCTGTTGACATTCAACTACCAGAGCTAAGTATTATTTGATATTTTGGAATATTGGGAATAGGAGTGTATGTTCAAGTCGTGGTCCTTTCTGTAATGTTTATGGTAACTTTTATGTGTAAGAAGTTTTATGTATATTGATGTCCAATAAAGTTTTGTTTTATGCTTTTTATCAAAACTGCTTTTGGTGTGTCTGTTCATTTTAAATATTCACAAGATATTTCAGTGGCTTTCCAGTAAACCTTCATTATAAATGTTGTTGTTCCCACGTTTGATACATGTGCTAAATTCTAATATTATCCTTATTGAACCCTTGTTATGTTTTAACAATTTTTAGGTGCTAATGATGTTCAAAAAAAATTATTTATTTGTATATTTGTATCATAAATTAAACAAAATATAAACAAAAAAACAAAGCGTGACAAATTAGCAATAATTCAACATTCAATTGTAAAGTTCCATGAAAAAACAAAAAACAAAAAAAAAAAACTCAAACTCGTTAATGTGTAAAAAAATGTCTCAATAGTCCAGCAGTTAATATCAAATCACACATAAAGCAAATTCCATGTGTGATCCCAAAAGACATCCAAGTGCACTTTGACAATTTACTTCTCTCTTTTTATATGCTGCCACCACAGCAAGTGAATTATCCGCCACCACTTATGATCGAAATCACTCACCAACAATAATAGCTGGTAATGTTATAAACCAGCAAACAGGCATTTTCCCTTATGGGGCGCAATCATCTGCAAATCTCTAGTGGATCTTCTCTGCACACATCTACTGATCTCAAGCGATATCTCCAAAGAGGTGAAACCCAATATAGGAAAGAAAGCTTGACATAGCATAAAACCCTTTTAAAACATATCTCTAATTTATTAAAATCACCAAACACTCACATTTGAAAGTGTCTCCACTGACAGGTTTACAAGCATAAAATCCTGTACGGGTCAGCTCCGAATCTCCGGGAGCAAACACCCAATCTAGTGTGATGACGACACCTAAATACAGAAAAAATGGGAGGGACCAATGCGCTACCAATGAGGTCAATGAGGTAGATAAATAGCAGAAGAAGATGAGTGGAGCACCAAAATCAGCTGCTGATTGTAGTAGTGTCACCACTTACTGTTAAAAAGTGAAGGAAAGGGGGAATCAGCGCTCAATTTCTAAAATGGTGGGCCACAAAACACAAAGTGGATGAAAGGTGTTCACAGGAAATATATGATGGATAAAACAATATATATAATATGAAATATACAATGAAGATCATAAAATTAGCTAAATAGCTGATAGGTGATAAATATTCAAAAATATGCAAATGAGCAAAAAGTGCTGAAGTGCTTAGTGAAGTGATAAATAAATAATCATAAAAGTTCAAAAGATGCAATAAATCAACACATGAAAGTGACTGTGACAATACTGAACAGCAAAAAAATAAAAGTGCAAGTGATGCAATAAAGTAGCATACAAAAACACTATGAGGATGCTAACAGCATAAATAGTCCATGTGTCACTGGATGGTGTGCACAAAATAGATATGCATAAATAAATACCGTATTTTTCGCCGTATAAGATGCACTTTTTCTTCCCCAAAACTGGGGGGGAAAAGTTGGTGCATCTTATACGACAAATACACATTTTATAAATACCAAAAAATAACCACGCTAAACACACTGTGCAAAAATTTATATATATATGTGCTTAATGAAATATGCACAACCAAAATGAAACTAAAAGTCAAAGCAGCAGCTGAAGTGGGAACACACCAATTAGAGAATATATATAGAATAGAAGCCTCGCTAATTTGAGACATGCAAAATTAAAGCATGTGATTAAATGAGACAATCAAATAGTGAATCAAAGGTAGTGCTTGAAAACAGAGGTAGTGCTTGAATAAAACAATCAAAAGTGGATGTTAATAAAAAATCAGTTGATGTGCATCCAAATAATATGTAAATAAAGAATACAGTCCAAAAGATTGTGCAAAGTGTAGAAAAAGGCTCAATAGTAAATGAAGACAGCCAAGACAGAGATTCATCCACCACAGTGCTTCAAATCCGTGATGACAAATGAGGGTCACACTATGCGCTTACCACAACTTAAATGAAAAAGAGCCCAACTCAATACATGGAAGGTAAGCTTCTGCCCGATCCAATAGGAATAGAATGATCTCTCCAACCGATGCATCCTAGCAGGAGCACCAATCAATTGCAGGGCTAAGGCACGAACCGTCCGGATCAACCTCACTCCGGCATCTCCTCTACTGCCAGTTCCAGCAACGTCTCCTCTCTACTTCCTCACAATTGGGAGGAAGTAGAGAGGAGACATTGCTGGAACTGGCAGTAGAGGAAATGCCGGAGTGAGGTTGATCCGGACGGTTCGTGCCTTAGCCCTGCAATTGATTGGCGCTCCTGCTAGGCTGCATCGGTTGGAGAGATCATTCTATTCCTATTGGGTCGGGCAGAATAGAAAGAATCTCATCCAGTGATATACGTGTGCAATTAATTAGTGAGCTCTAATCCTAGATTAAGTGCAATGGCCGCTCACCTCCATTAACACTCAAAAGCTCGTTTTTGGTGTGTTAGATCACCATCAAGGACATCAGGGGGTTTTCCAAGGAAGTATAACTGGGAATAGACAGTGGATATCTCCTCAGATCATAGAATAGTTGTCTGTAGTGTAAATTCCTCTCCTTAAGGGGACTTTTATCCTGATGTATTCCTATGCCACTCAATCATCAAAATGACAAGAGGGGCGCTCATAGTGTAGTAGGTAAATTCTTTAATAAAGCAAGCAATAAAAACACTTAAAGTTGAAGTAAGGGTAAGCAAGCAGGAACAAGCAGCAAAACAAACCGCAGATGGGTGTCCACAGATGCTTCCGGTCTCGGCCGTAGATCGGAAGTGACGTCACCCGACTTCTCCCGACGCGTTGCGTCACAACAGATACGTGACTTTATCAAGGGTATAGACACCTAAATACAGCTGCCCTACGCATGTTTCGTCATCAGACTGCCCCTGGAAGACGTCCAATGATAAAATGTGCGTAGGGCGGATGTATTTGTCATCTTCACGCAAGATCGGGTGTTTGCTCATGGAAATTGGGAGCTGACCCATGATTTTATGCTCGGAAACCTGTGTCAGTGGAGGTACTTTCAAATATGAGTGTAAGGTGATTTTAATAAATTGAAGATATGTTTTAATAGGGTTTTTTGCTATGTCCAGCTTTCTTTCCTATATTGGGTTTCACCTCTTTGGAGATATTGCTTGAGATCAGTGGAAGAGTGCAGAGAAGATCCACTAGAGATTTGCAGATGATTGCGCCCCATAAGGGAAAATGCCTGTTTGCTGGTTTATAACATTACCAGCCATTATTGTTGGTGAGTGATTTCGATCATAAGTGGTGGCGGATAATTCACTTGGTGTGGTGGCAGCATATAAGAAGAGAGAAGTAAATTGTCAAAGTGCACTCGGATGTCTTTTGGGATCACACATGGAATTTGCTATATGTGTGATTTGATATGAACTGCGGGACTACTGAGACATTTTTTGGACACAATAACGAGTTTGAGAATTTTTTCTGTTTTTTTTCACTGAACTTCACAATTGAGTCCTGGTTCACATTAGTGCGATAACAGACATCGCATGTGATTCGGAGCGCACTGCTCTGAAAATCACATATGATGTCTGTGCGATGTGAATTCAGCCATACAGATTGTATGGCTGAATTTGCATTGCATTCGGACAAAACACGCACAGGATCCTTTTTTGGGTCCGCAGCAAAATCGGATCGCATGGTGGTTCACACATATGCAATGCGATTCCTGTCCGAACTGACAGTTCACACTGTGTTATGAGAACTGATCTGGGGATGTCGTTATCTTTGTATTGACACCCCCAGCGATTCGCATATGGCAGTGTGAACCGCCTGCGATTTGAATGCGATGCGGGAACCCGCAGTGGATTCGGTGGGTTCCCGCATCGCATATATGTGAACCGGCACTGGATGTTGGATTATTGCTAATTTGTTAAGCTTTGCTTTTCGTTTTGTTTATTTATGATGCAAAGTTTTTTCATTTTTTATTTTTTTGAACATCAGCACTTCAAGATTGTTAAAACATAACAAGGGATAATAATAAAGATAATATTAGAATTTAGCATAGTATATATATATATATTTGACCACTAATTTTGCACACACCTGTGTACAGCGCTGTCACCAGAAAGAAAGTCCCTATTTTTCAAAAAGTGACAGATATTTTCAGTCCAATGGGGTTTAAAAATTGGAGTCACAGAAAATAAAGATCCTTACCCTTGTGCAAAGCTTGGAGAACTGAGCCTATGTTAGGTTAGCGCACTGTGCTGAACATGGACAATGTTCATCGGGACTTTAACGGGTGTGGATTATTGCTTGTGTGCTCATTACATCATTCAGACAGTTGCCTGTGTGCCAAGTCCGCGATCAGTTAATTGCTTACAAAACAGTATGAAAATTGTTCAAGGATAATACAGCTGCTCAAATATCAATCAATGATGATCATTAAACTCTGGGTGTGGGGGAGATCCTGGAATTAGCTTGCTACTTATTAACAGCCAGAATGTAGGGGGTGGGTATTGGTCAAAGTAATTTAATCAGTATTTTAAAAGCAATTTTTTAGATACGTTTTTACTAGAAGTGATAATTCATTGCCATATCATAGCTGTCATAGAATAGTTATAATATGATTATAAATGATATACCCTGATACCCTAAGGTAAAACCACAGAGGTATAAATAGAGGCTGTAGGTTATGCTGTATTGAGCTTTAAAGTGTTACTACACCCGCAACAGTAAAATCAGTCTGTATATGCAGTAAAGCATGCTTGTTATACTCACTGTGGAACCTAAGGGGTTAATCCTCTGCATTGTGTAAAAAGGCTGTTTAATCCTCCTCTTCTTCCATTGTCCCCAATACCTCTCCTGATAGAATAGAGCCTTTGAAGTCACTCTGCACATGCTCAGTTTTGTGTGCAGTGCTAGTGATTTTTTTTTTTTTCTTGGGAGGGTGCATGTGATCAGCACTGTCCAGACAGAGGGCCAGGGGGCAGCCTCATAGGACAGTCAGAGTAGAATGAAGACTCCTTCAACAAGCTTGAACCAGACACTGATAGAAGTCACAAGACTGCTATATACTGCTGATGAGAAAAGGTATTTAGCAGTTTATCTTTACTAAAATAATTGCATTTCCATGCACTGTGGGAGACAAAATATAGTGAATACAGGGTGCTGGGTTTAGTAACACTTTAAGGAAATATATATAGGAAGCTTCCAGTATCAACTTGTTTTCAAAGGTGCAAACTCTAGTATCATTCTTTTTAGCTTTGCTTCATTATTAGTGAGACACCGACCCCTAACATGCATGTGCGTGTCACATACCTCCCATGATCACCTCCTCAGAGATTTTTTTAGGGCTTTATGTGTGTGTGTATGTGTGTAGAGGGTAATTTTTTTGTAATGTTAGCAGTGGCGGCTGGTGCATTGGGGGCGCAGGGGCGCCGCCCCTCCATCCATGCGTCTGGCCCCCTAATCTACATGCAGGGCGCCGAATGCATGGAGTTCAATGGGGCTTTTTTTTTTTTAACCATGTGATTAGAGCCAGAGGCTATTGTCATATGGATCCTCCTCCTGGCCAATCAGGAAGCGGGTCCTAAGACCAGTTTCCTGATTGGCCGAAAGGAGAAGCCATGCCATTGGACATGGAGGACGAGGGAGGAGACACAGAAGATGGAAGAAGCCTCCACCGCCTCAGCCGCCGTTTGCTGCTGCACATGTCCAGATGTCCAGGCAGGGTTCTGCTGTGGTGAGTGAGCCGGGGGGGGGGGGGGCAGGGTCCTGCTGTGGCCCTGGTTTGGTCCTGGGCAGAGGGGGTATGGTGTGCGGCCTTGTGTAGTCAGGAGGGGGGTGTATGGTGCAGTCCGTCTGCCGCCCCCCTTGCCCACGGAGCACCAGCCGCCACTGAATGTTAGGGGGGTGCACTGTCGTGCCTCTAGGTGTGCTTCCTTTGTGCATGACCTGCATCGACGCAGACTGACACGCGTTTCCAATGTGCTTTTGAATTTAGGGTTCGGATCCGATATTATAACAGCTATTGACCAAGGCCTGTTATTACCTGTTACCAGCACTTCGAAACACGTTACATGCATTTTGCTGCTTTGCCATTGACTTCAATGGACACTAAAATGCAGAATAAAATGGACATATCGCATTTTTCAAAATACACTGCACTTAAGAGATCAGATAAAAACAGGCACTATTTTTAGTATGAGGAATTTGGACACATGCATTTTAGTCCATTATACTTCATGCACTAAAACGCGACAGTGTAAAAGGGTCCTTAAGGGTTGGAGTGGTAATAACTTCTATGAGAACAGTAAATCTGCCTGTAGATTTGGAGAATCATGTGCTCCTTTATAATGCCTGAGGCTACGCTTCAACCAATGTGGTATTCATAATACTTTCTTCTAAGCTGGTTACTCTAAAGACAAACCCTTTTTAAAAATATTGAAATATCTAATTCTCTAACATTTGTAAAAGCTTTTGATGCAATACATATGTCTCCAGCGCTGTCCCCTGCAGACAATCCAATTCAATGTCTTGCTTCCAGTCCTCTTCTAGGTTAAATGATACCCTTTGTTATTTAACCTACTTCCTGTGAGCCCAGGCCATCGTGGGCACACCACCTAGGAATGCGTTAGCACATCGGCTTGGGCTGACAGTATAATCCAGTAGCGAACTAAGCTGACAACATTTACCATGGCTTTGGAGGAGAAGAGAAAGGACTATCGGACATCATGTGATGAGCCAGAAGATGCCTGGAATAAATGTATGTATGCCGAGAATTTTTTAAAGTATTGGACATGGTAGCCACCACAATACTGGAGTTTGATTTTATTATAATAAGCATTGTCACACCCATATGAGAGGTTTTTCCTGCAATCTTGGTGCTCCCATTTAACATTTGTAAAATATGTCTGCAAAGGCACCAGGGTTGTGGACATTCATGCAACATCATCTCCTAGCTGGGGAGATCTAGCATTATAATATAGGAGCAGAACCCTTAGAACTCATACTTTAGCTTGTAGATGCTACAGAGTTTAATCTTCTTATCTGTTTCTTTTATCCCTCCCTGAATTCCATTGTGTTTAAATTTCCGTGTCTACACACCTGCTATGGCCATTGCATGGGGTTCCTACTCTTATGCCTCGTACACACGCAACGATTATCGTCCGATCGTTCGACTTTTGTCCAGGGTGGTGTTTTGTTGGTTGGAATGTGCCTAGACTGCACACTAATTTTCTCGGTCAACAAAAATCTACTTCAGAAGTGATGTCATGTGCTGGTTTACTTTCCGTGTGTTTTTTCTTCTCTGAGCATGCCCAGTCTTGCTCATCAGATTTTTGTCTGCTGAAATCTGCACTGACTGACGGAAAATCGGCCGCTCTGTTGACGGCCAACAAAAATTTTATAGCCTGCACACCAGATTTTTTTTCGGCTCAAAAGTCGGAGTTGGTTGTCGGAAGCATCATACTAACAAGCCGAAAATCGGCCGATCGGACGTTGGCCGAAAATTCCCGGCCAATAATCGATGCGTGTGTACGAGGCATTAGACTACACCTGACAGTTGCTTAAGGCTGGCCATAAAAGGTTTGACTCTCAGGCTGGTTCATGCAGATTCAAATCACGTATGGGCAGGCTGAATGTACCAAGTTTATTGATCGATCAACTTGGGTACAACCAGCCTGCTGGATTTTACATGCGATTATCGCTAGTGGCTAGCAATAATCACTGTCTTTTCTCGGCAGGGTGGCTTCACCCACCAAAATACAATGACTTGGTGGGAGGGATTCCCCTTATCAACACTGTCTGTGGTTGTAAGAAAGAAATCTACTCAGTGTATGTCCTGCCTAAACCTCTCATTGATTCTATTGCTGGAATATTTGTTCTTGAGCTTGTTGCCATTGTGATGGGTTAGATGTTTTTCTTGGAACAGAAGGTGGGCAGAACAACCCAAAAGTGGATACCACGGTGGACAGAAATAGATTCCATTGTCATATAAACATTAAACAATTCGAAGAAACCTCAAACTGCTACAGGTGGACCTTCGCTCTAAGGGTAATCCATGGTGGCCGATTGCTGGTCTTATTAGGCCTACTGGCAGATGAGTACCAAGAATATGAAGGATTCTTGGTTCACAACCAGACTGTAAGAATCTTCTTTCTTAGTTTAATAAAACAGAAGTATGGCTTTAAAAAAAAAAAAACATTTATACCCACCTAGACAGAAACTTGATCCTATGCTGCATGTGTCCCCCGCTGACTCTGTAGTGAGAACTGAGTGATCAAACACCACTGATTGCTCAATTTTCCCCCTCAACTTTGAGCAGAAAGCTGTGACTGTGAGTCAGCAGCCCTCTGCTCTCCTCTCCAGCGCTCACTGGAAAGCTGGCCTGTGGAGTGGGGTGGGAGGGGCTGGCTCATGCTCTTGGAGGTTTGCTGATATCAATATGGTTGGGATCTTTCCAGAGCCTGGACCGGCTATATGAGGTCAGCTGACAGCGGGCTTCAGTCCACTGTCAGCTAACAAGGGATCACAGGAGTGCAAAACAAACCGCACCCCTGTAATGCACAGGAGAAGTATAGTAAAAAAAAAAAGCTTTGGCTATACTTCTACTTTAACCACTTGCCGACTGCCCCATAGCAGATTTACTGCTACAAGTCAGCCCCGCTGCGCAGGATCACTTATATATACGAGTATGTATCGTATATATGTATCGAGTGCGAGTGCGTGCTTCTGGTGGCTCGCTCCTGCTGTGATTTTACACAGAGGGTCCCGCATACCTGATGTCTGCCAGCACCCGCTGATCGTTCTGTACACAGGCAGAAGGCCAGCCTATGTAAATAAGGCAAATTGCCATTCTGTCAGTACAGAAAGCATGGATCCTGTGTTACTGTAAAGCAGGAACACCGATCCATGCCTTCCACCAGTAAAAACACCTCCCCCACTACACTGAAACATTAACTAGGCACACAGGTAACCCTTTGATCTCCCCCGATGTTAACCCCTTCCCTACCAGTATCATTTGTACAGTGACAGTGCATATTTTTAGCACTGATCACTGTACTGTATTAGTATCACTGGTTCCCAAAAAAGGGCCAGGTGTCCAATTTGTCCAGTCGCTGATTGCCACTATTACCTGTAAAAATAAATAAATAAAAATATCCCATTGTTTGTAGACACTATAAATTTTGCGCAAACCGATCTATATATGCTTGTTGGGATTTGTTTTCACCAAAAACATGTAGCAGAATACATGTTGGCCTAAATTGATGAATACATTTGATTTTTAATTTTTTTTTTTTTATTGGGTGTGTTTTAGAGCAGAAAGTAAAACAGGGCAAAAAAAAAAAAACGCAGAGGTGATCAAATACTACCAAAATTAAGCTATATTTGCAGGAAAAAAAGGACCTAAATTTGGGTACAGTATTGCACCACCGCGCAATTTTCAGTTAAAGTAACGCAATACCATATCGCAAAAAATGGCCTGGTCAGGAAGGGGGGTAAATCTCCTGGAGGTCAAGTGGTTAAATGGCACAGGATGCAGCTCTCACGCATTTCATGCTTACAAGTGCCCTTTCGCTTGAAACGTAAGAAATGTATCCATTTCAATAAACTAGGAAATAGGTTTTCTACAGTCTTTGACAGGAGCAGAGTCAGGAGCTATGACAGGGAGATCTTACCAGGACACATCAGAATGCAGGGGCTCACACAGTCCATCAGGCTTTATCTAAGATGAATATATCAGTTTTAAGTGAGCTGTCTTTTAAATTGCCTTGCAAAGATGAAATTGTTGGCACATATATATAATGTCCCTTTTAAAGACCAAGCCCTCCCAACTCCAAATTTTTGCATTTTCTGCCATGCTTGATAATAGGGAAATGGAATAGGGATGCTTAGAAAAGGGATACAGAGACTCACAGTCTCTGCTCTAATTCATCCCAAATTGTTCTATCGGGTTGAGGTCAGGACTCCATAAGGTCCATACTTGGATCAGGAAGTTTGGGGTGGAGAAACTTTACTGGCCTGCAGAGTCCTGACCAATAGAACATCTTTGTTATGAATTAGAGTGGAGACTGCAAGCCAGGCCTTTTTGTCCAACATCAGTTCCTGACCTCACAAATGCGCTTCTGGAAGAATGGTCAAACACTCCCATAGACACACTCCTAAACCTTGTGGACCACCTTCCCAGAAGAGTCAAAGCTGTTATAGCTGCAAAGGTTGAACCAACTCAATATTGAACCCTATGGACTAAGACTGGGATGCCATTAAAGTTCATGCGTGTATAAAGGCAGGCAGGCAGTGTATACAGTATACTGTATGTGTATATATATATATATAAACAGTATATGTATGTATGTATATATATATATATATATATATATACTGTATATATACATGCACACAGTATCTCACAAATATATATATATATATACACAGTATCTAACAAAAGCGAGTACACCCCTCACATTTTTGTAAATATCTTAATTTATCTTTTCATGTGACAACACTGAAGAAATTACACTTTGCAATAATGTAAAGTAGTGAGTGTACAGCTTGTATAACAGTGTAATTTGATGTCCTCTTAAAATAACTAAACACACAGCCATTAATGTCTAAACCTCTGGCAACAAAAGTGAGTACACCCCTAAGTGAAAATGTCCAAATTGGGCCCAATTAACCATTTTCCATCCCCAGTATCATGTGACTCATTAGTGTTACAAGGTCTCAGGTGTGAATGGGGAGCAGGTATGTTAAATTTGGTGTTATCGCTCTCACTCTTTCATACTGGTCACTGTAAGTTCAACATAGCACCTTATGGCAAATAACTCTCGGAGGAACTGGAAAAAAGAATTGTTGCTCTACAGAAAAAAAGGTCTAGGCTATATAAAGATTGCCAAGACCCAGAAACTGAGCTGCAGCATGGTGGCCAAGACCATACAGCGGTTTACCAGGACAGGTTGCACTCAGAACAGGCCTCGACATGGTCGACCAAGTAAGTTGAGTGCACATGCTCAGCGTCATATCCAGAGGTTGTCTTTGGGAAATAGACGTATGAGTGCTGCCAACATTGCTGCAGAGGTCGAAGGGGCGGGTCAGCCTGTCAGTGCTGAAATCATACGCCGAACACTGCATAAAATTAGTCCGCATGGCTGTTGTCCCAGAAGGAAGCCTCTTCTAAAGATGATGCACAAGAAAGCCCACAGTTTTCTGAAGACAAGCAGACTAAGGACATGGATTACTGGAACCATGCCCTGTGGTCTAATGAGACCAATATTAACTTATTTGGTTCAGATGGTGTCAAGCGTGTGTGGTAGCAACCAGGTGAGGAGTACAAAGACAAGTGTGTATTGCCTACAGTCAAGCATCGTGGTGGGAGTGTCATGGTCTGGGACTGCATGAGTGCTGCCGGCACTGGGGAGCTGCAGTTCATTGAGGGAACCATGAATGGCAACATGTACTGTGACATACTGAACTAGAGCATGATCCCCTCCCTTCAGAGACTGGGCCACAGGGCAAAATTTTAACATGATAACGACCCCAAACACACCTCCAAGATGACCACTGCCTTTCAAAAGAATCTGAGGGTAAAGGTGATGGACTGGCCAAGCATGTCTTCAGACCTAGACCATATTGAACATCTGTGGGGCATCCTCAAGTGGAAGGTGGAGGAGCGCAAGGTCTCTAACATCCACCAGCTCCGGGATGCCCTCATGGAGGAGTGGAAGAGGACAACCTGTGAAGCTCTGGTGAACTTCATGCCCAAGAGGGTTAAGGCAGTGCTGGAAAATATTGGTGGCCACACAAAATATTGACACTTTGGGCCCAGTTTGGACATTTCCACTTAGGGATGTACTCATTTTTGTTGCCAGAGGTTTAGACATTAATGGCTGTGCGTTGAGTTATTTTGAGGGACAGCAAATTTACACTGTTATACAAGCTGCACGCTCACTACTTTACATTGTAGCAAAGTGTCACTTCTTCAGTATTGTCACATAAAAAGATAAAATTAAAATATTTACAAAAATGTGAGAAGTGTACTCACTTTTGTGAGATACTGTATATACTTATCTTCCAAAAGGTTTGGTGTACTATAAGCTTAATAGCACATGGAGGGTGACAGCACTTTTTTGAGCAGCTCCCACCAGTAAACCTACATAACCCCTCACCTCTTCGAACCCATCTATCAAATCACAAGGCAGTCATTCTCACTGCAATCTGATGTCAACTTTTGAGTTGCGTGGGATGATTTAGTGTCAAGATCAGTATCAGTTTCAGGACAGATTTCAAGAAATGATATCAGCTGAAATGAGAAATTATTTAATAATGTCATGACAGTTGAGTACAGGTAAAGTCAAAAGTTTTTTAAATAATTTACTGGGGTATAGCCCCTGATGAATGCAAGCTTTTGAGGTGGGGGGGGGGGGGATTGAACAGATATCTACTGCCCATCAGAGTTGTCTCTGCTAAATAAAGTGTTTGCCTGATAATCGCTCCATTTATGAGAACTTTTAATGCGGATATTTCTGATCTCATGGAAATGTATTCACTTGGGAACAAGGGAGGGGAAACTGACAGACATTACCCTTCTTGAAACCGATTCAGTGGAGACTACTTATGTGTCCATTTATGGCCTATATAACCAAAGGGAAATGGCAGAATTCCTACAGCAGGCTGCCTTTGGGTGTGAAAATCAATAGGTGATGAGAGCAGAGCCTGTGTCTTCCTTTGTGTTTATACATAATTCAGTGACGGTCATTTGCTGCAAGAAGCCGTGAATGACACCTGCTTCCTCCAATTCTGGAAAGAAAATATGTAGTCATGTAGTCATATATGGTGTGTGTATACGTGTGTGTGCATATACACATATATATATATATATATATATATATATATATACATATATATATTTACTTTTTTTTTTTTTTTAAGTTACTGTGAGCATCTGTACATTTTTTTGGGGGGGAATTATTTTTTAACAAAATGTTTTTTTCATATTTTTTAATACTCATTAAAAAAAAAAAAAAAATTACATATTAGAGAAAAAACAAATAGAACAAAAATAGCATGGGTGCAAAAGGAATCAGGATAAAACAAAAACCATGACTTGATGCAATTGTATAGGCATATGAACAGCTTTCTGAATCGCCTGGTGCAGGCAAACAACACTTTTCCCATCTTTAACCACTTAAGAACCGGAAAATTTTACCCCCTTAATGACCAGGCCATTTTTTCAATTTGGCACTGCGTGAATTTAACTGGTAATTGCACAGTCATGCAATGCTGTACCCTAAGGAAATGTATGTCCTTTTTTCCCACAAATAGAGCTTTCTTTTGGTGGTAGTTGATTAGCTCTGCGTTTTTTATCTTTTGGGATATAAACAAAAAAAAAAAAAGATTTCTGAGAAAAAAATAAAATTTTCTACTTTTTCTTATTAAAAATATCCCATTAACTAAATTTTTGTCATACATACTGGCCAAAATGTATTTAGCTATATGTCTTTGATAAAAAAAAAAAAATCTCAATAAATGTTTATTTTTTGGTTTGCGCAAAAGTTATACCATCTACAAACTATGGTGTACAGTATATACTGAAATTTAAGCAGCTTTTACATTCTGACTGCCTATCTCATTTCTTGAAGTGCTAAAATGGCAGGGCAGTACAAAACCCCCCCAAATTACCACTTTTTGGAAAGTAGTTATCCCAAGGAATTTCCTGAGAGGCATATTGAGCCCACTGAAGGTGTTTGAAAAATGAAAAAATAAAATTTTTTTTTTTTAAATTTAAAGTTGTCATGGAAATTATATATTGCTTACACATGCCACGGTTATATGTGGAATTACAACCCAAGATACATCCTGCTGGGGGATACCCCATGTTTGAGACTTTTTGGCAGGCTAGCCGTGTATAGGACCCCGAAAACCAATCACCGCCACCAGGCTTTCTAAGGGCGTAAATTTTTTACTTCACTCCTCACTACCTATTAAAGTTGTGATGGCCATCAAATGCCAAGATAGCACAACCCCCCCCCCCCCAAAATCCCAAATCACCCCTTTTTGGAAATTAGACATCCTAAGATATTTGCTGAAAAGCATGTTGAGACCATGGAATATTTTATATTTTGCTCTACGTTTTGGGAAAAATTACATTTATTTTTATTTTTTTAAAGTTGTCACTTAAATTATATATATTGCTCAAACATGCCATGGGTATATGTGAAATGACACCCCAAAATACATTCTGCTGCTTCTCCTGAGTATGGGGATACCACTGGTGTGAGAATTTTTGTCAAAAAACAATCACTGCCTTCAGGCTTTCTAAGGGCGTAAATTGTTGATTTCACTCCTCGCTACCTATCATAGTTTCGGGGGCCATGAAATGCCAAGACAGCACAACCCCCCCCCCCCAAATGACCCCTTTTCAGAAAGTAGACACCCTAAGCTATTTACTGAGAGGCATTTTGAGTATTTTGCTGATCTCGCTTTTTGTCACAAAGTTTTTGAAAATTATAATAATTTTGCTTTTTTTTCCTTTATTTTGCAAAACAGAGTCTCACACATGTGGTATCTCCAAACTCAAGAAAAGCAGAAAAAAATATTTTTGGGTGTAATTTCACATATATCCATGGCATGTTTGAGCAATATATAATTTAAATGATTACTTTGTGTAAAAAAAAAAACAAAAAATCTTGTGGCAAAATATAAAATATTCCATGAACTCAACGTGCCTCTCAGCAAATAGCTTGGGGTGTAAAACAATAACTTATTTTCCGCGCTGTGATGTATATTTTGGTGAAAAAATCAAAACAATGTATAAAACCTGAAGCTGCTGCTCACTAGGTAAAATACCAGAAAAAACTAAAAACATAAATAAACAGCGCTAACAGGTGACAAAATGTAAAATGAATTATAAATATATATAAATGTGCTACAATAATTAATTGGTGCCCTAAAACATTGATGCTCTAAAAAATTGATTGGTACAACCAAAAAGTGTATTTATAAACAATACATATATAATAAATAATAAAGTGCTATGATTAAGTGTCCATAATATAACCATTAAGGTGCAAAGTGATTTGTTAAGGTGCAGTCCAATAAATGCTTCTTCAACAGAAAACTAAAGTGCCAAACAGGTGCTCGAATCCATAAAAGTGCCCAAGTGCTCTTCAGGAAAAAGGCCCCCAATGGGGATGCACTCACCAGATTTTGGGTAAAAATGAGCCTTGAACATGTATAATGTTCCTTGATCGGATCACAGGATCAATGCAGCTACCCTAGCATATGAGAAATCCCTCAAACGGATGGATGGATGACATGCACCTCATAGCCTGGCTCCTTAATAATTCGTCTCCTCTCTCTCTCCCATGTGTGTTTCAAATATAAAGAGAGAAGCCATACATAGTGAAGCCCGTAGTATTTATTTAAAACAGAATGGTAAGAATAATACTCACAAAGTATCTTTTAAAAAATCGGCAATAAACAGCATTAAGCAGCCTAGCACAGTCAATCCTCCAATTTCCGTGTCGCTGCCGGCGTGCGTTCCACGTGGAACGCACGCCGGCAGCGACACGGAAATTGGAGGATTGACTGTGCTAGGCTGCTTAATGCTGTTTATTGCCGATTTTTTAAAAGATACTTTGTGAGTATTATTCTTACCATTCTGTTTTAAATAAATACTACGGGCTTCACTATGTATGGCTTCTCTCTTTATATTTGAAACACACATGGGAGAGAGAGAGGAGACGAATTATTAAGGAGCCAGGCTATGAGGTGCATGTCATCCATCCATCCGTTTGAGGGATTTCTCATATGCTAGGGTAGCTGCATTGATCCTGTGATCCGATCAAGGAACATTATACATGTTCAAGGCTCATTTTTACCCAAAATCTGGTGAGTGCATCCCCATTGGGGGCCTTTTTCCTGAAGAGCACTTGGGCACTTTTATGGATTCGAGCACCTGTTTGGCACTTTAGTTTTCTGTTGAAGAAGCATTTATTGGACTGCACCTTAACAAATCACTTTGCACCTTAATGGTTATATTATGGACACTTAATCATAGCACTTTATTATTTATTATATATGTATTGTTTATAAATACACTTTTTGGTTGTACCAATCAATTTTTTAGAGCATCAATGTTTTAGGGCACCAATTAATTATTGTAGCACATTTATATATATTTATAATTCATTTTACATTTTGTCACCTGTTAGCGCTGTTTATTTATGTTTTTAGTTTTTAAATAGCTTGGGGTGTCTACTTTCCAAATGGGGATATTTGGGGGGATTTTGTGCTATCTTGACATTTCAGGGCCTCTGAAACTGTAATAGGTAGTGAGGATGTAAAATTAGCAATTTACTGTATGTCTTTCAAAAGCCTGAAGGCAGGGATTGGATTTTGGGGTCCTGTACATAGTAAGGCTCTCAAAAAGTCTCACACATGTGGTATCTCTGTACTCAGGAGAAGCAGCAGAATGTATTTTGGGGTGTAATTCCACATATACCAATAACATGTGTGAGCAATATATCATTTAGTTTAAAAAAAAAAAAAAAAAAGGAAAATTTAAATGTTCCCAAAACTTGTGGCAAAATTAAAAATATTCCATGGACTCAACATGCATCTCAGCAAATAGCTTGGGGTGTCTACTTTCCAAACTGGGGTCATTTGGGGGGTGTTTGAACTGTCCTGGCATTTTATGCCCAATATTAGAAGCTTATGCCACACATCACCCACTCTTCTAACCACTTAAAGAACAAGCCTTTTCTGACACTTTTTGTTTACATGAAAACATAGCTTTTTTTTTTACTAGAAAATTACTTTGAACCCCCAAACATTATATATTTTTTTTAAAGCAGAGGACCTACAGAGTAAAATGGTGGGTGTTGTTGAAATTATTTTTGCCACACAGTATTTGCGCAGAGATTTTCCAAACGCATTTTTTTTAAAAAAAAAAAACACTTTTTTTTTTTAAATATTATTATTATTTTTTATTTTGCTGTTTTATTTTATTTTGACACCTTCTCTTTAATATTTTTTTTTCATTTTTATTGTTATCACATGGAATGTAAATATCCAATAAGTAGTGACAGGTACTCTTTTTTGAAAAAATTGGGGTCTTTTAGACTCTAGATCTCTCCTCTGCCTTTAAAGCATCTAACCACACCAAGATTTGTGTGATAAGATGCTTTCCCAATTGCGCTGTTTATATCTGGCAAAATTGAAGTCATGAAATGCTTATAGCTTCCGGTATGTTAGGCCATAGAGATGATTGGAGTCGTTCAGCTCTATGGTCAGCTGACGGAACCACTGGCTGCAGTCTCAGGTTACCCAATGAGAACGGAGAGCCCGAGAAAACTGTGAACGGCGACGGGAGTCCCCTCCCAGTGCTTGTACAACGCTAGGATTGCTTTTACATGAAAGCTGACCGCTGGCTGTAAAAAACAATACAAGATGATGCCTAAACCAACAGGCATCATTCTGGTATGACCACTCAAAGTCCAACAACGTACCAGTACGTTGCTGGTCCTTGCTGGGCATAAATTGTAAGGTTGTTTTTATTTTTCATGCAGCCTGTAGGCTGGATGAAAAAAGAGAACCTAACAGATTCCTCCATTCACATCGATCAATGTGAATGAAGAAATCTCTGCCAAGAAAAGTGTTAAAAAATATATGGGGAAGCATAGGGGAGATATGCCCTTTGTGTTCACACCATCCCCCTATGCTTCACCATATATGCTCTTTTTTTAAACTACGGTGGTGAAATCACCTCCTATAACGCTGCAATACTTGATTTACGTATATGCTGAGAGCAAACACTGTTGCTGTCAGGATAAACAAATCAGTGCTGCAGCTGATGGGAGTACCTGCAAAGCAAACAATGGTTAACAATAAAACACAGTAACAATAAAACATTACAATATCATAGTACACAGTGCAGTAAAACAGTAGAATGGTGGTATCTGCAAAGCAAACTATGCTTAACAATGGAAAACAGTAACAATAAAACATTACAGTATAGCAGTATATTTTAAAGTATAGTAAAACAGTATGAACAGAAAACTAACTTAATAAAACGACAACTATTTTTGGCTTTTTTTATTTTTATTTTTTTTTAATATTTTTTTGTAACTGTAAAAAAACTTTAGACCAAAAAGCAAATCCCCTAGAGTTTGGGACTTTAATTGGCAATGACCAGGACTTGAGTAATACGTTTTTTCAAGATTTATTATACAAAAATACATGATATATCAACCACAAATAGATGTAAAGATGAACATTTAAAAAACAAGCAAGTGGCCTGGGGTTACGTCTCAGAGGATGGAAGTGACTGAGATGTCCGAGGAGGGGCCAGACGCGTTTCGGTCAGTCACCTTTCTCAGTGGTCCAACGGAAGCAAATCTCAGACTAAGGATATGAAGACATTGCAATCAATAAGCAGTACTAAATAATAATAAATATTAAATATTAATAGACAGTAGTAGTCCAAATATTAGTATAACCATTGCATGCATATTTTACCAAAACTGTAAAATGTGCTATTCATGAAGTGGACATGGTATATATGAATACATACCACAAAGAGACATCCAAGGTGAGACGAAAAAGAGGGGAGGCCACAGGGATTGTTAAAAAACAAACAGATATGAATCTGTCTTTCCAAAAGACTACTTCCTTGATCATATACTTTGATAGGTGTATGTTATTGTTTCATCGCAAATTGGAAGACCGATATTGGCAGTAATTAGGAAAGCAGGATGAAAATAGTGATAATAACAGCGGAGGTGGCCGCACCCGTCCACAGAGTTCCCTCAAGGATCCCAAAAATTAGTCAGCAGGCGGAAGGCGTCTAGAAAAGGGGGAGCAAACATCAAAAATATATATTGTGATCCTGAATTCTTCCAGAGGCACATTTGTGAGGTAAGGCACAACGCTGTTATAGCTGCAAAGGGTGGGACAACTCAATATTGAACCCTATGGACTAAGACTGGGATGCCATTAAAGTTCATGTGCATATAAAGGTAGGCATCCCAATACTTTTGGTAATAAAGTGTATTTGTGTTCATACACTTAAAAAGTGTCTGTGCTATATCGCTAAAAAAACTAAAGCTATTCCATTATATAATCATTTACTTATTTTTTACTGGTGTGTAAATCAGATACAGATATTAAACTGGACACTCATGATGTCACATTCTCTCTGCATGCATGCATATGCGTTTACACTTGCAGGTACATACAGAAAAATTGTCAATATTCATGCCTTTACCTGGTCACGTTTCATGTCTTTATATTACCAAGACTTGCATTCTGGTCACTGATGGCATGCATCCTTTTATTGGACCCTTGTAAATCACTCTGTTACCATTTTCAAGTAGTGGTGAATGGGTGCAAATGTGTATTTTGAAGAGCTTTTTTTTCATTAAAATTAGAGGCGTGACAGGGGACATTTAAAACAGTTATTTGAAGGATTTAAAGTGATCTTGGTAAAATAAGAGGCACTTTTAAAGGCCAGTCCCCTACAATAGAAAAGTTCCTATCTCAACTCTCTGTTGGTCCATGTATCCTACCTTTCCTTTGTTCCTGCTCTCAGATCTATTAAGGGCATAGGCTCTGTAAACCCCCCCCCCCTCCCCCCATCTAGACCACCTTATACTCACCTCTCCAGCACTCCCCCACTTGTCATTCTTCTGTGGCCTTTGCTGAAAATAAAAAAGAAGTACCTTTTCTCATTTAAAAAAGCAGTCCTTGCAACTTTGTCGCAAGTCAACAGGTGAGAGGATCTGAGTAAGACGTAGCTTGGCAACTAGAGCTTTTAAGATGTCAGCAATGGCAGCTCTCATACTTTTCTCATGAAAATTAATATTACCAGAAAAATATACATCTATTGCTATAATAGATGCCTAAGATAGTCCACATATAGGTGGTACCTATTTCCAGACACTAGACAATATCAAAAAAATGGGTTAATGGAATAAGAGAGACCTCAAACTCCCCAGTTGTAGAGGTGCTCAGGCCTCATTTTTCAAGACATCACGACACATCATCTGGTATTGTGTGTGGGTCATAACAACAATGTTGCCCCCCTTATCGGAGGGCTTGATTATTATATCCTGTCTCTTTTGTAACCTCTTAAGAGCCTGATTTTGTGTAGGAGTGAGATTCGAATTATGTAAGAAGGACCAAATAGTGGGGCATGTCATAAGGTCAGGAAATTGTGTTGATGGGGGTTTGAAAGGTCGTTTGGGCACAATGGGGTCAGTTGAGCCACCAACCAGGGAATGGGATACAGAGTGAGATGGGGAGTCGTCAGTGCAGGCTAGGGTAGTGACTGACTCGTCAGTACAGTTACCTTCATCATAAAGCAACATCAAGTCACGCAGGGCTCTGAATTCGGCCATAGAAAAGTGTTTAGTGCTTTGGGTCAGCTCATTTTCAAGGTGTAGGTTCTGTCTATCTTTATCGAAAATATATTTGTAAGTCAAATTTCTAGAAAATAGATATAAGTCCTTGCTGGTGTACATAACATTGATAGAATCATAGGGACAGAAACCTAGGCCTAAATGAAGCGAAAGTGAAATTTCGTCTTGAGTAAGTGAATGTGCGGTCAAATTAAAGATGTTTAAGCCTGTGGATTCAGAGGGGAGGGGGTCGGAGGAGGTGGTGGTATCGGTGCTTGGGCTTTGGAAAAGAACATGTCCAGATTGCCCTGTGAGTTTTTTGTGTTCTTGTAAAGCTGGGTCTAAAAAAACGTCTTCAGCTGGTGTGGAGGGAGTTTTAGAAGTGCTAGCTATCATGTTTAGAGCTTTGGGAATCACATTGTGTAAAGTGGAAGCCGTGGGCATATTGTGCGTATTAATGGGTGTGCCTTGAGGCCCATTGTGTCTTGGATTTGGTGTTGCTTTAGGCTGTTTATTAGTTCTTTTTCCTTTTTTGAGTTCAGTTGGTGAAATTCCAGGATGAGAACGCTTCCCGGAAGATCCCTGGTTGGATGGACCTGCTAGTCTAGAATGACTTTGTTGTGAAGAGACTGATGAAACCGAAGAGTCGGATTCCGAGTATTCATAAGTCTGGGAAGGGTTGTGGGAGCGAGGCGGACCTCTTCTACCCACAAATCTTCCTGACCATCTATATGCATAGCCTTCTGAAAAGGCAAGTTGATCTTTGACAAACTTATCCTGCTTTTTGGAGATTATGTCCTTATTCAATATTTCAATTTTATCCCGTATTTCTTTCCATTTAGCAGGAAAGGAGGTAAGTTCCAAAATATGTTTATATTTCTCGTTACGTTTTTCAATCTCCTTGTCAAGTATTATCATATCTTCTGAATATTGTTTCCTTAACACTTTCATAAGATCCAGGCTACATTGGGTCAAGCATTTTTCCCAGACCTGTTTAAGGGCTGCCGAAGGTTCCTTAATGGTGGGAAAAATCTGGACCCGTAGGCCTATAGGACAAATTTCTTGATCAATATAATATTTAAAGTATTCCAAATGCCAAAATAGATGTGACTTACGTTTAAGAAGGCCATGCATTTTGTTGAAAAAATGTTTGGAGTCTTCCTCTATTTTTTGACCTGTTATACAGGAAGTATGAATACTAGACATGAATCCTGTCCAGGCAGTTCCAAGCACATCCATGATGGCTAATTCGACGTGTATGTGTCCAAACTAGGAAAAAAGCGGTGAGGAAGAAGTAGGATTGGAATGGAAAAAAACGGAAGGAGCTAGGGAAGGGAAGATGGTGAGGATAGGGGGGATATTAGATACCAGTAGATGTCAAAAACTCTTGGCCTTCAAGATTCAACCACAATGTTCAGGATAAATAAATATATTAAGGCAGGGGCTATATGTCCCTTAATCGGAGAACTGATCACAAACCCTCCCAAAGGAAGGGGGTTGGTCTGGGATCGGATAACCTCCGAAAAAGAAGACACAAAGAAAATGGTGTGTTATCCACCTATGAATAGAATAATAGATGCCTAAGATAGTCCACATATAGGTGGTACCTACTTCCAGACACTAGACAATATCAAAAAATTGGGGTAATGGAATAAGAGAGACCTCAAACTCCCCAGTTGTAGAGGTGCTCAATGGGATGGGGGGAAGGGTGAATGGGGAACATTCTGGATTTCTGAGGTACCAATATCTGAAGGTTATAAAATTAAGATATCATTGTATAAAAGGAAGTATCTTTATTTAATATAAAAACAAAACCAACAGGTATACATAGTAGCAATGATTACAAGCAGTTACATACAGTCAAAAGAACTGGTAATGGTTTAAGAAATGACAACGCTGTGGAGGGTAGTCGGAATATCTCCAGGGTGTTTTTCTCTACATGTTTCGCGGACTGAGCCGCTTCTTCAGGAGAAACAACAATTTTAAACCGATTCTATAGAATAAAGCAAGACTTGAATGAGCAAGGCAGAGCAAACAAATGTTTACATGAACCAATCACATAGTATCAAACATTTAGCCATGTGTGTGGGGAGAGATATTCATATTACCTGGAGTCACCATAGAGCAGAATATGCCAGACGGAGAAAACAGGATCATCAAAAGTCTCACCGGCGAGTATGGGAGATCTTAATCACAGTATATCATGATTAAAACATTAGAAGATTGGTATAGTCATTAAATATGTCAATGTATAAATAGAGGATAAAGAGAGATGGGAAGAATGGAATGGAATAAAAGAAACGAGAAAAGGGGAAACAGAGGAAAGAAAGATTGGAAGGAAGAGAGGGAAAAAAAGAAGAAGGGGGGGGGGAAGGGGGGGGAGGAAAAAGAGGAGGGAAAGAAAAAAGTGGGGAGGAAAAATCGGGGGACAGGAAGAAAGAGAGGGGAAAAGGGGTAAAGGAAGGGAAGTAAAGGGAACAGGTGTAAGGGGAGAGGGGGGGGGGGTTGAAGTTTATAAATACACATTGACAGATAATATTCCAAGTAAAAAATCACCTTAATTTAGTATAGCAGTATTTAAACCATGCGGAGAGGGTTCGAGGAAATCACATAGCCTATGCATGAGGAGGGCCACTTAGGGGATATAAGATGTAGCCAAGGGCGACTTAAGTAAGACTGTGACAGTATACCACAAGTCTCAAAATAATATCTCTTCCCTGGTTGCTGTTAATGCCTTTAGATATGGGTTAAGCAGAGCCGTCCAACTAGAAGGTGGCAGGTCCCATATCAAGAACCCCCAATAACTCGGGGGAGAAAATCCTGTAATGACATAAGTAATGCACAAAAGGGGAGATCTAGTTAGAATTAGGGTATCCCAAAATAGGCGAGAGTGCGCTATGTATCAGCCCAGATTAGCATATTTACCATGTGGATCGCTTCGTAAAATGTCCTCCCCGCATGGAGCACAAGAAGCCGACGCCACCATGATGGCTGCGCCGGCCTCTTATGTGTCTCCAGGCGCATTCCGACATCTCGGCACCGCAGATGCGGCGTCTGACGTCATATGCCCAGTCCCACCGAAGTGCGCATGCACGCCAAAAGCGCCGTCGCACTCCACCGGATATCCGGCGGTAACCAGCGGATAACCGCTAGCTCAGGGGACACATACCCACCGGAAAGACCTGATCCCACTTGAAGTCTCCCGGCCAGCTGAGTCTATGTGTCAACAGGAAAAACAAAGAATTGTTAATAAAAAATTTCAGCATATATGTAAAGCCCCGAATATAATGACATACAATGTATACAGTAGTAGATACATACAAAATGAAACAAGAATCACATTAGATGTACATATATATCGAAATACCGATATACACATTTTTTCAATGCACAGTATTACATCTAAGTACTAAAAGACCAAAAAGATACATCATAGATGTATATTGACATCCACTGGGGATCAGGAAGTGAAGGGGTAGGAATGGGAAGAAAAGGGGGGAGAGGAGAAGGGTAGAGAAAAAGCAAAAGCAAAAAGACACTGAGTTTAAAACAAGAAGGCCTCTGATTTTTTCATAATATTTTTAGTCCACACCAAAGAGGGGGGTGGAAAGAGAAGAATTTGTTAATAGCAAGAGGGCAGGCCTATATGGGGAGAATAATGTTGGCCATCACCTAAGTGATCATAGGCCAATCGGATACAGTCGTGAGGGGCCAGAAACAGGCCGAGAATGTATGAATAAAATCTTATTAAAGTATCATAAGAAAGGCTTATATGAGATGACTTCATTCAGGCCTGGTGGAATAGTGGCGTTGAGCCTCTCGATCCACTAAATCTCGCATTGAAGCAATTTTTTGTCCCAATTGCCACCACGGGGATCTTCCAGTATGGCATTTAGGACCAGAAATTTGGCCACTTCTGGATGGTATCTATGATGGATGCCAATGTGGCGTCCTACTGCTGTAAGTTTCCCGCCTAAAGAATAATACAGATGATCTCCTATCCGTTGGCGTAGTTCCCGTCTTGTCTTGCCGACATAGAAGGAATTACACTGACATATCATAAGGTAAATAACACCTCTTGTCCCACATTCACTATGGGAACGGGGTGACCACAGTTCCCCATTGGGGAGTCGATAGGATGAACCTTCTAATATCCAGGGGCAACGGGGGCAGTCGCCACAAGGGAAAGTGCCCCTGATGCCCGGGGATCGGGGTCTGTCTGTAATGTAATGGCTATGGACCAGATGATCCCGGAGTGATGTAGCCCTCCGAAAGACCAATTCTGGTGTTTCCCTAACATAATTCTTTAGAACATGGAGATCAATAAGTAGATGCCAGTGACGAGTAATCACTGTGCGTAGTTGTTGATGATGTGCTGAGTATTTGGTGATTAACTTCACCGTCTGCGGCGAAGTTGATTTCCTGGAAGGATATAATAAAGACGATCTGCTCCTGGCATGGGCCTTGTTGAAGGCTTTCCTTAAGGTTGTATGAGAATAGCCCCTTTGAAGTAGGCGATCCCGGAGGGAGTTAGCCTGTATGTAAAAGTCGTCATCTCTGGAACAGTTACGCCGTAAGCGCAGATATTGCGCAAAGGGAATACTCTGAATCAATGGTTGGGGGTGCGCACTGGACGCATGTAAAAGGGTATTTCCCGCTGATGGTTTACGGTATAAATCCGTAAAGATAGTTCCATCAGGAAGTTTTGAAATTGTGAGATCCAAAAAGGAAATTTGAGATATATGGTAAGAATATGTAAATCGTAAATTCCAATCATTTGTATTCAGCCTGTCCAGGAATGAGTGTAGCATGTCAATGGGGCCTGTCCAGGCCAGGAGCAGATCGTCTATATATCTATACCAAAATGGTACAAAAGATAGAAATTGTATCAAGGTTTCATCTGCAAAAACATACCTCTCCCAGCCCCCCAGGTAGAGATTCGCATAGGATGGAGCACAAGTGGTCCCCATGGCCACGCCCTGTCTCTGTAAGTACATATCCTCCATAAATGTAAAATAGTTACGAGTAAGAATGAATTGCAATAAAGCAAGAATAAAGGTGTTCAATTTCCAGGTTGATCTGTCCTGTTCCATTAAGAAACCGCTAACCGTCCTAACGCCCCGCTCGTGTGGGATACTGGAGTACAGAGCCTCCACATCAACCGCCACAAGAAGGGTGTCAGGAGGGAGCTGGACACCCTCAATATGTTTTAGGAGGATTCTAGTGTCTTTGATGTAAGAAGGCAGGGCGTGGACATGGGGAGCAAGATATGAATCAACATATTGGCTGGCACAATCCGTGAGGGTGCCAATTCCCGATACGATAGGTCTACCTGGGGGGGAGGAGAGACACTTATGCGTCTTGGGAAGTGTATAAAACACTTTTAATTAGGAAATTTAGTAAATAGAAACTCATAAGTATCTTTATCAATAAGACCCTGTTGCCAGGCTCCAAAAATAATGCCCGAATATTCATCACGGAGACCCTGTACCTCTGTTGGAGAAATCAACTGGTACCAGGCCTCATTTTTCAAGACATCACGATACATCATCTGGTATTGTGTGTGGGTCATAACAACAATGTTGCCCCCCTTATAAGGCGTATGACACAAAGTAGCATTGGTGTCGATATCACAAGGGTTACAGTGGTGTCTGGAATGTAGCAAGCAGCGACAGAGGCATACCAGAATAGGACTGAGGATGGCGATCCACTGGAAACTGGATCTGGAAGCTCAGTACAGAGACTGCAAGGGCACTCAGTCATAGGCAGGAGAAGGTACTCATCAAGATGTGGTCAAGATGTGGTCAGATGGCAAGCCAGGGTCAGAACAGATGAAAAGTAAGGAAGTAATCAGAAACCAAGCCGGGGTCATACACAAGAAGCAAGAGTAAATGTAGTCAAGTAGTGGGCTAAAGTCGGTACCAGGAAGACAGAAGAGCATATTCAGAGGCAAGCCGGGGTCAGAGTGAAGAATCCATAAAGCAAGGTCAGGGACAGAGGCATATGGCACAATGGGAATTTCCCATGATTAAGTCGTGAAGAAGAAATGTCGGGACGTGGCTGCACGGGAACTCTTCCTTTCTTCATACACGCCCACTGGAAGTGACGCTTTGGAGTGCTCAGAGGAGTCGGGTGAGATTATGATGTTTATCATTAGGTCCGTAGCCACCAGGATCTGACGGATTTCTTGCCAGTCTGGCTTACATGCTTTCCTTTATGCTTTTAAATGTGAGTGCATTATGTGTGAATTGATTTATAATAAATTGTCTAAACTACGCTATGGATATTCTCCTTTCTTCCTCATATACATGCTTATGACCTTTGAGACGGTGTTGCCTCCAGGAGGTCAGCACCTCCTAATTTAACCTATTTTGGGGTTACCTGCCTTTTTTCCTATGAATGAAAATATTAGGCAGTTGGTTAGTTCCCAGCTGAAGGGAAGCGGTCACAATCAATCACTTGGTGTGGTGGAAGTGTAGCAAGACTCTGGAAACTTTTGTTTTTTGGACTTTTTATTTAATATGTTTTTAACACACTGTCACGGGTGTATTTATAACGTTTCTTTAGCATCATTTGTTTCATTTATTTAAGCGAGCTACTGTCTATACCTTTGATGTTATGTCATTTAAATAGATCTGGTTTATTCATTTGTTTTTAAAGTGGCAGCAGCTTTTGAATCAATTTTCAACCACTGTCTGAATATCTAAACGACAAGAATTGGATTTGACCTTTTATGGCGCTGTGTTAAGGATCCCATGTTGTTTGGGTTTGTCATTTTGGATCCTTTGTTTTAATCACATACAGTATATAGATGCCTGTGAAAAGATGGGACTAATAATGAGGTCTGAATACCCCAAGTGAGATGTGGACATGAGAATGAGGCTTTTTCCCACCCAAAACTTTACAAACTCTCGGAGTTTCAGGACCCATAACAGGACTTACAGGGCTTGTAAACCTCAGTCATGAAATATGAACAAAGTAAATCCTTCTATATCCTTCTATATTGTGTACTTGTTTCTGTTTAAAGCACTGAGTGTGATTTCTCTGTGGTGCCTCATCCCTCTGTTATATGCATGAGTCATATCTGACAGGTTTTCCCCCCACATCAGCGATAAAAAGGAGTAGGGGTTTGACACACAGCCTGTGACTGATACCTGCACGTTCTCCAAGTACTGTGTGAAGGGGGGGGGGGGTATCTTTTTCCTCCCATCCCCTCCAATCAGGGCTTAGAGCTATCCTCACTAAGATCTACATTGTGAGACTTCAGATCCCTGCCCCCTGCTTTTCAGACCTGAGAGATGCTCTAAACATTCTGGACTTTGAATGGCTGTATAGGACAGATGGCTACAGACAAACCGGTAAAACTTATGTAGGAAGATTTATTTAATTTCTGTGTATCACCTGTTGCTAGCTATTTCACTGGGCATAAGTAAGGGTTTTCAACCACTTTAACAAGAAGAAGTATGATTAAAAATTTGTGCCAAGCAGGTAGTAATGATCTTCAATTTCATATGTAGGTTGAAAGGTCTTTGAATTAAACAGAAACAGTTGTGTAGGTGGCCTAAAACTGAGGAGGGAACAGCCAAACTCCGCTCCTAAGGTGAGGTTATGGAAGACAGTTTCATGTCACAGGTCGTACATCATGGCAAGATGTGTCAAAAATGTCAGTTAGGGGTTCGATCTGTCCGCCGCAATGTTGCAGTACCGCTAAAAATCTAAAAATCGCAGATCGACCCCATTGCTAGAAAAAAATAAATAAATAAATAAAAATGACATAAATCTTACCCCTAGTTTGTAGACGTGATAAAGTTTGTGCAAACCAATCAAAATACGCCTATTGGGATTTTTTTTTACCAAAAATATGTAGCAGAATACAAATTAGCCTAAAAGGATGAAAAATTTAGATTTTTAATGTTTTTTTGGAGAACATTATATAGCAGAAAGTGAAATATATATATATATATATATATATTTCTTTTCAGAATTGTCGCTCTTTTTTTGTTTATAGTGCAATAAATATAAATCGCAGAGGTGATCAAATACCACCAAAGGAAAGCTCTATTTGTGGGGAAAAAAAGGAGATCAATTTTATTTAAGTACAGCGTTGCACAATTGCGCAATTGTCCCTCAAAATAACGCAGTGCCGAATCGCAAAAAATGGCCTGGTCATTAAGGGGGCAAATCCTTCTGGTCCAGAAGTAGTTAAAGACCGAAGACACAATGGTGGGCCAAGGAAACTTAATGCAGCACATGAAAGACACATCATGCTTACTTCCCTTCCACAATGAGTGATGTCCAGCAGTGTCTTCAGCACAGAACTGGAGAAAACCAGTGGGACCCAGGTACACCCAACTACTGTCTGGAAAAGTCTAGCCAGAAGGGGTCTTCATGGAAGAATTGATGCCAAAAAGCCATACCTCCAACATGGAAACAAGGCTAAATGACTCAACTATACATGAAAACATAGAACTGGGGTGCGGAAAGTGGCAGCCGGTGCTCTGGACTAATGAATCAAAATTTGAAATATTTGGCTGTAGCAGAATGCAGTTTGTTTGCCGAAGTGCTGGAGAGTTGTACGATATTGAGTGTCTTCAGGTAACAGTGAAACATGGTGGAGGTTCCTTGCAAGTTTGGGGTTGCATTTCTGCAAATGGAGTTGGAGACTCGGTCAGGATCAATTGTATTCTCATTGTTGAGAAATATAGGCAGATACTTTTTTTTTTTTATCAGATTTTATTTACTTGAATTTTTACTCATTAAACAAACAAAAAATAAAAAATGCAGACTTAACATACAAGAGACATCACACAATTATTGAAAGAAGAAAAAAAAAACACTTACAAAATATCTTATATAACCAAAAAAGTATATTTTATAATTTATAATTCAGATTAACCTACTCCATTAGCAGGGACAAAGCCTCAGTCCATTGTGACCAGATGGCATTAAACTTCCTCATTGAGTTTCTTAAAAAGTATGTGGGAGAATATGGGGAGGATATGGGGAGGATATGGGGAGGATATGGGGAGGTTCACCTAAGGGCAATTTGTCTGCGGGCCACAAAAAGAGCATGCAAAATAGTATTTGAAATAGGAAAAGTATAACTAGTGGGATCAAGATAGCCCAACAGGCATATACGTGGGTCAACAAGAATATTTACATCGAAAAGACCAATGAATGTGCCAACCACCTCCTCCCAATAGCTCTTGAGTTTGGGGCAATGCCACAAAAGGTGTATAAGAGTACTTGAATTGCCACATCTGGCACAGGCTGGGTCAGATCTCAGACCTATCAAGTACAAAAATTCCGGGGTACTATATACCCTGTAGAGAATAAATATCTGGGTCAATCTGTGTGATAGAGAAAGAGAGGTAAGAGGGAGGGGCCAGAGAGTCTCTTCCCAAAACTCCTCAGAGATAGGACCAATATCCTGTTCCCATCCTGCCCTGGAACAAATAGGAAACCTCAATAAAAACTTGTCTAATAGGACCGTATATGTTACAGAGATGGGTCCCTTAGTTGACTTCGCTTGCACTATTCTATCCAGGACAGGGGTGGGAGAAAAGAACACCTCAACTGAGGAAAACTGGGCACATAATGCATGACTGAAGGAGCTGATAAAACCACCTTGATTGTAAGGGGTACTCTGTCCTTAACTGCTCATAAGTTTTAAGATGGCCATTCTCATATAGTTGGACTAGGGTGGTTACCAATACTTTCTCCCATCTCTTAAAACCCTGGAGAATAGAAAGCTCAGGGAACCTATAATTTCCCCAGATCAGAGGGGCAAGAGACCCCCATCATTTTTTTAGCTGCATCCCATACTTTAGACATTAAAACCAGGGTGGGCATACTGACTCAATTTGGATTTCTCTTCTGTTCATTTACTATCCAGTAGTATATACAGGTATATATATATATATATATATATATATATATATATATATATATATATACTGTATATACAGTCAGGTCCATAAATATTGGGACATCAACGCAAATCTAATCTTTTTGGCTCTATACACCACCACAATAGATTTGAAATGAAACAAACAAGATGTGCTTTAACTGCAGACTCCCAGCTTTAATTTGAGGGTATTTGCATCCAAATCAGGTGAAAGGTGTAGGGATTACAACAGTTTGTATATGTGCCTCCAACTTTTTAAGGGACCAAAAGTAATGGGACAATTGGCTGCTCAGCTGTTCCATGGCCAGGTGTGTGATATCTTCAATCAAGGTTTTGGATAAATCCCTGTTTACATTCACATTTATCCGGTAAGCGCTTTCCAAAGGGTGTCTTGGATCCTTACTGGGCTGATGCACAATATTTTACGTCACTGTTTGATTATACAAGAGACTTTTTGATCACTTTATCTATTCAATATTTGGACTTTTGATTTGATTCAATTTATTTTTGGACATTCATGTGTTCTTTGTCATTGAGCGCGACTTATTATTTACACAATTTTCTAGGGTGTGGTCACACTTGAAGTTGCTGCTTACATTACTTCTTTCACTTTAGCGCGGTTATTTTTTCGTTTTTTTTACATATACAAACTGTTGTAATTCCTACACCTTTCACCTGATTTTGATGTAACCTATACCCTCAAATTAAAGCTGAAAGTCTGCAGTTAAAGCACAACTTGTTTGTTTCATTTCAAATCCATTGTGGTGGTGCATAGAGCCAAAAAGATTAGAATTGTGTCGATGTCCCAATATTTATTGACCTGGCTGTATATATATATATATATATATATATATATATATATATATATATAGCCATTGCAGACTCTGCCTGGTCTTCCCACATCTTTGGTGGACCTGACGGTCTAATTTTGCTAAAGATATGCATACACATGTTATGCGTTTGTGAGCATGGCAATTGTTGATTTTACGCTCTAATAAAATTTATTGTGGTGATGCGCAACGTCAGTGCGCCCTTCTCTTCTTCTTGTCCTTTTGAGAGGTAGGACACCCTGTTCTGACTGAATGATGGTGAATGACAGGTCGCTTCTTCCCTGGCAGATCTCACCTGAGGCTTCTCGTTAATTCTCTCTAGGGACTATTGTGACTGACCAGCCTGCGCCATGTGACTGCTGCTTTAATGCAGGGTGCTGACTGGGGATGGCTACTCTACCCTCTGGCATCTATCTCCGTCATGAATATCCCCTCAGACTTGGCAAATTTCCTTGGTGGTCTTGTGGGTATCGCTTCCCCCTGCATCCTCCACCTTACTCCTCTCTGCCTTCTCTGCTCGCACCTCTTTGTCCACTTCCATCTTACCTTCTCTTTCATGCAGGGAGCTAGCCTAATTCCTGCTACTGATGTTACCTAACAATCCCCCACCACTGTGTCATCCTTCATCCCTGTACCACGTCTGGTGGGTGGGGATCCCATTTTTTGCACACATGTCAAAATGAGCATTACCTTAAACCCTCAGGAGATTATAAATATTTTCTGAATGAAAATATGGTGGTTGCAATTGTTTTATATCGCACACTGCTTGAACTATTTATCAAACTATATTTTCAGTGAAAACATACTAAAGTGAATTTTAATAGACATTCCCCATTTTTTTGTGCAAAATAAAAAGGTTGTGTCAAGTACGTAGATACCAGATATGTGAAACGTCAAAATTGGGTGCACCTGCAAAATGGTGAAATGTTATGATGCCCCAAATTTTCAGTAGGTAATGCTTAAAATGCCTTTACAACTCATCTGTTTGGAGTTAACCATAAGTGAGAGACCCAGAGTTATTTCTCACAGTCTGGCATGTGCCATGAAGCACTTTACACATCCATGGTCATCAGTCTGACAAAGTAGCACTATTGCCCATGCTCCGAAATGCGTTACCCCCCCCAACGTCACTACGCCCCCTTTGGTCCACGAGGTGTGCGTTCCACCATGGCCTCGGACGGAGGTACTTTCCCTGGTTGGACTCTGCAATTCCATCACTCCCTCCCTTGCTGCTGGATGGCCGAGGGAGCTGGAGCCACAGGGTCAAGAATGGACCCCAAGTGATGCTGTCACATGCCTGTTTTACTCGTCCATCCTGTAAGTTTTATATCTTCTGGTGTCAATAAAGGTAGTTTAGAACTTCTTTTTCTATCAGTTGGAGTCTCTCCTACTTTCCAGAAGAGCTGCCCCGGTGTCACTCCATGCATGACCACGGAGGCCAACCTAATCCCCCCTTCCATCATTGAGGATTGATCTCCCTAACAGAAGCGACCTATGTTCCATGTTCTTACACATGCATGGGGCAACAGGGGTTCCTGATAACTTTTACATAAAAGTCAGGAGACTGCTGTACAAAAGAGACACAAATAGTTGTTGCTGCCATCAGTTTGTTTTAACCGCACAAGATCCTGGAAATACCAGAAACATTCAAAAACTTCAAGTCGCTAAAAGGCCAGCCACGGCTACACTCTTAAGGCACAAGTCTATTATGCCTAATGGTAAATCTGGCCTTGAATGCAGAGTTAAAGCTGACAGAGCTATTGTTTTATGATTGGTTAAAATGTACCAAACATTGAACCACTTTGATTTTATTTTACTATACAGTCAATTCATGTAAGAGATACATTTAGATTTGCAGAGCGCCTGTTTCACTTTACTTTAAATAATACTTGACGTATTGCCAACTTCTCTCCAGATGGTATGTTTTGCTTTTTTGTACACTTGCCTTTGCTATATGTCTTTGTAGCGCTTCCTCTGCAGGACCCACTTGAATTTTTGCTTGTCCGGGTCTCCCACTGAATAATCCACAGCCAGACACAGTGTATTTTTACAGAGTCAGTTTCACACAGTCTTCAGCTCATTGTCTTCAATGACCAATCTAGGGGATTTGTTTTTGATGTTTTATTTGGAGAACTTGGATAGGAGAAGGGATTTAGTAGGATACTCCAAATTTACTATTTACAAGTGAGGACAGCTTTCTCAATAGAACTGTGTAGCAGATTATCAGTAGAATCATATAGCAGTATGTACAGAGTAAATGAGTCCCTTTATAGGCAACAACATTCAGCAACAACAGTCCCTAGGATCTCTTTAGGGGGTCTGTACTCCCAAGGCCCTGGCCGCAGGTCACATTCCCCAGTGATACCAGACAGAATGTGAGGACATCCTCCCTTACAGGAGAACTCCGGGTTTCAGCTCCCATATTTTAGACCCTCAGGTTATCCACCTGAAGCCACATGGCAGCCTGTGCTTGAGGAGGGGCAGCAGGCCCCCTCCCCAGCTGGGCCTCTCTCTCCAGAGGAAGACCCAGAGCCCATGTGCTCATCAAATATAAATACAGTGACCCAGCAGTGCTGTAGGGAAAGCTCTGAATTAACCACTTACCGCAAAGTGACGTAGGGGTACGTCGGCAGACTTTGTGGGGTTATACCGAGATGATGCCTCTAGTTAGAGGCACCATCCCAATACTGTGGTTTAGAGCCGACGGTCGGCTTTCCGTCGGTAACGACCGATGCAGCTCGTGAGCCGCTCGATCGTTACCCGGGTGAGTGGAAGGGGACGACCCCCCCCCTCCCGCCGCCTTCTGTGACTTTGCCCGGGCCTCCCGTCCCACCGGGAGATCCGAGCACCCAGCCGGCGCGTCCCGATCTAAGCCGGAAGCGGCTTAAATCGGGTCTCCGATGACGTAACCCGGAGGCGGAGTCCATGATGTCACATCCGGGTTACTCTGCTGCAAAAGGCGGCAGATTTAAAAAACGACTGTATGCAAAAATGCAGTTTTCGGCGTTTTGCATACATGAAAGTGTAGTGGAGGGGTCGAGGGTCTTTTAGACCCTCGATCCCTCCATAAAGAGTACCTGTCACTGCATATTGGTATCACAAGGGATGTTTACATTGCTTGTGACAGCAATAAAAGTGATTGGATTTTTTTTTTAAAACCTGTAATAAAGTTAAAAAAATAATAAAATAAATAGGAAAAAAAAAACGTTACCGTTAGCTCGCGCACAAAAGTAAAGTATAAGGAAGTCGAGCCGCGAATGAAATCACTGTTCAAACCACACATGTGAGGTATCGCCGCGATCGCCAGAGCATGAGCAATAATTTAAAAAAAAATAGCTATGCTCTAACTCTAAACTGGTAACCGTTAAAAGTTTTTAAAGCGTCGCCTATTGAGATTTCTATTGACCGTAGTTTGTTGCCATTCCACGGGGGGGGGGGGCGCAATTTTAAACTGTAACATGTTGGGTATCTATTTACTCGGCGTGACACCATCTTTCACAATATACAAAAAAATGGGCTAACTTTACTGTTTAGTATTTTTTAAATGCAGTGAAATGGGATTTTTCGTAATTTTTCCAAAAAAATGGCGTTTTAAAGACCGCTGCGCAAATACCGCGTGACAAAAAATATTGCAATGACCGACATTTTATTATCCAGAGTCTTTGCTAAAAAAATATATATAATGTTTGGGGGTTCTAAGTAGTTTTTCTAGGAAAAAATACTGATTTTAACGTGTAAACAAAAAGTGTCCGAAATAGGGCTGGGGCTTAAGTGGTTAAGGTAAGTACTGCAGCGAGAGTGGCTTTTTTCATTTTTAAGCTGGCCAAGGGACAGTTAAAAAAATACACTGATCCAAAGTCGGGCTTCATGTCCCCTGGCAATAAAGTAGGCTCGTTCCAAGTAAGAGAAGCTCTGGAACAGAGTATTTTGCAATTGATGGAGTCGACTATGATAGAAGTAGCAAGAGTACTATGGTTTTTTACCATTCAACCTGAACTTATCAGACTGTATTAGATCTTAATTTGTGTGGCTAGCTTGCATGAACAATCTGCACTATGCATCTTAAGGGTATCACTAGCCTGAAATATTAATGCCACAACTTGAGCAGGGCAGGGACCCCACCCCCACCCCTTGCAATGGATTTTAAGGTTTGCCGTCGGTTGGCTGCAACAAGGCTGTACTACTTTGGGGAACTTGTTCTATTAGATCCCAGCTTGATCCCCATCCAAGGCAGCATCAAAGTGTTAAGAGAAAATCACCTTTATTCAAAGAACTATTGATTGCTTGCTGGAACAAGCCTGTTGGTGTACCTTTATTTTATAATGCTTTAATATAAGGCAATGTTCTGGACAAACTGTTTTGATCTTCATGTTTTATGATTTAGATTCCATCATCTCTTACGACAATCAGGCTGTATGTGAAAGAGTTAATAACTGGGAGGTGATTAGTGCCTCTGAACGTTACAAGTGCTCATTATCGTGTGTGATTTCCCAGTATGTGAAATCTCTACCTGGCTGATTTCCAATCGTTCCTGTTTATCTCGAGAAAAGCGAACAAATCTTTCCCTGGGATGAGCTACATCTGTTTGCTGCTCGAGAGAAGAGGGTGTGACACGAGAAAGGGTGGGCAGACCTCTCACTGCCCCTTAATGTCATTTTAAGATGTGCCACCTTATATATTTTAAACGCCACTCAACCTAACCATTAATTCTGTCTATGCACCTCCCCTATGTGTCCACACTGTTGTACGCCAACCTTTGTAGGCAGCTCTGTGCCTCCCTCCCCCAGCAGAGAAGTAGTGAGCAGGACTGGATTTTCCCATTCAGAATTTAATCTCCTTAAACTTGTGCATTTTCAAAGGCTTGTGTAGCTGGCATTAATATAGTAATGGTCTGTGTAAGCTTAGAGAATAGCATACAGAAGTATTATGGATTTTGTAACGTTTGGGGGGGGGGGGGGAGGGGGAGTGTTTCAAAATCAGTCACTCTTCTTTTTTTGCGCTTACACAAGGGGGGCATTAAGGTTTTCTATGAAATATTAAAATGAAGCAAAATTAATGTGACTGATTACCAAAAAGAGGAGGAAAAAGTAACTGAATTACCCAAAGAAGTGTTGTGAACCTGGCAGCCAGTGAAAAACAACCACTTTTCTTCTGCCAGGAAATGCCAGTGACAGGAAAAGGTTGCCTGTTAAAAATATGGCTGTTGTGCTAGGCTTGGAACTGCGTATGCCATCCGAGAGCCTGCTAAAGTGTGTTCGGAATGCAGGGGCGGGTCTGGCAGAGGCAGTGCCTGAGCGTGTTGTGTGATGTAATAATGCAAGGGAGCCGAGCAGAGTGGCCGGAGCCTCCTGTGCAGGCCTGCAGGATGGAGCAAGGCAAGCTGGGAGTGGGACTGTCAGTGCTGTTTGGACTGGAGTGGACTGAACGGACCACCTAGTGTGGAGAGAGACTGTCACTATGACTCAGGAGGGGATGTGTCATGTCGCTGAGGTGTCATCAACATCTGTGCTGCTGCTGCACACTGCTGTCAGTATCACTGTGAGAGCCAATTTCATGTGTGTGTGTGCCTGCCCATTCTAATTTCTTGCCCTCCTGAGTCCTGTCCCTGAGCTGTTTACTTAACATCTCAAAAATAAAATAAGAAATATGTTTTTTGCCTTAATATCTACCCTAAATCACATTGCTAATTGCATACTGTACTTGTTTAAAGCCTAAATACTGAAATTTGCACTTAAAACTGTAATTTTGTAACTTTTGTAAATGCCAGTAAAAACTTGGCTGTGCCAGTAAATTTTGGGTGCCATGTTAGTAGTAAATTTTAAACTGATAGGCTGGCAACACTGACCTAAAGCAATTCTGAGTTGTGTGCATATTTTATTTCTGCAGATTAGAAAGTAAAAATGAATACTAGATTGGATGTTATGGGAAACCAAAACTACTACTTTTGAACCTCAAAAAAATCCCCCAAAAATGGGGGGTCGTCTTATACGCCGAGTATAATATCTCCAAGGTAACCTAAGTATAAGTATTACCGGTAGATGAAAATTAGGGGGTTCGTCGAATACGCCCAGTCGTCTTATACGCCGGAAAATATGGTATATATTATCCACTTTGTCACTAACTATACTCAGAGAAGTCGACTTTTTTTGGTTCAATTATTTCATTTAGAATTTTGCATACAAATGTAACAAGTATAACAGAAGGAATACAGAGATATCAGGATTCAGGAATCATTTTTTTCAACATTGTTTGAAGCATAAACAATGAAGGCGTTATATAAACATACTGTATGGCTTACATCTAAGGAAGACATAAAGCGCCAAGGGTTGGGCACCACCATCTCTGAGCATATAGCGGGTAACCAAAGAAGGTAATGGCTCGGTGACAGGAGTCACTTTGGGTGGGGGGCTCGTGGAACCCAGACTACTTTAGAGAGGTTGGGAAACTCCTTGTCCAGCTTTCCCGGCCCCTCCTAAGTATAAGTCACCCTGTGTCTAATAAGGGCACAGGGTGACCAAGAACCCCAGTTGGGTCTGCACTAACCAGACTCCCTGTACAACTACACCGGACTCAGCATTTCAGTTTACCTAGATTATCCTGGGTTATGTGTGGTTTGTGTTGAAAGAGTGAAGGGCCTCTTTCACTTGGGACAATAATATTTCTGGACAATGTCCCTCAAGAGATATATAGAGATAGACAATTTGACTTTTCAGATTGCTAGAATATTTCAGGAGTGTCTCATAGACCCTTGCTAAATAGTAAAGTGGGGTGGGGTTTGTTATTGTTAAGTACCTGTATTCCATTGTTCTATTGTTTCTGTCTGCCTTAAGATCAACCTATTATGAGATGTATATGTGTATGTGGATTGGCTGCTAAGGGGGGGGGTTGTCCCACAGTGTATATCTCTTTGTGCCTGTGTTTGAATAAACAGTTCTTATCTGAGAAGGTTCCTTGACTTGTACAAGCTAAGTTGTCGGCTAGCTTTATATTGGGACGGCTAGGATTTGATACTGTATCTATGTCCACAAATGGGAGGAAGCCGTATACTGACGGAGTACAGTGTGGGTCGCGGTTCTGTTACATTGGTGGCAAGCGGTGGGATGTTTCCTGCAGTCTGGGACATCCAAACCTCTACCGGGATCTAAGGTCCGGATAGCAGAAGAGGAGAGGTACAGATATCAGCTGCCATGGAAGAGGAATTCGGAAGGAGGTTGCGAGAGATGCGGATACAGCACAGGGGACCAGTGTCAGAGAAGGTCCTGCTAGGATGGCATGATTCTGTGCGATTTAATCTCTGGAAGAAAACGCTAGCCCATGAGCAGCGCCATCAGGGAAAAATCCTCCCCTCCATCCAGAAAAGGTACTGGTCGCAGTATGGGTTGTGGGAGCTGTTTTTAGGAGATACACCGCACAAGGAGCAGACAGCTGAGTTAAATAGGCTGGTCTGGGCAGAGCTGCGGTTGGAAGAGAGCTATAGAGCCCTCCGGTGGCATGTATCCCAAACATGCCCTTGCAAAGCAGATGACAGCCCAAAGGAAGGCTTTGGCTACGGCGGCCAGGGACTGTTGTACGAGAAGCTGTCAGGGGACCCTAACTTTGGGAGCGATTTGGAGTGGCGGTTAGAGGAAATTATGGATTACAGAGAAAGGATTCTGAACATCTCGGAAGTGCTCTGGGAACTGGAAGATATGGAGTTTCTGGCTGTTCAGGAATGGGAGCTGGATATCACCTACAGGTGGCTGCTAGACTCTGCTCAGCGCCAGGGCTGGGCTCCGCTTGCCTGGGAATATCCAGAAGTACCAGCTGACTGTCTGGCAATTCTGGCTAAAAAATCAACAATATGGCACAGTAATAGGGTGCTTTGCTCACCTGCACCCACAGTCTTGGATGCGGAGGTCTTATGGTGGATGCAGCATTGCTGACAACAGGGCAGAGCTCTGCTAGCCTCTGCCCAGCACCGATAACATCTTCTGGGTTCCACAGACAGGAGATGGTGAATCTCAATCCCCAGACACCACCAAAGACTGGGGATTTAATAGACTTTTCTACTGAGGAGGAACAACCCGGTGAGCCTCCTGCAGAAGAGCTGACTTCAGTGCATGGCGCTGTTGACCCCTGCATACAACAATCGGCGGCCCTGAAGGATTTGTGCAAGGCCACTGATGTTTCACTTTACTTCCCAGTGGAACAGCTGGCAGCTGGGCAGAACTCTACTGGCCTCTGCCCACAACAATCAACTCCGCAGGAGCTCCAAGGAGAGAATACATTTGGCACCTCACAACTGCAGCTTGAGCTGATATTGGTGGATGGGACTTCGGTATTTACTGACAGCAACCCAGCAGAATTGCTGGCAACAGGGCAGAGTGCTGCTGGCCTCTGCCCACAATTAAGAAAAGATGGAGTTCCTGTGGTAGTGGATGGGACTACAGTCTTCACTTGTTTACCCCAGGGATGCCCTACAGTCGGCCCAGATACCCAACAGCCTGACGAAGGTAGCCCGGCCACCCTGTCTTCTCTCCAGAGGCTTAAATGACTCCAGGGAGAAGGGCCATTCCACACTTCACCCCAGCAGGGGTTATGTTCTACGAGAGAGGCAGAGGTTGGCTGGGTGAATAACACTCTTCTCCTGACAATCTGTTTGGGGTACTGTGTGGGTGTAGACATTGGGGGACTGGAACTATGGACTAAATTTAAAGTCAACCCATTTGGGGTCTCCTTCTGTGTTAGTCTCCTGCCGAAGAGGGAGATATGTGACAGGAGTTGCTTTGGGTGGGGGGCTCCTGGAACCCAGAGAGGTTGGGTAATTCCTTGTACAGCTTCCCATCCCCTCCTATGTTTATGTCACCTTGTGTCTATTAAGGGCACAGGGTGACCAAGAACCCCAGTTGGGTCTGCACTAACCAGACTCACTGTACAACCACACCAGACTCAGCATTTCTTATTACCCCGGTTATCCTGGGTTCTATATGTGTGGTTTGTGTTGAAAGAGTGAAGGGCATCTTTCACTTGGGACAATAATATTTCTGGACAATGTCCCTCAAGAAATATATAGAGATAGACAATTTGACTTTTCAGATTGCTAGAATATTGCAGGAGTGTCTCATAGACCCTTGCTAGATAGTGAGGTGGGGTGGAGTGGGGTTTGTTATTGTTAAGTACCTGTATTCCATTGTTCTATTGTTTCTGTCTGCCTTAAGATCAACCTATTATGGGATGTATATGTGTATGTGGATTGGCTGCAAAGGGGGAGGGGGGATTGTCACACATTGTATATCTCTTTGTGCCTGTGTTTGAATAAATAGTTCTTATCTAAGAAGGTTCCTTAACTTGTACAAGCTAAGTTGTCAGCTAGCTTTGTATAGGGGCAGCTAGGATTTGATATCTATGTCCACGACTGAGAGGAAGTCGTATACTGACGGAAGACCACAAGTACAGTGTGGGTCGCGGTTCCGTTACAGGCTCTATCAGGCTTCTTGAGTGTTGCCCAGATCGAGATACTAAGTACTAGGTGCCATCAGCTGACAGGTTTACTGGTTGGTAAGAAAGTCGTAAGTGAACACTATGGCTGGTGTCCCAAATTGGAAAATAAGGCCACAGAAGGAGAAGCGGTTAAGAAGAGGGGAGTAGAAAAGGAGGGAGAAAGTGAATAAAGGAATGGAGGGGGGGGGGATTGTGGATGCAGGAGAATTGCCCTCTTTAATCTAATCCTGCAATGCTGTGGGGAAAAAAAACATAGACCATGCAATCCACGTTTTTTAAAACTGTTCTCATAAAACATGGTTATGGGTCTAAAGGCTCAAGTTTTTTACCTAAATGCATTCTATGGCTTGGAAACAAGCTTACTCGAGTGTCCCCAAAAGAAGAGGCTTGCTAATGGAGGCACTCGGCAGGAGGAAGAGCCAGGACCACCCGCGGGGGACCGAAAAGGAAAAGGATCCCCACACACACACATTGAAGGATACTGGCATCTTTTGAGAAAAAAAAAACATGAAGGAGAGAAGATCTTTATATTCCTTTAAGAAGGTAAAGTCCACCCAATAAAAGCACATTTTTCTCACCCTACTCACCCTGATTGAGTTAGGGTGAGGTCTACTATAGTACATACTTATTTAACTTTCGAGCACTTTATAGCCAAGGTTAGGGAAAGGGAATGAGTTGCTTCAACACGTTAATGGATTTTGACATCACATTCCATAGCTTAGCATTGTATCCAGCAGTATAATTCACCACATTAAAGAAATATACGAACACTGAATGTCTGGCCAGCTATCTCACACTCCTCAAAGCAGGTCCTATATATATGGTTAAAAACAAAATAAGAATATCAGCGCAAAACAATAGTGCAACATATAAAATGTGCAAAAATATAAAAGGTGAAAAACCAAATATTGTCCCAAAATATATAAATACACAAATATGTATACAAATATTAATGGTGTAAATTCAAAATAAATGATTGGCAGCATCCACTAGCTCTGTCCACACTGCACAATAGAGATATAGAAAAAAAAAAAAAAAACAGTGTTGCGCCAAATCTATAATACTTAAATACACAGTAATAAAAGTGCTTTCAAGTGAATAAATTAACTTCCAAGTGAATAAAGAGTCCACAAAAAAATCAGTGAAAAAAATACAATTGAAAGTAGTAGCAACTCACGCGTTTCGTCATTAGACGGCTCCAGTAGACGTCCAATGACGAAACGCATAGGACGGTTACCTATGTCAACGTCACTTCCGGTCTGCAGCTTGTAGCCTTGGAATGCGGAAGCACTCCGGCGCTGCATCCATTTTACTGAATCGATCAGCCTGAATTGTGAGTTACTACTACTTGCCATTGTATGTAACGGTATATACTACACCATGGGGGTTTTTCTGTGTTTGAGCATCTAGATGGGACCCACTTATCCATGAGGATCCTCTTGAACCCAGCTCATTAATCACAGATTGGACCCCATATACCTTCTTGGAATCCAATCCACCCTCTGACATTGAATTGTGATTGTAAGGTGGAAAAAAGGGCTACACCTAGTGGACACCAAAGGTATAGGCACCTGAGTCCACTATCTTCACCTTTATTTAATTTCACCATCACGGGCATTATTCCCAGCACTTCTTGCATAGGGCATTTTTTATTTTTCCCCTCACTATAATTTATTTATATCGTCACTGTTTATTTTATTTCATACTATCACTCAGGTTATTAAGATCCTGATTCACATTTGGATATATATTGCCTGCACCTCACAATAAATTATTTATTTGCACTTTGTGGTATCAGTTTTTCAAAATCTTTTTTAACACTTTAAGCATTTCTCAGGGTTCATACCCTTCAGCCCAGATTTTGTCTCTGCTATTTTGCACATTGCACTTTCACTTCGTCTTGCACTATTTTATTATTCATTGGTTTACACCTTGTGCATTATTATATGGTTTTATATTAAGATCACTTTGTAGGATCTTGGTTACTACATATACCAGGTAGCGCCGATCCCAGCCTTTTATTTTCTCTTACTTATAGATCTGAATGCACAGGTGTAGCATTTTCCTGCTTTTTATTGCAGTATACCATACTCTGAAAAAATAAATATATATATATTTTTTTTTATGGTGAAAGCATGCAGCAAAATGAAGCAAAACTTATGTTTGGAAGCATTAGAAAAAAACATAAACGCTTGTTAAAAACTTCGATTTCACATTTTCTAGCCTCAGTTAGACCTACGAAGAAAAGTGTTCCTGCTTTATGACTAAATCCAAACGTGACATCAATGAACATACAAACACTTCTTCAATGTGGCATGTTTTTCAGAAGTGCTTTCCCTGGAGTCTGGGGATATATATCACATGAGGAAGTTTAAACACCACAGAATACAGATGGATTACACTGGGATTTCAAGGGAAATGCAATAGGATTTCATCCGTGGGGAGTATGCTACTATTTTACTTTTAAAATGTAAATGCATTATGATTTATTTTACCTGTTAGTGTTTTACCTAAAGCCCAATTAAAGTCTCACATCTTTTTTTTCTTTATAGTTATGTAATGATTTGTTGCAGATTTTTGCTAGAAATGCTGCAGAATTCCCTTTCTCTTGGTGAAAATGCTGCTTCCAGCTCTTACAATACGGTGCCCTTATAGCAGAGCTGAGTAGTAGTCACACCTCTCAGCAGTAATGTTCTCACAGAGACATGCACTGTATGACAGAGAACACAAAGGGTTGTGTCTGACCCGAGATTTTCTGTTTTATATGCTACTTTATGCAATGTAATACCTTCATAGAGCTCAATCTGTCCAGACAGCTGACCACCTGCTGTTTCCACAGCATTTCTATTAAATATCTGTAAGTCTTACACTTACATATTAGCATGGTAGTGACCATTAAAAAGAGGTCCCAATCTCCATCTTTTTATTTTATACTATTGAGAATGCCAACAAAAAAGATGGAGATTGAGACATCTTCATATTGGTCACTGCCAGTGTGCAGAGATCGCCCAATGGAGTCCCCAAGAGATGTAATAAACTGTCAGGTAGTAAAATTCTCCAGCATCTACCAAAATTCAAAATGTTAATTTTGGGTGGACAAACCCCTTAAGTATGGGCCTGTTGCTTTTTTTACATTAAAGGAAGGTTACAGACTTACAATCATGTTAGGTACTATGGAACTGGTGCATTATTTTTCTATTACAAGGAAAGACATGTATACTTATTGGTTATGTTTAGTGAGCCCTATAATGTGAGCTATTAGCATTGCTATTAAAGATGTAGGCTGACTAATGAGCAATAATACTGTAGCCTGTTTGCATCACCAGGATCTCTGCATTTCTCTAATTGCTCTAGTTGAATATTCAATGAGTTTTAGCTGTAAATTACTACTCTGCTATTTCCTCTGAAGACTCATCAGATTTGCTGATCTTTTCACTTTTTTTCCTTTAGTGCGGGTCTCATCAACATAAAAATATGAGTGCCAATATGGCTCCCCTTATACCCACGTCCAAGACATCTGAGGATTCATACATGAAGGGTATAAAGTATAGTTGTCTTCATTTCCTTTCCTGAGCCTCAGAAATATAATAACCAACATAGGATTTTATTGAAGGCATTTTGTCAATGGCACGCCTGGACAGAATTTCATCTTGTGTGAAGGCTAGTTGGTGTTGGAAGCACCAGAAGCACCCAGAGGAAAATAGTTTTGTAGCCTAAGTTACATTTATTGTTATATTTTGCGATAAAATTAATATGTAACTTAAAGTAGAACTAAAGGCATTGTTTTTTCATTCTGGATAGAGTAATGGGAGGGTTATAACCCCTGTCAAGTCTTTTTTTGCCCCATTGGGGAGATTTCCCTTCACTTTCTGTCCCACACCCAAGCGGGAAGTGAGAGGAAATCCCTACAAAATGATGAAATCCCTGGTTGTGACTAGGGTCATAGGAAGTACTGTACCCATTGGAGGTTTCCCCCTGTATTCCTATTCTGAGGACAACCCAAAATTTGGGATTTTCTTTCATTTTCAATGATAATGGTAAACATGACAAACGGGGTTGAGTGAATTTCCCAAACGGGGACACAGGCAGCAGTAAAAACGTGACGGATGTTCTAATGCCTCTTCACTTGTGTGTGTGTTTACTGTTAACCGTACATTGTATACCCCTGTATGTTGTGCTCTTTAAGGTGCCCATCTAGTAGTTTTTTGAAACTATCAATGCTCCTTGCTGATACCACTGCTTGTGGAAAAGAATTCCACATACTTACCGCTCTGACAGCAAAGAACCCTTTACGTAGTTTAAGGTTATACCACTTTTCTTCTAGTTTTAGTGAGTGGCCCCATGTCTTATTGTATTCCCTTTCTCTGAAAAGTTTGTTGCTTATGCTATGGTCACCAGTACAGTATTTGTACATTGATATCATATCCCTTTTTAAGCGTCTCTTCTCCAGGGAGAATAAGTTCAATGCTTGCAGTCTTTCCTCATAGTTGATGTCCTTCATTCCCCTAATTATCTTTGATGCCCTTCTTTGGACTCTCTCCAGTTCCAGCACATCCTTTCTGAGGACCGGTGCCCAGAACTGGACGGCATACTCAAGATGTGGCCGGACCAGAGTCTTGTAAAGTGGGAGAATGATCTCTTTATTTCTCTAGTGAATCCCCTTTTTTATACATGCCAATATCCTGTTGGCTTTGCTTGCAGCGGCTTGGCATTGCATGCCACTGCCAAGCCTGTTGTCCACTAGGACCCCAGGTCCTTTTCCATCTTAGATTCACCCAGAGGATCTTGCCCTAGCGAGTAACTTGCGTTCTTATTTCTGACACGCAAGTGCATTACCTTACATTTTTCAACATTAAACCTCATCTGCCATGTAGTTACCCACCCCATTATTTTGTTCAGGTCTACTTTTAAGGTTACAACATCATGTATAGAAGATATTGGCCTGCTTAGCTTTGTACCGTCCGCAAATACCGAGATTGTGCCGGATATACCATCCTCTTTGTTGTTTATGAATAAATTAAACAGGATTGGTCCCAGGACAGATCCTTGAGGGACCCCACTTTCCACACCCGCCCAATCGGAATACTCCCCATTTATCACCACCCTCTGGACTCACCCCTGGAGCCAGTTCTCAATCCAGGTACTCACCCTATGGTCCATACCTACGTACCTTAGTTTGTACAGTATGCATTTGTGGGGAATTGTGTCAAATGCCTTTGCAAAGTCCAGACACACCACATCCACAGGCGTTCCTTTATCTAGATGGCAACTCACTTCTTCATAGAAGGGTTAAAGATTGGTCTGGCAAGAATGATTTTTCATGAATCCAAGCTGATTACTACTAATAATACCGTTTTTATTACTAAAGACTTGCATATAGTCTCTTAACATCCCACAATTTTGCAGACTACTGATATTAGGCTAACCAGCCTATAGTTCCTCGGAATATATCTCGCCCCTCGTCATATGACGTCCAGGGCTTTTAGAGATTTACCGACGATGTACCAAAGTTTGGCGTCATTCCACGAGTGTGCACAATTTTAAAGCGTGACATGTTGGGTATCTATTTACTCGGCATAACATCATCTTTCACATTATACAAAAGAATTGGGCTAATTTTAGTGTTTTGTTTTTTTTTAATTCACAAAACAGTTTTTTTTTCCCAAAAAAACGTGTTTGAAAAATTTCTGCACAAATACCGTGTGATATAAAAAGTTGCAATGACCGCCATTTTATTCCCTAGGGTCTCTGATGAAAAAAAAATATATAATGTTTGGGGGTTCCGAGTAATTTTCTAGCAAAAAAATGATGATTTTTACATGTAGGAGCGGAGTGCCAGAAATCGCGCGGTATTGAAGTGGTTTTAAATATTGGTACCAAGTTGGCTTTTTTCCAATCAGTTGGCACCATACCCATCTCTAGACTATCCATAAAGATCAAGAACAGTGGTCTGGCTATCATCTGGCTGAGTTCTTTAAGAACCCTCGGGTGCAAGCCATCCAGTCCCGGTGATTTATTTATGTTAGGTTTCTCAAGTTTAGTTCTAAATTTGTCTACTGTTAACCATGAGGGTGCTTCCTGAGGTGTATTATTTAATTCAACATTACAAGCTGTGTTAGTGTAGCCCCCCTAATTCTTTGGTGAAGACTGAAGAGAAGAATTTATTTAGCACTTTCGCCTTCTCTCTCTCCTCTGTGGCCAGATTCCCTTTGTCGTCTTTTATGGGGCCAATGTGTTCTGGTCTCGCTTTCTTACTACCTTTCTTGGGTTTCTTTTTTACTCTCTTCTGCTATGTGACCTACGTGTTCTATTTTATCCGCCTTGATTTCGCCTTTACATTTCTTATTGCACTCTTTGTAATGTTGGGATGCTGCCAATGACCCCTCAGCCTTGTATTTTTTGAAGGCCTTTTCTTTAGTTTTATAATGCATTTTTACATTGGAGTTTAGCCACCCAGGGTTTATTTTTCCTCTTTTAAACGTATTCCCTTTTGGAATGCGCTGGCCAATACCTTTATTTAGTATGTTCTTGAAGCACTCACATTTTTTCTCCGTGTTCTTTGTTCCCAGGGTTTTATCCCATTTTATATTGTCTAGGAAAGAGCGCAGTTTAGGGAAGTTGGCTCTTTTGAAATTCAGTGTCCTTATATTACCCTTGTTTTTCCTATTTCTATAATGTATACTGAAACAAATTGACCTATGGTCACTGATTCCTAAGTTGCCCCGTATTTCTATATCCGTGAGCAGGTCTGTATTGTTGGTAATCAGTAGGTCTAGTACCGCATTGTTTCTTGTCGGTGCATTCACCATCTGACCCATGAAATTTTCCTGCAAAACATTTAGGAACTGCTGAGCCTTAGATTAATGCACCGTTTCTTCTGCCCAGTCTATATCTGGATAATTAAAGTCCCCCATTATAATGACATTTCCAATCCTTGCTGCCATTCCAAGCTGTGATAGGAGGTCCGTCTCCCCCTCCTCCCTCTGGTTTGGGGGCCTATAGCATACGCCTAATATTTCTTTCCCCATAGTGCCTTCCCTTTGAAGTTCTACCTATAGGGATTCTACCTCCTCCTTAGCTCTATTTGTGATGTTGTCCCTCATATTTACCTGCACACTGTTCTTAATATACAGACATACTCCTCCCCCTTTTCTACCTTCTCTATCTCTGCGATCTAGGGAATACCCCTGAATGGTCGCCAGCCAATAATGAGAGCTGTCAAACCAAGTCTCTGAAATTCCCACAAAATCTAAATCCTCCTCATACATTAGCAGCTCCAGTTCACCCATCTTGTTAGTCAGGCTTCTAGCATTGGCAAACAAACCTTGTAATTTTGTCTGGTTGCATACTATATCCTCGTTCAATGTTTTTGGCTGCACTTGCAATTTTTCCCCCTACCTACCTTGGTTTTAGGAATTCTGAACACCCCACAGCTAATGTCCCCATTAATTCCCGCTGAACCTTGCTGGCTAATTCTACATCTGTACCCTCCCCCCACCACCTAGTTTAAAAGCCCCTCTAACTTGTTGGCCATCTTCTCTCCCAGTACGGCTGCACTCTCCCCATTTAGGTGCTACTAAAGAGCCAATAGCCGACTGAGAAGTCGGCCCAGTTCTCCAGGAATCCAAAACCCTCCTTACTACACCAGCTCCTCAGCCACTTGTTTACTTCTCTAATCTCCCGCTGCCTCTCTGGCATGGCTCGAGGTACAGGTAGTATTTCTGAAAATACTACCATGGAGGTTCTACTCCTCAATTTAGCTCCTAAGTCCCTGAAATTGTTTTTTAGGACTCTCCATCTCCCCCTGACTTTGTCATTGGTACCCACATGGTGGTTCCCCAGCCCCACCCAATCATCTGTTCACCAGATCCATGATGTGCCGAATCAGAGCGCCCGGTAAACAACAGACAGTTTGGCACTTACGGTCTTTTTGACACATTGCCCTCTCTTTCCTTCTAATAATTAAGTCCCCTACCACCAGAACCTGTCTTTCCTTACCTTTAGTCTTGTTCCCCCTTCAACACTCAGGTACTCACATGTAGGTGCTCACTCTCAGGTGCTCACACTCAGGTACTTTTAAACACTCAGGTACTCACACTCAGGTACTCAGGTACTTTTCAACACTCAGGTACTCACACTCAAGTACTCACACTCATGTACTTTTCAACACTCAGGTATTCACACTCAGGTACTCACACACTTTTCAACACTCAGGTACTCACACTCAGGTACTTTTCAACACCCATGTACTCACACTCAGGTACTCAGGTACTTTAAAAACACTCAGGTACTCACACTCAGGTACTCAGGTACTTTTCAACACTCAGGTACTCAAGTACTCACACTTAGGTACTCACACTCAGGTACTTTTAAACACTCAGGTACTCACACTCAAGGACTCACACTGAGGTACTCACACTCAGGTAATTTTCAAAACTCAGGTACTCACACTTAGGTACTCACACACTTTTCAACACTCAGGTACTCACACTCAGGTACTCTCACTCAGGTACTATATGCAAACTAAAAGAAAAAAAGGTTTTTGCCTTTGATTATACTTTAACTCCTTTCTGACTGCCTGCCGCAGATGCACTGCGGCAGGCAGCCACTCCCAGGCAAATCCCGTACATGTACGGCGCTCGCTCTCAGGAGTCTAGGGGGTGAGCGCGCGCGGGGGAAGCCGATGTGTGTGTCAGGAGGCTCCGATTGTAAACACAGCCGACCGTCCTTCTCCTTGGGATGATCACAGAGCTCATCTGATCCTGCTATAAAGGATCACGTGTCTCTATGGTCATCTCAGAAACCACCCCCCCCCCCCACAGTTAGAGTGACTCCCCTAGGCTCACACTTAACCCCTTGATCACCCACAGGGTTAACCCCCTTCCCTGCCAATGGCATTATTACAGTAACAGTGCATATTTTTAGCACTGATTACTTAAGTAATGTCACTGATACCCTCAAAAGTGTCAAAAATGTCAGTTAGGGGTCCGATCTGTCTGCTGCCATGTCGCAGTCCCGCAAAAAATCGCACATTGCCGCCATTACTAATAAAAAAACAAAAAAAAAAAACAATAAAAATGGCATAAATCTTTCCCGTAGTTAGTAGACGCGATAACTTTTGCGCAACCCAAAAAGCAAAAATCGAAATACGCTTATTGTAATTTTTTTTTCCAAAAATATGTAGCAGAAAATTGGCCTAAAATGTTAAAAAATTTTGTTTTTATATTTTTTTTGGGAATGTCATATAGCAGAATGTGAAAAATGTATATATTTTTTTTTCAAAATTGTTGCTCTTTTTTTGTTTATAGCGCAAAAAATAAAAACTGCACAGGTGATCAAATACCACCAAAAGAAAGCTCTATTTGTGGGGAAAAAAAGGCCTCAATTTTGTTTGGGTACAGCATCGCATGACCGGGCAATTGTCCGTTAAAATAACGCAGTGCCGAATCGCAAAATAGGGCCTGGTCAGGAAAGGGGTAAAATCTTCTGGGGCTTTGATTTTTAAAATTTTATTGATTTGAGATTTGACCAACATGATTGAATCTGCAAACAATTGAATAGCCATGACTTCCCATCCGATCAATTTAGACTCAATTTCGATTGGTTTCGATCAAGTTTCGCTCCTATCTTAACTGTCAATCGAAATCCACTTCTCCGTATGTGGCATATTTGAAGAATGGGATGGCGGCTCGACTATAGATCCATTATTCCTATCGGGAGAAGTCAATCAGAAAATATATTGATCATTTATTGAAGATAAGAGTGAACTTCTCTTGTTTGCTCCCTTTTGATCTGGTAACCTTACTACTGCTATACAGAAAAAATGGTGGGTAGGAAGTGGTGCAATTCTGGAACACTGCTAGAAAAATGACATTCTGCCACCTGTGCACACACCAGGCATATGCACAGTGCCTGTGATTGTGCTGTCATTAGACTGCGCAGATCACAGACAAAATAATAAGAGCCAGTCGGAGTGTCCCCTCTCGCCAGCCGTGATCTGTCTGCATTGCAAAGCTTTAACATCAACGCTTTGAAGAACATTGTCTTATTCTCATGAAAAGAACACAGACACAAATGACTTTAACTTTGTTTATCTCTTCATTTTTGTGTTTCACCTGCCATTGAGGAAAAACCAGCAACTGTGTTAAACACTAAGTAACTAGGATTTATTAGCCTACAGAAGTCAAGATCAAGGCAAACCAAATTTGTTTCATTCCACACATTTTATAAAAATTGACTAGAACAAAACATGTTGAGTTTGCCTTTACTTTTGTTTCACTTGCAACTCTCCATTGATGACATACCAGCAAAAGCATTAAATGCCAAATAAACAGGAAAACAGTACAACAGCATTAGCTTACAGAAGTTAACAGCAAAGGAAAGTCAACCAGCTTTGTTCCACTCTAGAGGGCAAAAATAAGAAAATTAATAAATTAAAGGTTTATATGATCAACAAAAAATTTAAATTTTGAAATAAACTGTTGCCAGTTCACCAAAAAAGGCATTCTGAATATTGGTACAAACAAGTATAAAAAAAAGTTTTATTGTAAAACAGATTTATTTGCAGATAGATACATAAAAGTAGGCCTCTAAGTAACTTTACAAGTCCACGTATATAGATTCCTCACATCAAAATTTACAACAACAATATATTTTTTCAAAAGTTGTAGCAATGATCGGTAAAAAGCCATTCTTGAGCTCCAGTCAAAAGACTAGGGTTACATGGCGCATGCTGCAGGAAGTATTTTCTCAGTCTCCTTTCTCAAAGGGTCAGACTGTAATATGGCAGTAAGTTACAAGGTAAGCAACTACAGTTGGATCTGTCTCCAAACTTTATGAACACCGCCAAAATCTGCAAAGGTCCAAGGCAAGATGGAGGTAAGGTGCTGGGTTCAGATTTGAACCTGTTAAAATAAATTATTGGTTAAGCCTAATGGCAGGGATTTAGCTGCTCTTCACAAAAATGGGGGGACCTCAAGACAAAGGGACTGCCCAAATTTAGAAAACAATGCATAAATAAGCCAAAAAGAGTGCCAAAGTATGAAAGGAACATAAGGGTATCCAATGCATTTCAGAGGTCAAAAATACCCTTCATCAGGGCTTAGACAATGTAGCAAAAGGAATTGAAAGCACTCAAAGCATAAATTCCTGGATACAAAACTGACAGGATTGAAAGTTCACATGGTGATAATACCCACACCAGCAGCTTTTATCCAGGAGCTTATGCTTCTACTGAATCTAAATTTTGCACATTATATAAAGGGGGATATGTGGACCCTGAAATGCAATGGCTGCTTTTTGTGTTGTTTTCATACTTGTGATATTAAAAAAATAACTTTTAGTCTCTTGAGGCAATTACTTAGAGCTCTTTTTGACTTGATTTGAAGAGGCACCAAGATGTAAATGGTTATGGCATCTCTAAGCCAGCATTTCAGTTTAGGAAGTAGATGCTGACCCTGGATGATGGGGCAATCCTTTTGGAAAGAAAAGCAGATGAAGACATTGTGCTGTGAGCTCTATAAAATGTGCTAAACATCTGTAAGTGATTCTCCTACACCATTTGTAGCTTTCAGATACTTATCCTGAAAAATATATCTGATGTTAGGTCCACTTTAAGGAATTGGATGATTTTCCATTTTGCAAGTTTCATTTGAAGACTGGTTTGTTTGCAGTGCCATGTTTCCAGCTTGCGGAACTCTTCAATAAGTTTCTGAAATGGAAAGCTGCACAACACAAGGCTTTTAGAGCATAATTTACCTGTGTACTGAGAGGAAGGTAATTCCCAGTTGGCCAATCGTCATAAAGATACCTGCGTGAAGAAGATTAATTACAGAGTTCTCCCAGGAGTCGTCCCATTGGCTAATTACTGTGTGATGCAACACTGTCAACTACCGGTCTCTTGTGTACACCTCTGAGAATGGGGTCTGTGTAATGAAACTAAAAAATGCCTATTTGCATTACAATCCAGGTTGCACAGTGAATTTGAAATGTAACACTTACTGTATATGAATGTAAAGTCAAACAAGTAAAAGGTGGTAGAAGAGGCTTCAGAAATATGTGTGAGCATATACAATATATATTCATTTTGTGTGTATATATATATATTCATGTTAGTGGGTTTAGTGGGTTAGTGGGGTTAGTAGTTGTTCGTTATGACTGATGAATGTACTACAGAGTTTACAGATAGCTGGAGGGAGACTCTACAAACAAATACATGAAAATATGGAACAGAAGCGAGAGTCACCACTAAAATTACCTATCCTGTGAGCGCTAGTATAGCCAAGTGCTTGGCTAGAGACAGAGAACCATTTAGGACACTGTGCTGAAATGCTTTCTGTGTCTCCACTGGATTTCAGGCTGAATGGATTAATACTACTTTGCTTCTAACCACCAGGGGAGCTGACAAGCAGAAGGAGCTCAAGATACTTGATGGTTGGCAGCATTGAATCATGGAAGATGAAGTTTGGGAAATAAACTTTACTATTACAATCTATCGATGATTGGGCTACGATTCCCAATGCAAGCTGGGTATAAGGGGAGAGAGAGTTGTATTATCTCAGGCTAAAAACTGAAGAATTTTCTCTTTTCTGCAAGGAGACTGAGGTGTGCACATCGCTGCTCCTTTTTGCACACCAATCTGCCACAAGCCTGCGCCCCTATGTGCTGAGGACCGGGGTCACTCCAGGCAGATCCAGAAGTGAGCTGACATCTGACCAGTGAAACCCCTGTTGCTGTATTGCTGGGACTGGTGGGAGGACACTGCTGCAATTAACCTGTTGCTGCTAGCAGAGGCTGAGCACACAGGGACAAGCCATCTAACTAGCAGCATTATTTACTGCATGAAGACTTTGCTGGGACTGTACTCATATGCACCACTGTAAAGACTGGGTCCCAACATTAGCCAGCTGAAGAACAAGAGCTAAAGAATGCTCATTCAAATAGCTGCTTGGCGAGAACTTATCCTATTGTCCATAGTAAGAGGTACCTCCCTAGGGAGTGCTAAATGTCAGTGCTGCCATTCATATAGAGTGCATTCTAAAGTGGATATAGCTTACTGTTTACAGAAGAGTTATTGAAGTATTGATTGCTTTTACTGTTTTCTAATGCCATTATTTATTGCTGATTTTGTGGATTACCATGTTTACTTCAACCACTTACTGACCACCTCACTTATCACAGCTAGTACCAGGTTGCCCGCCATACTATTACAGTCCCACTATAAGTAGCTGATCACCGCCATTACTAGTATAAAAAAAAAAAATCACAATCTATACCAGACGCTATAACTTTCACACAAACCAAATAATATGCCCTTATTGGGATTTTTTTTTTACTAAAGACATGTAGCAGAATACATTATGGCCTAAACTGATGAAGAAATTTGAGTTTACATTTTTAATTGGATATTTTTTATAGCAGACAAAAAAAATTGTTTTTTTTTAGTTTTTTTTTTCATTTATATCTCAAAAAATGAAAACCCAGTGGTGATTAAATACCCCAAAAAGAAAGCTCTATTTACAGTTAGGTCTATATATATTTGGACACAGGCACAATTTTCATACTTTTGGCTCTGTATGCCACCAGAATAAAATTAAAATGAAACAATCCAAATTAATTTGAAGTGCAGACTTCAAGCTTTAATCTAAGGGGTTGAACATAAACATCACGTACATATTTTAGGAACTGCATCCATTTTATACACAGTCCCCCAATTTTCAGGGGCACAAATGTAACTGGTCAAATGAATATAATCATAAATAAAATGTTCATTTTTAATATTTTGTTGAGAATCCTTTACTGGCAATGACTGCCTGAAGTCTGGAACACATGGACATTACCAAAGACTAATTTTCCTCCTTTCTGATGTTTTGCCAGGACCTACTGCAGCTGTCTTCAGTTGTTTTTTGTTTGTGGATCCTTCTGCCTTTAGTTTTGCCTTCAGCAAGTGAAATGCATGCTCAATTGGGATCAGGTGACTGACTCGGCAATTGCAGAATACTCCACTTCTTTTCCTTCTAAAGATAATTGTCCATCTGTACTGTGAACTGCCGTCCAATCAACTTTGCTGCCTTTGGCTGAATCTGGGCTGGCAGTATATCTCTAAACACTGCAGAATTCATCCGGCTGCTTCTGTCTTCTGTTACATCATCAATAAACACCAATGACCCAGTGCCACTGGAAGCCATGCCTATGCCATCACACTGCCTCCACCATGTTTTACAGATGACATTGTGTGCTTTGGATCATGAGCTGTTCCAAGCCTTCTCCACACTTTTGTCTTCCCATCATTCTGGCACAGATTAATCTTAGTTTCATCCGTCCAAAGAATGCTAGAACTGGTCTGGCTTTTTTAGATGTTTTTTTGGCAAAGTCTAATCTGGCTTTTCTATTCTTCAGTCTTATGAATGGTTTGCACCTTGTCATGAACACTCTGTTTTTGCTTTTGTGAAGCTTTTGCTTTTGTGAAGTCTTCTCTTGATTGTAGACTTTGACAATGATACGGCCACCTCCTGGCGAGTGTCCTTTACTTGTCTGGATGTTATGAATTGTTTTTTTTTTACCATAGAGAGGATCCTGCAATCAGTGCCAGGACAAGGTCACCCAGCGCCCAGGGCAAAGATGCCAAACTGCCCCCCCCTTTCCCTTGGGGTTAGGGTCAGAGCGCCCACATCTCTGCAATAAACCATTGCGCCATGGCCAGCTGCGCCTCCTGCCCCCCCTTGTCCCTGCCCTGACTGCGATAATCCCCCACTGTTGTCTTCCATGGACGTCCAGGCCTTTTTATGTTGCTGAGCTCACCAGTGCATTCTTCTTTCCTCAGAATGTACCAAACTGTTGATTTGGCAACTCCTAATGTTGTTGCTATCTCTCTGATGGATTTGTTTAGTTTTTGAAGCCTTGCAATGGTCTGTTTCACTTGCATTGACAGCTTCTTTGAATGCATGATCTCGGTTCACAGCAATAGATTCCAAATGCAAATACCACACTTAGAATCAACTCCAGACCTTTTACTTGCTTAATTGATGAAGAAAAACAAAGGAGTAGCCCACACCAGGCCCTGAAACAGCTTTTGATTTAATTGTCCAATTACTTTTGGTCCCTTGAAAAAGGGGGGGGGGGCGTCTATTCTTAAAGTGATTGTAAAGGTTAATTTTTTTTAAATAACAAGGGTTTTGCACAGAGCAGCCCTGATCCTCCTCTTCTGGGGTGCCCCAGCACTGCTTCTGGTTCTTCTTTTCTTCATCGGGTGCCCCAACGGAGAGCCACTTCCCATGGGGGCACCCGTGCGTCCATTGACACAGACAGCAGGACTCAGCCTCGCCCCCCGCTCTCGTGTCACTGGATTTGATTGACAGCAGCAAGAGCCAATGGGTCCTGCTACTATCAATCTATCCAATGAGGACCCAAGACAGCGGCTGAGGATGCTGGGCTTGTGCTCATCGCTGGAACGTTCAGGTTCAGGTAAAAAAAGGGGGGGGGCTGGGAAGGGGGGGGGGCTGGGAGGCAGCTGCAGCCATAGAATGCATTAAGGTGAAAAACCTTGAGACTTTACAACTCCTTTAAGAGCTATAATTCCTAAACCCTTCCCTTTGGAGTTACATACCCTCAAATTAAACCTGAGAGTGTGCAATTTTAGCCTATATCCATTATATAACTGTAGCTTGAATATGTTTTGGTAACTATCTGAAAAAAACTAAAATTGTACCTGTGTCCAAATATATGTAAACCTAATTGTATGTGAAAAAAATGACATAAATTTCATTTGGGTACAGAATTGCATGAACACGCAATTTCCAGTTAAAATAGTGCAGTGCCGAGTAGATAAAAAGGACCCTGCTACAGTCACTGAGTGGTGCCAAGAGCAAAATGGACAAACTGGAGTAAGGCATGGTTTGTCAACCTGCCTGGTGACAATTTGACTGAAGAGCAGATCTGACAAGCAGTAATGACACTAATTCAAGATCAGTGAGTGTCTGTGCTGGACTTGAACGTAGATCAAGCCACCTCCCACACCTTTGTGCTGTTGGAATGGAGAAGAGGAATTCCCACCTGTTTCTGAGGAGCTAGCCTTCAGTTGACTATTGAGGTCGAAACTCACCTGATCCCGTTAAGAGTGCCAGATACCAACCCAGAAAGTTGCGGCCATGTAATGCCAGGGCCTGAAGTGGCCCTATCACTCCATTTGTTTGGAATGAGCAGTGCACATTAGTTGTGGTCATGTGTACACTATGCACACTACACATCCCGTAGTTTATAGTCCCTACTGCCTAGTCCATCTTGGGAGTGAGCAAGAAAGGGTGGCTATGTTCCTACATACAATGCAACCATGGAGAACGAATGTATCCACCGTCTAACAGGAGGATAGATGATTGCAGCAAAAAAAAAAAGTGAATTTGGAGATTTGGAGAAGGCTGAGAGCAATAGAAATGTAGCACTGGGCAATGTTACTGCATAACTCTTTTTTCCCATAAGATGGCAATGTCATCTGTACCTTGTTTGGTTAGTGACTGGCTTTGCACAGAGTCACCCTGGGAGATGTAGTTTTAGGCTCCTTTTACACATGTCCGTTCCACCAACGGACTCCGTTTTTCTCAGTGGGGCTCGATCTGCCAATCCCCGCTGAGCAGGCGGATGACAGCTCCGTCTCCGCTCTGTGTGCGGAGACAGAGGTGTCAGATCCCCGCTGTCCTCTATGGGGGAATCAGGTGAGAACAGACCGCTGTCCATTCTCATCCGATCCAGAGGGATGGAAGATAGGGTTTCCATCCGTCCGAATTTGACAGACAGGATCGGATGTCAGCGGACATGTCTCCGCTGACATCCACTGCCCCATAGAGATGCATAGGGCATCCGTTCAGATCCGTCTGAAAAACTGACATTTTTTGTATGTGTGAAAGGGGCCTAAAAGAAGCATCCTTGGGAGTGTAGCCCACCCCAGGTAGGAGCCGCTGGTAAACTGGGATCACCCACCCTGCACAGCCAGACACACTGAATTTTCACAGGCTCCCAGATTCATGAAACAGTCCAGTGCTTTTTTTTGTATTTTTATTGAGGGGATAAAACTTGGATAGGGAGTAAGGGTATTATGGGATGCCTACTTGACTTTAAAAAATTTTCAGCAAAACTTCAGGGACAACTTTCCTCTGTTTTCTCCGGCATACTTACTTTCAGGACTTCAGTGGCACACTTGACCAAAATATTCCTCACACAGTTCTCTGTCAGATCTTGAAACAACAGCCTGTTATAGGCAGGAATCCAAGACCCCTTTTAATGCATAGCAAAGTCAGTGTCCAGTTTACATCCCTGTGGCTACTGATCCCAGCACCACCTCTTAAGGCACTGCCAGCCCGTTTGGCTGCAGCTGCCCCTTTCTCTAGCTCTCTTGGCTACTCTCCTCAGTCCTCTTAGACTGACACCACAGTCCTCCCAGACTGCACACTCACCAGCCCACTGACAGCCTCCTCAGCACTCCTTCTCCATCTTTCATTCGACTGCCACTTGGGATTATTGGGATTAAAAAAAACAAAAGCAGGCATTTAGGAGATGGCAGTATCACCTCCCGAATTCCTGCCAACCGGAGTTATATTGCCTTCTGAAAAGCAATCCACCACGGATTGCTTTTAAAGGACAGGAAGCATTGCCACCAATGTGAAAGAGCCCTTAGGGTTAACAAACACTTTAACACCCAGCATTTGTGTGTAACAGGGCTTAAAAAGATGATCTTTTACATTTCTAAATATATAAAGATAGCAGTATGTTACCAATATAAAAATAATAGGATTGGTTTATTGACTTGCAAAATGTGCCATATGTTCTGGTAGAATTTCAGCCGAAATGTTTCAGAGAGCTGAGTTTTACTGGATGTGAACAGCTGTTCGGCACAGGTAATTGGTAATAAGTCAAAATACTGGGAGCAGATCATTCATTGTTTACTGAGTGAAATGGTTCTTGTTGAAAATTATTCGATGCTTTCATGATGAAAGCTTTCTTTTCCTATTCATGAATATTGTTGCAGAACACTGTACTTTGTTTTAAAGGAATAGCCTGCAAAATGATAGAACCTATATAATTGCTATAGAAGCCATTTTGTAATTTATGGTCCATTTTTTGTTAGAGCATTTTAGATTTTGCAACTGTTCGTTGTCTGCATAGAGCTTTTGGTGCTGAAACCAAAAAGACATTAAACTTTGTTCAAAAATGTTAATGACCTGTAACCAATCCTTAAGCTTTAACTTAATCCAAACAGTTAATCCTTTTTTCACCCATGCCTAAACACCTAACCTATCCCTTAATGTAAACCATCAAAGCTCCACTTTAAGCACCAGAAAAACATTTCCTTGCAGTGGGTCATCCCCACTGTGCGTCTGGTCTCCCAAAGCCTCTTCTCTAAGGTGCTCCAGCCAGGGGTTGCACTGTAATTGTATCATATACAATGCAGGGCCAGTAGTTGACATGAGATGGTTGGAGACAAGGACAAGAGGCGAGTGCCAGATGTTTGCTGGGACAAGGAATAATGTATGTATTACAGCCTATTACTCTTTTCCTCTTCGCATAGACTTGAGGTGCATTTAACCCTTTCAGTGTGGTATGGGGGGTTGGGATTTACTTTTTTATTCCTGGAGTTAAGCATTAACACATATACGTAACCCTAACACTTGAACCAACCCATGATATGAACATTTACCTTATCCTAATCCAAAGGGACTATTCACAACTAGAGTTGAGCGGACACCTGGATGTCCGTGTTCGGCAGGTTCGGCCGATTTTGAAAAAAAAGTCCGGGTCCGTGTCCCAGACTTTTTTCGAACTTTACCCGGACAACGGACACCGAACCCCATTGAAGTCAATGGGGACCCGAACTTTCAGGCACTAACATGGCTCTAAAAAACCAATGGAAAGGGCTAGAATGCTGCAAATGGCAGCAAAATGTAGTTAAGAGCATGGCAAGTGCTCTTAAAAAAAAAATTCCCCTTTAAATTTGTAATTTTTAAATAGCAGATTAGAACAGCAATCTGTAGCAAAATATAGCTGAACGCTGCACACAACAGACTGATAAAAATATATTTGTTTCTCCCTCCTCCTCCTCAGTGGGCTCAAGTGAGTGCAAAAAGATCATTCACTGCACCACCCCCCACACAGCAAAATCGATGTAGATCGCTAACGGACGATTGTTCTGTCCTGTGTCTCCTAATCTCTCCAGCCTGTCCCTAAAATGCTCAAATATCTTTCTCTGCCTACACTCCGACCTGTCCCTGCATTCTTTTCAGCACAATGTTGTTTTTCTCTGTCTGCCCCTAATCAGCAGCAGCCAGCACCGTTATGATGTGTGCTCTCTCCCTACACTACAGCAGACTGACACACCGCGCTGTGTCTCTCGAGCTTATAAAGACTTGGGTCACATGCTTCAGCTGGCCAATCACAGCTCCTAATACATTAGTAGGCATGGCTGTGATCGCGCACACCAGTTAAACGCGTGTTGATTGGCTGTTGAAAGCCCGCCATTAAAAGCGCGCCATTACATACAAAACAGGAAATAAAATTACCAAACACGGATTTTAAACCCGAACATACAGTAAAGTTTTCGGGTCCGTGTCCGGGTAACAAAAATCCAATTATCCGGTACAGACCCCAATAATACAGTCCGTGTTCGCTCAACACTATTCACAACACGTTATTCTTTGACAATACAGCACTTCACAATGCACAGTATTCATATCTGTGCATTTAGGTGTCCTATATATATTAGTTTATTTCGTTTTTTAGTTTTTTTTTACTGTTTATATGCCAGGGTTGGGCTTAAGGGGAAGCCCACTACCTGGAAGTATTGGATCTCTGCCTATCAAAAACTGGCCCAACATTTGGTCAAATAAATACCATTATCAAGTTTTTATTGCTGTCTGTGACAATATTGGGGGGATTTAAACTCACTGTGGGCCCCTCTAACAGCAGGACAAACAAAGAGGGGAACAGTGGTCACTGGGACATAAGATACAGTCAGTGGTACCAACCTGAGAGAGGATATAACCCTTCACTGTTTTATGTTCTTGTTGCAGTCTGGGTCCCAACTAAGCTCATCAAGACAATTGCAGGGACAGACAGTGCCCTGCACTGGATGTGATGACACCAAGGGACAGTCCACGCTGGAGTGTGAAGAAGTGCCTTCTGCTGGGGGAGCAGAGAATCAATTACATACGTTGAATTGTTTCTCCTCTCCCCTAGACTCAATGAGCAGTTAAGCCTCACAGTGTGGGTGCAGCCCCACTGCAATTGATGATTTCTACATTTCCCAGAGTTGGGCTTTAACCTTAACTTCCTTTCCTTTGACCCTAACCTTAAATTCAAGTGGTTGTAAAGGATGAAGGTTTTTTTTTCCTTGATGCATTATCTGCACCGTTTTTTTAAATTATACTGTACATTGTTCATACAGTGGGAAATATTTATTTGAGTCGAGTCATTTGTATTCCCAGGAATCACATTTAACCATTTGCTGCCTGCCCGAAATGTACTGGGTACGGGTGGCCGCTATAGGCAAATCGACGTACTGGTATGTCACTGCCTACTTCTGGGTTTAGGGCGTGTGCATGTGCGAGCCGGAGCCTGTCAGCAAGTACCGGCCAATGATTCACAGCCGGGAGCTCTGTGTTGAGATTCAACAAAGGGCTCTGTACAGAGGGAGCGATCTGTCAATTTGAGAGATCATTAGTAAAAATCAGCACACTTTACACATACTACACAGAGAAAGTCACATATTTAACTCCTTGGTCTCCCTAAATGTTAACCCTTTCCCAGCCAGTGTCATCAGTACAGTTACAGTGTATATTGTTAGCACTGATTACTGTAAAAATGGCACTGGTGATGTCAATGGCAGTAGTCTTTTCCCCCAAGCGTCAGTTAATGTAGGATTGCCCTCTGCCATATTGCAGTCCCATTATAAGTCGTTGATCACCATAGTATAAAAAAAAAAAAACAATAAAATTCCAGTATACATACCATAGTTTGTAGGTGCTATCATGTTCATGGAAACCAATCAATATACACTTATCCGTTTTTTTTTTTTAAATCAAAAACATGTAGCAGAATACATTTTGGCCAAGATTTATGAAGAAAATTGGTTCATTGAATTTTTTTTATTGGATCTGTTTAATAGCAGAAAGTAAAAAATATATTTTTTCCCCAAATTTTTGATATTTTTTCGTTTATATCGCAACAAATTAAAAACCCAGTGGTGATCAAATACCACCAAAAGAAAGCTTTAATTGTGTTTAAAAAATTATATAAATTTTGTTTGGGTACAGCCTTGCATGACCATGTATGATAAAGTAGCGCAGTGATGATTAAAAAAAAAAAAAAAAAATGGCCTGCTCATAAAGGGGGTAAAATCTTTGGGAGCTGAAGTGGTTAATATTGTCTCTCTTAAGCTGTGTGTTCATTCTTCAAATTGTATGTGCAGACAGGCAACAGGAAATAAAGTACAGAGATACTTGTAGGTCTGTCTAAACCATACATGTGACCAGCACATGCAGAATGGCATCCATTCCCCCTTAGCAGACAGAGCATCAAGCAGTTGATTGTTTCCCTTTGCCTTGCCAAGCTCACACTTTAACCAGTTCTGGACCGCCCACCGGATATATACTGCGGCAGGGCAGGCCTGGCTGCACAAAATCATGTACATGTACGTGATTTTTTGCACGCGATGTAGGGGGCGCGTGGGTTTTGCCCGGAGCACAGCTCCCGCTGTGATTGAACACAGCAGGAACCAATCAGCAGGTCCGGCAGCCACTATGGCCGCCAGGACGCGCCGACCGTTTGGAGGGAAGGCAGAACGGGGGTCTGCCTATGTAAACAAGGCAGACCGCTGTTCTGTCAGGGAGTAAAAGAGAGATCTTGCATTTCAGCTAGGCTGAAACACAAATCTCTCTTTTCCTCTAGTGCATCCACTCCCCCCACAGTTAGAAAGCACTCCCTAGGAGCAGACTTAATCCCTTGATCGCCCCTGGTGTTAACTCCTTCACTGCCAGTGTCATTTATACAGTAAGTCCCCGTTCACACTAAGGCGACCTGTGAGGCGAACTGGTCGCCTCACAGGTCGCCGTAGGTCGCCTCCGATAGGGAAGCTGCGGACCCGTTCTAATAGGAGCGACACAAGTCGCTCCGACTTAGAAAAAGGGTCCGGAGCTTCTTTGGGGCGACCAGGAGGCGACCGCCATAGACTTCAATGTTATGAAGTCCGTGGTGGTCGCTCCGAGGTCGCGGTGCGAAGTAGCGTCGCCCCTATGTGAACGGGGCCTAATAGTGCATTGTTTTTTTAGCACTGATCATTGTATTGGTGACACTGGTCCCCAAAAAGTGTCACTTAAGTGTCAGATTTCTCTGCCACAAGTCCCGCTAAAAATCGCTGCCATTACTAGTAAAAACGATAAAAAAATAAAAAAGTTAATAAATCTATCCCTTAGTTTGTAAATGCTATAACTTTTATGCAAACCAATCAATATACACTTATTATGATTTTACCATAAAAATGTAGCAGAATACATATTGGCCAAAATTGATGAAGAAATTTGATTTTTTATATTTTTTTATTGGGTATGTTTTATAGCATGAAGTAAAAAATATCGTTTTTTTTTTTTTTTTTTTCAAAATTGTGGTTCTTTTTTTTTATAACACAAAAAAAAACAAAAAACCCTGCAGAGGTGATCAAATACCACTAAAAGAAAGCTCTATTTGTGGGGAAAAAAAGACATCAATTATTTGGATACAGCGTCGTACGACTGCACAATTGTCAGTTAAAGCAACGCAAAAAATGGCCTGGTCAGAAAAGGGGTAAAATCTTCCGGAGCTGAAGTGGTTACATGTGCACAAATGCTGGCCATAGGCCACCTACTCCCATTCATCCTCCTTGTCACAATTCTTTAACCCCTTAATGCCCAGAGCACTTCCTTTACATGGGCCTGTGTCCTACTAGTGGTTAAGGTCAGATCTCTTACAGTCAATCTGAACACTCGAGGCCCATGTTACACGAGGGCCAATGTCATCTTACATGTGTTACCTGTGGGAGACATTCAGGAGGGTGAATTTGTTCCTTCGACCACCGCCTGCACTATGGCTGATCAGGTTTGCATCAAACACTTCACAGTTTAACTTGATTCCACTTGACAAGCTTTGAATGACAATTGCGCGGCCATGCAACACTGTACCCAAACACATTTTTTATCATTCTCTTGGAGACAGATAGATTTTTTTTGTTGGAATTTAACCACCACTGTTTTTTTTATTTTTTGCTAAACAGACAAAAAAATACCTTTTCTGTTATACAATTTTGTAAAAAAAGTAATTTTTTCCTTCACTGATGTGCACTGATGAGGCTGCACTGATATGCTGCACGGATGGGCACTAATAGGCTGCACTGATGGTCACTGATAAGGCGGCACTGATGAGGTGGCACTGATAAGTAGCACTGATGGCCACTGATGGCACTTATGAGCACTGATAGGTGGCACTGATGGGCACTGATATACGGCAATGATAGTCTCATAGGCATCACTGATTGGCACTGACAGGCATCACTGATTGGTACTGATTGGCAACACTGGTGGGCACAGACTGGCAGCACTGGTGGTCACTGTTGGGGGCTGCACTGATCCTCAGGACACTATAACTTGTGACCTGATTGTCAGTGCAGATGTCCCCTGTGTAGATTTGCCAGTTTTCGGCTGTCAGCGTGAGGGGAGAATTGCAGATTCTGTTTACATTGGGATTAGCTATGATTGGACACAGATGATCACGTGGTAAAGAACCTCCATGATTGGCTCTTAACCCCAATCTGTGATCTGCTGCATCCAAAAGACGCAGCAATCACTGATTACTGCCGATGCGCGCCACATATGACAGCCTCCAGACAAAGTGCGACCGCGCTGTAGCTGTCATTCGACTATAGAGTGGTCGTGAAGGGGTTAAACACATGCGTTAAAACAGTCCAGTACATTATCAAATAAGAAGCAACAGTTTCTCTTCCATAATTTGGTCACTGAGTGGTACATTAAACTCAAGATAGTTCACATATAGTTCCAGGAGGAGTGCTGTGGTGTTAATCGCTGTTTATAGTCCCATTTGGACAGATAACTCGGCTGATCCTTCCCTAGAATCCCTCAAGCTGCAGGGGCGCCTTTGTGCAGTTGAGAAAATACTCTCCACTGCTTACATTGCCAATATTTCCCAATGTGACCCTGTGGAGACCACTCCAAAACCTTAAACAGGTCACAGGGAGGGTCTACCCAAAGAAAGCCACCCACAACAGGGAGTGTCCTAAGAAATAAAGGGAAACATAAGTTCCAACTGCCTATATACTAATGGTGTCCATCAGGGTAAACAACTGAAGGACCCAATTAAAAAGCAGCAGTTCGTTCATTGAAATATTGAAATATTTATAAAAAACAGCACAGTGCCTTAAAAATTTTAATTTTCTTGCTTTGGAAATTATAAAGAAAGAAAGCCCTAATTATGCTATTGTAGCACTACTCCCTTGGGAGCTGCTGATTACAGGTTCCCCTGGGTTACCATTAGCAACAACATGACAGTTCAACATTTTCCCAACTATTTTAGCTCAGTCAGGAAACAGTCCAGTATCTTTGGTTTTTGTGTTTTTATTGAGAACTTGGGTAGGAGAAGGGAATGAGTGGGATACTCCAACTTTGTATAACTATGCACAATTGGCTGGGACGGCGAAAAAATGCTGAATAACGCTGAGTAACGCTGAGTAACGCTAGTCGCAGCTAGGCAGCTGCTTCACCTTGCAGTGAAGTAGAATTGGGTGAACTTCCTAAAGGTAAACTGTAATGTACTGCAGAACAATCTTCAGGGCCCTTCCTGGCACCCCCTTTACTGTTATACTTCCTGTGTGAGCTAGCTCCTTGATCCCCTCACTTCTCTGGAGTGGTCCCCTCTCCTAGGCAGACCCTTAGGCAAATCTCTTGGTACTCACGATACTGTTTTTCCCGAGAGACTCTGCCAGCAGCTCCACTTGTCAGCACTCTGGATTCTCTGCAGCTCAGCTCCACACTTGGTTCACTAGGCCGACTGCCTGAACCACCTTCCTCACACCTGCAGGAGGAGAGACAGTCGTCCACCTCCTCCTGGGACTCTGCTTCCCACCAATGACTCCCTGTCACATGTCCCCTCAGTATTTATGGTCAATTCCAGGATGCATTGCAGGAATGCCCTCCCACTGGGACTGCCATAAACCTTGATGTGCTACTGGTTAGGTTTTCTCCACTGTCCAACAAGCTCCCTCATTGGACACAGTGGGGACACTCCCTCAGACGCAGTCAATCACACCCGGAAACATGTGACAGGCAAACTAACAGATCCAACTCCCCTGATAATAAGCAGCAGGAGTAATATATGCTTTTACCTAGCACCTGGCTGTCTAGGAGGGTGCTAAACTATTGAATGGAAAAGGTTGCTTAGGAAAGGAAAAGCCTGGTTACATGAGGTTATGTGTCCTGTTAAAGTCATGTGACCATCCTCTGTTCCTAATACAGAGCGTTTTCTGCAGCATTTTGTAATGCTGCTTGCATTTTACCAATCAGACATAAAATACAGATGAAAAATTGGATGGATTTCTGCGCTACTAATGGTGAAAAATGATGACGTGAATATACTCTTATTAAATAAGGGGGAAGCTGCACACATGGACCTATACAAAATCCAGAAGAATGCTGTATATATGTGTAGCGCTTAACCCAATTGATTGTATAAATAAAAATTGCCAAATATTATCAGCATGTGATACTCAAAAAAATAAAACATTATAAATGAATAAATAAAAAATTATTGTGAATTGTAAGTCCTTATTAAATCCACTTAGGCAGTCCCAGTGAATGTGCCAAATGAATCCAATGTGAATGGAATATTGATGTGAAGAACCACAAGTTCCAGCATATGAATGCCACTCTGTTATTGGATGAAAGAAAAAACACACAGGATATGTTCAAAAGGCTGCGCCCCTGACGATGTCAAACCTATGATGAAACGCGTTGGGTGGAGTCAGAAGTGATGCAACCATGGCCCCAGAGCCGACCTATTATTTCATGCGAGGACGCTGCACCTCCTGCACCTCAGTACTTGGTATATGGGAATATATGCTTAGATTGGCGTTTTTACATGTGAGTGTACTAATTGCTTTTAATAAATCTGTTCTACTTGTACGGTATCACGCTATGTCCTTGCCCATTTTTTTCTTTTTGGCATCTGAGCTTCTATACCGAATACCTTCATAACACATGCCACATTGAACTACACCTGGCAGATTCCCCTGCTGATAATTAAGCTAGCTGAGGTCTATCCATTTAATTTGGTGGCCACATATATTTGGTAAGCGGCTTTTTTGGGTGTTTTTGGTGAATTATTCACGGGTGCTTTAAATCTTCTATATTTATCAATGGAGTGGTGCTTTGTCTGCTGGGATTTGTGGTTCATTTCCCTGATTTCCGTTTTGCATGGGATATATGTTTAAAAATGAAGTTTTTTTACATGTGAGTGCAATACTTTTTCTCTGTTTCATGTGATTGTGTGTACGGTATCATGCTATGTCCTTGAACCATTTTTTTTACATATGGTCTCTGAGCATCTGCTACTGAATGTCCTCTACGACATGCCATATTGAATTACACCTGGTGGATCCCGTCATTATCTATTAAGCGTGCTCAGGTCTATCCATTAATTTGGATGACCATCTACATCTGGTAAGCAGCCTTTTGGGACATATCCTAGAGTGTTTTTTCATCCAGTAACAGAGTGGCATTCATATGCTGGAACTTGTGGTTCTTTACATCAATATTCCATTTACATTGGATTCATTTGGCAAATTCACTGGGACTGTCTAAGTTGATTTAATAAGGACTTACAACTCACAATAATTTATTTATTAATTTATAAAGATATGTACACTTATTGGATTGATTATACGATCACACCTAGATTACAACCTAGAACACGCCTATGTCTTATGCATATTCATTACTATAAATTAGTTAGCCTAATGGTCGTCAGTTAGACGATAAACTTCTGCTTTTGCCCAGTTCACTTCAAACTGAGCTTCTGTAAAACTGTATCCTCCCACTGCATTTCTTTCAATTTGGACTCACTATCTCATCTTAAAGGTCTTGTTTGACGACTTCCTAACCAGAAGTAACATACACTAGCACATTTTAAAGCAGACAAAATATTGCAAATGCTTTAAAAGGCATAACTAGAAATTACAGGGCCACAGATCAAAATTTTAATGGGGCTCCATCACTTGTAGGTCACCTATAATGCATCCATTTTTGCACACCTTTTACAGTTGGACGGAGGTAGGTAGCCTATAATGGATCCCTATTTACACCCCTTTAACAATATTATAGTTAGTTATAATATTTAGACAGTATAAAGGTGAATAAAGCACCTGGATCAGATGGCATAACCTACATGTCCTAAAATAATTGAGCTCTATCATATCAAAGCCATTGTTTCTCATTTTTAGGGACTCTATAATGACTGGCACAGTACCACTGGATTGGCATAGGGTCAATGTGGTGCCTGAATTTAAAAAGGGAACAAAGTTTTTACCAAGTAACTATAGACCTGTTAACTTAAAGCTGAGTTCCATCCATTTTATGAAGTCTCTATCTATCTTCTCCCCTTTGAGCATGCATTTCCCAATGTAAATTATTTTTAAATTTTGGGTATGCAAATACCTTTTTTCTTCTTATTTCAGGCGGAGTTCAGACAGTGGCCGCCTAGGTGATTCGCAAGGGATCTGGGATAGCGGCGTGATGCATCTCAGGAGTCCTTTCTAACGAAATCTCACATTAACAGACTTACATTACCTTTCTCTCCTGTCCTCTGGTTGCTAAAGCAATGGGGCAGGAACTTTTGTCAACGCCAATATTGCTATAGCAACCTATCAGGCAGATCACTCTCACTCTATCGTACTGGTCACTGGAAGTTCAACATGGCACCTCATGGCAAAGAAAGGGGGGAGTACTCAGACTATACGCCGCACACTGCATCAAATTTGTCTGCATGGCTTTTGTTCCAGAAGGAAGCCTCTTCTAAAGATGATGCACAAGAAAGAACAGAAACAGTTTGCTGAAGACAAGCAGACTAGGGACATGGATTAATGGAACCATGTTCTTTGGTCTGATGACACCAAGATAAACTTCTTTGGTTCATATGGTGTCAAGCGTGTGTGGGGGCAACCAGGTGAGGAGTACAAAGACAAGTGTGCCTTGCCTACAGTCAAGCATGGTAGTGGGAGTGTTATGGTCTGGGGCTGCATGAGTGCTCCCGGCACTGGGGAGCTACAGTTCATTGAGGGAACCATGTATGTCAACATGTACTGTGACATAATGAAGCACAGCATGATTCCCTCCCTTCAGAGACTGGGCCGCAGGGCAGTATTCCAACATGATAACAACCCCAAACACACCTCCAAGACGACCACTGCCTTGCTAAAGAAGCTGAGGGTAAAGGTGATGGACTGGCCAAGCATTTCTCCAGACCCTATTGAGCATCTGTGGGGCATCCTCAAACGGAAGTTGGAGGAGCGTAAAGTCTCTAACATCAACCAGCTCCGCAATATCGTTATGGAGGATTGGAAGAGGACTCCAGTGGCAACCTGTGAAGCTCTGTTGAACTCCATGCCAAAAAGGGTTTAAGGCAGTGCTGTAAAATAATGGTGGCCACACAAAATATTGACAGTTTGGGCCCAATTTGTACTCACTTTTGTTGCCAGCGGCTTAGACATTAATGTCTGTGTGTTGAGTTATTTTGAGGGGAAAGCAAATTTACACTGTTATACAAGCTGTACACTCACTACTTTACATTGTAGCAAAGTGTCATTTCTGCAGTGTTGTCATATGAAAAGATATAATAAAATATTTTCAAAAATGTGAGGGGTGTAGTGGCATTGAGTTATTCACTTTAAGGTTTAACAGAGAACAAGGGGGCACTCTTTATGTCTGGAGGAAAATAGATTTAATCTCCAAACATGGAAAGGTTTCTTCACAGTAAGAGCTGTGAAAATGGGAAATAGACTCCCTCAAGAGATGGTTCTGGCCAGCTCAGTTGATTGTTTTAAAAAAAGGCCTTGATTCCTTCCTAGATACACATAATATAACTGGATGCTAATATTTATAGGTAAAGTTGATCCAGGGAATATCTGATTGCCTCTTGGGGGATCAGGAAGGAATGTTTCCCCCGCTGGAGCGAATTGGGTCATGCTTTATTGGGTTTTTTTTTTTTTGCCTTCCTTTGGATCAACAGTGAGTATAGGATTGCATGTATAGGCCATTTTTTTCCTTTCTATAGGTTGAACTGGATGGACGTGTGTCTTTTTTCAACCAGACCAATTATGTAACTATTACTAAGAGGTTGGTGGGGCTGCAGGTATCAGTGCCCCTACTTACAAACCCTTGGTACTAGTGGTCAGAAGCACCCTTATAGGGCTCCTCATGATACTTCCTTACATTGTTGGTGACTATAATTAAACATAAGCAGACAGGCATTCTCAATTCTGTCAGTCTTTAGTGATATATGGCAAATTTCTGAAAAAAGGCACGTGAAGCTTCTATGGGAGATGTGTACTAATGCAAAAAATAATTAATAAAAATACCGTACAGTGGGTGTGAGGGCAATATTGAAAATACACAAATCCTTTAATTAACATGCTTGTGGATGCTTTAAAGCGGTGTGTGCTGTTATGCAATTTTCACAGACAGTGTCAGTGACATCATACACTGACAGCGCATATCTGGCTGGGGTTTTGTTTTTTTTCCCTTATACTATTGCCTTGGCTTACATACAGCAGCAGCACTTAATCTGATTCATTTTGGTCTGAAAAAAAAAAATGCTTTTTTTTTAAGGTTGTTTTATTAGTGACATATGCTATTTCATTAGATGGAAATAGGCCCACATTAATCAGCATATAGAGATTGGCCAGTAGTTTGCTAAGCTGTCTCTGTTCTTGCTGATACAAAACTGATCATGATTCAGCAATACAGCAATGCAAAATTCGGCAGCAGCAGGACATTTAAATGAGTACAGGCAGGTGTATTACTACAACAATTAAAGACCCCAACATCATCATATTCCAGGTATGAGTCTGTTGCACCATGTGCATGTATTAAAAAGTATCCTGTTCCCTTTGTAATCTCTTGCCTTTATGTGAAATAACTGGTGTCCATGCCAGTCCTCCTGATTTCCTATTTGAAAGTGACCATGTTAGGCATGAGAGCACATCCATCTCAGTGTGGTCTGTTTTCTTGCTGTGCTGGGAGCAGAGTCTGCCTTTCCTCCAATGATCAAACTTACTGTATGCTGACAAACCCTTCATGCACAGCCATTCACTGGGAAGATCTGTGTACTGCTGTTTGTTAATTTTATCAAATATTTTGCCTTTCATTAATATTTTAGGCTGAATAGGTAAGGGTTGATTTATATGTAGCACTGCCCCCTAGAGAACTGCTGAGTATTACACCTTAGGATTCCCCTGGTTTACCCGTAGCAACTGGTTGCAGAAAATTAGTACTTTAAGTCCTTGGGTCAGTCAATAATCAGTCCAGGGGATGTTGTTTTGTAGTTTTATTTAGAACTGGGATAGGAGAAGGGATGAGTGGGATACTCCAACTAGTAACTATTCACAGTATTGAGGACATCTGACTTGAGAATGCTGCAAGGCCGCTGCTTCACTCTGCCACTGGAATGAAGGTAAAATAGCTGTTCTTGCTTGCAATTATCTTCAGGGTTCTAACTTGGCACCCCCTTTCTCTCTCTCTCTGTGTTGACACCCGTCCACTGACTCTACACTCTGGAGTGGTCCCCTTCCTGGGCAGACCCCGGGCAAGTTCCTCTTTACTCACGGACACTGTTTTTCCAGAGTCACTGATACCCCCAACTCCTCCAGTCAGTTTCTCTTGGACCTCCGGATTCAACCACACACTCTGGTTCACCAGGCTGACTGCCTGGGACCACCATCCACTGCTACAGAAGAGGGGACAGCCGTCACCCTCCTTCTGTGACTTGGCCTCCTGCCCAAAGACCCCTGCCTCATGTGTCCCTTGCTTTATATACCCTGCCCCATAATGCACTGAGACAGTCAGTCTGTGCCAATCCCTGGGGCAGTAAGAAAGCTTGTGTGTCATTGGCTGGGTTTCCTCCACTGTCCAACGTGCCTCCCCATTGGACACAGTGGGGACACTCCCTCAGCCCAGATGAATCACACAGTGGACACATGGAACAGGCCTAACTGCAAATCCTGCTCCCTGATAAGCAGAGAGCACATACATGTGGCCTGCTGCTCTGCTGATAAGCAGCCACAGCATAAAACTACTCTGCCTATCTAGCACCTAACTAGGAGGGTGCTACATATACTTTAAGAGACCGCGGCTCAGCGTAAAAATGACCAACATCAAGACAATTTTAAATAGCAAGACCAAATGTAATGTAATAGAGACAAAGAACATAGGGGGCATAGGCATAGGCTACACAAATTTTTAATTGCCCAGTAGCAAAACAGTTTTAATCATGAATAAAAGGGCTAACTGGTTTATGCCTAACTTTTATTTTATCCATGGGGATAGGGGAAATGTGGTGAATGTCGCTGATATATATATATATATATATATATATATATATATATATATATATATATATATATATACTGTATATATATATATATGTGTGAGGTAGTTTAGGTGCATGCTGTACTTAGTTATCTTCTAGTTATTTGTCTTACTTCAAATGATGCAGCAACGTGTTGCAAGCAAAAGGCAACTCCAAGAACAGTTGGCCAGTAACAATTGAATGCTTTGAGTACCCCAAACTTAAAAAGCCCTATTATGATGAAATGTTAAAAAGAAAAAACAAAAAAGAATGAAAATACCAAAATACCGCCCATGAAACAAAAGCCCACTTTTTAAAAGAGAAGTGTGGGCTCTCAAAAAAGACCACAGTCATACTTACCTGGGTGGATGCAGCACTGGTCAGATGCTGCATCTGTCCCCTGCTGCCTCTAAGTCTGAGAACCGTGCAATCAAGGACCACTGAATGCTTAGTTCTCAGTATTCAGTGAGCAGTGAGTCAGTGACTGTCAGTCACGGTTCTCTGCTCTATCCCTCTAGCACTCACTGGATTGCTGAGATGTGAATGGGGCAGGAGTGGTTGGCTTAGGCTCTCAGCGGCACACAGAGAGGTTGAGCTAGCTGTCAGAAATCTGGGTGGATCCCAACATTATTCTTAGGATCCCTGCAGAGCCTGGACTGGCTCTGTGATGTCAGCCAACAGTTGACATCAGCCCGGTGTAGGCTGAATCTGGGTCTTGGTCACAGAAGTGCAGAACTATGTGCACTCCTGTGACCCACAGGAGAATATGGCTAAAAGAAGTATGGCTTTGTCCATATTTCTCCTTTAAAGGGAAATCATCCAGAAAAAATAAAGTAGTTTTAACAGAAAATACACAACATACAATCGCCATACAAATAAACAACATAGGCCCAAAATAAATGAGTACCCTAAAATAATACTCCCAAAACAAAAGCCCACTTTTTTAGGGAATCCTTGCTGTAAAAAAAAAACCGTTTCACCTAAAATAAAGGCTTATCAACATAAAATAGCCCTAAATTACTAAATTACTGAGCAAACCAGAACACCAGCCCCCCCCCCCCCCCATGAATTAACAGCTATTTCTTTCTCAAAGGGAATCCCTAGCGGCAAAAAAGTTTGCTATGGAAGGAACAAAAGCTAAAAATATCTTAGTAACTTCAAATGAATCCCAAAATAAAGTTTAAGTAAAGCCAACAATAAGAACAAAAAGCAGCAAGATAGCTGATTGCCCAAAGCACTAGAATCAACATTAAAGTACACTTTCCTATCTCTCCCTAGTCTCTCCTCATGTCAACTTTCCCAACCCTTTCCCTACAGCAACCTCCACTGCTGGCACAATGACTGCTTTGTTGCCCCGCTTTATTGTAAAGGGGCCTGGCATATGTGAAAGACCACTTACTGGCACTTCTAATCCTTCTGGCTAAAGTTCAAAGACCATGCAGTGGAAAAATTCCCCCAGGTGAATCTGCACATACGTTTGCTGGGGCTGAGAATTTCTGATAGTGGCAAATCTAAAAGTTTATCCCAATTAATGAACAGCAAGTATGCCATTTTATTTATACTCCCCATTAAGAATAGAGCGCAGAATCATATCTGGTGTGAATGAGCCTTTTCTGAGTCTCCCTATTTCACAAAAAGGTATGCTAGCTGTATTGGCGCTCACAGAGGAGAAACCCACTGTGAACTCACATTAGTTTTCAGCGTTAACGGTCTGCTTAAATCACTTTTTGATTTATTTTTCACTTGGAGCTTAGTTACTGGTACTAATTTCTGTAATTTGAAAGGGAAAATAAAACTTGCTCAAAGCATCTAGTTCAATTTAATCCTTTATTCTCTAGTTGAAAATATGAAACAGAATCTCATTGTTCCTGTATCTGAATTTCTAATTTTCCAGATTTAATCAACACCAAAGTCTCTTCTTTTACATTGTGCAGTTGAGATTCATGGATATCCCTTTACATATCATGCAGATTAAATACAGTGAGCCATTATGACATCCTTTGTAATGGATAATGCATTATTTACAGTAAGATGTTACACTGCTTGTCTATGTCCACTTTGTGGGTTTTGTCTAAGTGCCAGACTATTTTCCAGAGAGGTAAAATTCTGCATTTATTAGAAATGAATAATGTGAGCACAAAATAATGAAATATAAAGAAATGTGTCTGAATCTCAAATAGATTTAATGTGAAAGTTTTTTTTATAGGTATTTTATTTGGCCTTTTATTTTGACATTTGCAATATTTTTGTGAATGTTTTAGTAGGATGGGCATACAGTGCACCAAAATCAATTATGTATCCACCCTAATAAATGTTGTTTGCAGGAATATTTTAAAGAAGAACCTAAGCAGCAAAAAAACAGAAAGCATACAGGCAGCCATGAGACATGCATAGAGGCTCTAATCTAGGGGAGGCTCAGCCATTTGAAGATCGAGCCATTTGGTAATCAGTTGCAGGCCACAATGAACCCTGGGGTTTTACCACCCCACTCCAAACTGCAAAACAAAATGATCCCTTACTGTCCTGAGCCTCCTATGAGGCTGCTTTCACATTGTTGACTGTGGTCTACCTGCACCGCAGATGCAGTGCAGTCAGTGGCGTATTTAGGTTTTGTGCTGCCCTAGGCCTGACTAAACTTGTGCACCCCCTAATTTAAATATGACCCACCCCTTTCTGTAAAGGCCACACCCCTTCCTGTTTATGACCTTCCCTGTCATCTGTAAATCACAGACCACAACCACAGTCTATCAGTGTAGCCTCATCAGTTCCCATAAGTTCAGTCTCATCAGTGCACATCAGTGCAGCCTTATCAGTGCAGCCTCATTAGTGCCCATCAATGCAGGTTATCAGTACCCACCATTGCCGCCTCATCAGTGGCCATTAGAGCTGCATATTAGTGCCCATCAGTGCAGCCTATTAGCGCCCATCAGTGCAGCATATGAGTGCCCATCAGTGCCTGGGGGCAGAGGACAGTAGGCGGAGCATTTGGCTGCAGTGTCACACTTATTAGCATTGGCGGCCATGGGGCCAGTTGTATTAAGTGTGGTCGACGACCTGCAGTCTGTCCGAATGTCCTGACCGGCCGGTATTATCATACTGGTAGGTAGCAGTGTGACCACTTTATGGGGGTACCAGACTGATTTGCCTCCTGGACCCTGCCCTCCGGCCCAATTCACCACATAAGACTGGCACTATACAAAAAGTGTAGCACAAGCCGGGGGGATCCTTTTTGTGCTGGGAGGAGGTTGTTCTTTCTTTTCATGCAGGGTGCAGCTTTTTGCTGCTCCCCTGCAAAGTGCCGCCCTAGGCCTGGGCCTTGTTGGCCTAGGCCAAGATACAGCGCTGAGTGCAGTGCACTTATGACTTTCCTGGAGGTTAGCTGCACTTTGCTATAGATTTCTATTACATCTTGAGGGTGTGGTGCACTTTCTGAAAGAGCACCAAATCCGCAGGATAAAAAAGAAAGACTATAGGCACATTTCACTAAAGGTTATCACATGCGTTTTGACGGTCATGTGACCGCTTAACACATGCGATAATAAAAATGTAAATTCACTATTGCTTGTATGTGATATTTAGCACAAACACCAAAAACGTTTGTTTATTACCACATAAAAAGACATTACAGTTAATTCACAAAAGGAATTAAATAATAAAATGCACACGGTAGTTAAGTACTGGTAAAAGCTTGCGATAACTTTGCAATAACTATGGCAATGGTCAGACCCCCCATTGATTGCTTTAAAAAATATGCAAGAAAGTGCAAGCTGGAGCAGGTATTAGCTACATATAAGTGAGAAGTTGTTTCTGGACACTGGCAGACAGCATAGCAAAGAGGATGGAGCCTTTTGAATCCAGTCTTCTGGAATTCAAAGCAATACAGAAGAGGAGGAGAAGAAAATCTCAAGTGGTCCTTTTAAAGGAAAGAACCTTTAAGGAGCGCACACTGCTGGATAAATTCTCTGATGCTGATACCCTGCAGAAATTCAGGTTATCCAAGCGACTTATCATGGTGCTCTATACTCAACTCATAGGGTACCTTCAGCCCTCAACACAGAGAAGCTTGCAATAACTTACCACACAGTTTTATGCGGTATTTAAGGCATACTTTGGAAAGATAACTCATGTGATTTTTTTAAGGAGAGTTTCTTTGTGAATTACAGTTTTTTTTTTGGAATGTTGTGTTTTTTTTTTTTTTTTACTGTATACTTGGATGTGGTAACAAATTGCTTAGTGAATTGCGCCTTATGTCTTAGTACAGGTAACCCGCAGGAAAGCAGCAGGTGCACTGTGCTACACCTGTGGATCAGTGTGAAAGCATCTTAATAATCTATTCTTATAAATGCTAATATTCCCATTGCAAAAGTGCAGTGTATATGATGTTTAATATGCTGTCCTATGCAGCAAAAAAGTGTATTCTGATGCTATGGCAGACAGCCACTCCCCAAACAATCTCTGACTGGGTCAGTCGAGTGGGGACAATTGCCGAAATGGAGGAACTTGTCCACCTGGCAAAGGAGATGCCGCTGAATTCACAAAGACCTGGGCATGCTGGTTCCATTTTGTGGAAACAGCAGAGTATGCACATGCCTTAACTCCCCCATGAATGTGGCTTACATCAGACCTTGGGAAGCTGGGAGGTGACCCCTCACTCCTCCCCCATTTCCCATATTCTAACACACCTATTCCCTTCCTCTCTCGCTCTCCCTTCCAATTCTCCCCCCCCCCCTTTTTTTTCTCTTTTACCCTCTCCCTTTTTTCACCTCTCTCTATCCTTTGTCTTCCTACCATTCTACCAGGCGGATCTATGTTACCACATCCCTATCCATTACATATGCCAGGCTGGGCTACCACCTGGTAGCCATGGCTTACAATTCCCATGCTCCTGGCCGAGCCCCTAACTCTATTTTTTGGTGATACGTATGTCACTCTGTCCAAAATCGCTGCAACTCATTTTTGATCCCTACAAGCTCCCTTTCGTCACTTTGACATCAGATTGAAGGATTTATGGTTTAGACATTGACAATATGCACCTATGTATGCCCACTTTTATCACTTTGGTAAATTAATACCTTCACCCACCCTTAGGATATGATTATAACTCGCAGTTGTGAGAATCTTTACCTGAATGAGTTCAAAGCTTGGGTGTTGGGAATTAACTACTTAATTTACTAAAGCTGTATGATATCGCCTGTATGTTTTTCCTTATTTGAGGGTTTTTTCTTTCCCATCTGTTCCCCTAGGTAGGATAGAGATGTTCAATAATAAGTTTTATTATTATGTTTATATGTTTATTATCAATCTACTTTTTGATTGTGATACCTTTTTTCTCTTTCAGCTTCTGCTGTTATCGCTGTCCAGGCTGCTAGAAAAGTCCCAGGTGAAATGCTCTTGGTATCACTCCACCTGAGACAGGAGCCTGCGCTACAGAGGAAGCATCGGCTTATGTGGCTCCTGCTCTCTTCACAGCCGCCTGCTTCCTGCACTGCCAGTGCCGACTCTATGCACCCATAATGCTTTGGGAGAGTAGGTCGGCAACGTGTTGATTGCTGTCAGGGCTTGCCGACACTCCATCCCAGACCATGGGCATGCACTTCCCTGGTTTGAGGTTGTGGCCCACATCAGAGGGCTCCACAGGCCACATGTGACCTGCGGGCCACAGATTAAAGGAGATGTAAAGCCAAAGCTTGTTTGGCTGTACATCTCCTATGGATCACAGCAGTGCAGTTTGTTCTGCACCCCTGTGACCTGTTTTCTGCAGAGAGCGGTCTGAAGTCCGCTCTCTGCTGACGTCACAGAAGTCGGTCCAGGCACTGGGTCATCGCGACCACTAAGTCCGGATCTGACAGGTGCCTGGACTGACACCCAGCTCAGCCTCCCAGTGAGTCCCTGAGAGCCTGAGCCGGTCGCTACCCGCTCTCCACAGCCCAGTGCTCCAGTGAGCGAGGAGAAGGCAGAGCAGAGCTGCTGACTGACAGTCAGCAGCTCTTTGCTCGGGGAGCTGTCAGAACCGAGTGATCTGCAGTGTTCGATAGCTCGGTTCTCAGTGCAGAGGCGCCAAGGGACAGATGCAGCATCCACCTAGGTAAGTATAATTGGGGGGAAAAAACCAAACCCCATACTTCTCTTTTAAGCACCCCTACTATAACCCTTCCCTACTACTTCCAAATCCAAAACTAGAAAAAAAAGGTTTGTCTACCGGTATTGACATCATTTGAATGAAAAGAAATGTATGTATACTACCCCCAAAATATCTACGAAATTGTTAGTTACTCAAACCCATGGTACCCAAAAAAAGAATTTTACAGTGAAAGTATGCAATTAAGTGTCGGGAGGAAGATTTATAAATATATCCAAAGTCCTAATTTTACATATATTTCTGAAAATAAAGTATTATAAATCTTTATTGTAGTATTTGTAAAAACTTGATCACACTGTTTGTCATGCAGAGTGGCAGCAGGGGTTTGTGACCTGGTGGTCAGCTGTCCAGGACATTAGGCTCCATTGGAGCTCCACAGCTGACTTAAAGTGGACATATACTTTTACTGTGTATGGCAAAGTAATGGGTTTACTTGGGGGGGAGCATGTGACAATGCTGGTAGGTGGTAACTGGCCCAGATCTGTCACACGTAGGTGGGGAGAGAGTACCTATCCTTTACACATGGCTTCCTCACTTCACTTCCAGTGGTTAAATGAAGATGCAGATAGCCTGGGAAGTATGAGGTTCTGTAGAGGGGGGAAGTTAAATGAACATGTTGTTTTTTTCTGCAGAGGCACAGAACAGGTTCACTTTAAAGTGATGATAAAAAATAGGTTTAAACTTACCTGTGCAATGGAATTGCACAGAGCGGCCTCAAACCTCCTCTTCCCAGGTCCCCCACTGGCACTCCTGGCTTCTCCTCTTCTCAGTGTGCCACAATAGGAAGCCAGCCCATTTCCTATTGTGGTAAATCTGCAGGCTCAATCCTGAATGTCCATAGACACAGACAGCACAGCTCGGCCGCAACCCCCGTTACCTTGTCACAGGATCCCAGTTACTCCCACACTGCCTGAAGAAAGCCTATGAGACTGGGAAGTGAGAGGAGAGAGATGCTGCAGACGGGCACAGCGCTGGATCAAGAAAGGACTCAGATAAGTATTGGAGGGATAAGAGGCAATATTTTTACCTAAATATTTTTACCTTAATGCAAGAAATGCATTAAGGTAAAAAAGGTTTAGGTTTTGGAACCCCATTAAGAATGATAGGAAATTCTGGCGCTGACACATATATGTCTAGAGCAACTTTAGGCGTATGGAGAGAACTGGAGTCATACTTTCCATAAACCACATGTTTCTGTGTCTGATTGAATTCTGGCTGATCCTACAGGTCACAGAGAATGTGCTTCTGAACAGAAGCTAGCTTCAGCTGCCCACTTGGTTACTGGTACAGGTGAGTGACCTGAAATACAGTTTAAAACGTATAAGACCTCAATTGTCATAAGAGTTTAAAGTCAGCTGTCAAGGGAAACGAAAACAGAAAAGATACTGAAAAAAAGAGAACAGACAGTGGGGAAGATCAAAGTGAGAGGCATACAAAAAAGGGCACAATACTTGAAAAATAAGAAGCAAAAACAGCAGGCAACTGGGAGGATGAAGAAGAACCAGAAAATTGAAATTATAGAAAAAAAAAGCCTAAGTGAGAGTGAGCAAGTGATGAGAAAAGGCACAGCAGACATTAAATCGCAAGTTTAGAGGTTGAAGAACAACGTACAGATGTCCGTTGCTCTTTCCTTAACACACAGAAAACCTTTATTTAGCACATAAGTATCTTGAAACTGTGGCTCTATAATTAATTCATGTTCATTCTTTTCTAATGTCACGGTTGGAATATTTAGCAAGTTACATTTTACCTGGTAAGTACAAAGGGACACTATAAAGGACTCTGAAGTAGTAGATACATTGGCCTTTCTCAACCTTTTTTATCCTAAAGCGTCAAACACAAGGCCATGTGCAGAATCCGGCCTCCAGGCCATTTCACGTGGCCCTCCCACCTCTCCTGCACCCCCTCGTCCCCATCCCCACCTTGTTTTAGCAGTCAGCAGCAGAGAGGAGGACAGAACTGCTCCGCCAGATCCTGCTCTTCTCCCTGCAACCACGAAGAGGCTTGTTGTCTTGGTCCCCCCCCCGCCTTAACAGTCAGCAGCAGAGAGGAGGACAGAAATGAAGATCCTGCTCTTCTCCCTGCAGCCACGAAGAGGCTTGTTGTCTTGGTCCCCCCCCCCCGCCTTAACAGTCAGCAGCAGAGAGGAGGAAAGGACTCCTCCTACAGATCCTGCATCTTTCTGTGCAACCGCAGCACAATCTTGTCTCCACTTTCCCGGTCTCAGCATGTAGCTTATTCTGGCAGCTGACTCTTGCCTTCCACAGGTCTTCGTCTAGATTCTGCACTTTCTGCTTCTTAGCTCCACCCCAGCTTCTCCCCAGCAGTAACACAAGGTGAGGGGGGTGCATTGTGATATAGGAGAAGGAGGGGGTCTCTTGACTTTTGATGGTGGGGGGGCTTGCTCTGGACATTTAGACTTACAGATACAACCGGCTCTTTGAGGGTACCAAAGTGCTGATGTGGCCCACAATGAAATTGAGTTTGACACCCCTGTCCTCGAGAAATCCTTTAAATAATTTTCAAGTCTCAGGGAACCCCTGCTAAAACCAATTTATTGGGGATCAGTAGTATAATGCCCCTTACGTTGATGGCCAGATGTTATTAGAATGTTTGCCTTACAGGCAGCTAAAAAGATCATTGGGTTCATGCAGCTGACTCTGCTATGCATCGTTGGCCCTGGAACTATGCAGGAACCATCAGATGGGAGATAAATCAGCCACAGCTCAAGGAACCAATAGCAACCTCTGGAGGAACCCTGGCTGAGAATGGTTAGGATATAATATATGTAATTTTAGCATTGCTACTATCACTGTCTCCCCTAAGATTAAGGAAAACATATTTTCAAGACATTGTGCAACCGATTGAAAGAGATACAGACAAAAAATTATATTGAGCCATTTGATACATAAAGGTAAGCTTATCTGGTGCTATTACCCTTTAATTAGAGTGCAGTAGTTAGTAAGAGCTCAAAAACAGAAATCTGTAGGAGTAAATGGGACTGTAGGGTACATGCACAGGCCCTGCTTGGAATATTTTTGACAATTAGCTGAGTGATAGTCAGCAATATCGTGCTGAATAGGAGACAGATGAGTGTAAACCTTTGTTGGGAGATGGGAGATGCTGATATATGTGTTGCTACACCAAAGGTTCAGTAACATGTAAAAATGGATAGAATTTGGGAACGTTTCTTCCTGAATGTGTTTCTGCTAAGCACACTCTCTGTATTTGTCCTCATAACCATTATGACCAGGACAGACTGTGAAGGAAAATCTTAAATTTATTCTTAGGGCCTCTATATCTGTCACCAAGAAGTAGAATGAGATTCTGGAAAGATTTCTTCTTATTTCCAGTTGTAAGATGCAAAAAAGAAACCATCTAAGTATAACTGTAATCAGCAGTAAAACATACCCACAGTAAAAGACTCACCAGATACTAACGTCAGGTATTAATAAACTTGAAATACTCCAAAGTGTGTTGGATTTTAAATTATTTTAATACATTTGGAGTTTAAAGTATTTTTCATTACATTTTGAGTTTTTTATTGATGAATTTTACCGACATAGACCTTGTTTGTTCCATTGCATGTAGCTAGACACTTCAAACAATGCTTGTGTTATATTTATTTATACCCAGCATTAGGATCTGGTGTTTCCTTTCCTGTGGGTTTATTGTACTGCTGGTTACAGTTACACTTAGATGGTCTTTTTTATCTACAGCTTGCTAACTCTTGAAGATTACTATGACTATACTGTGGTATCGTATTGTGTGTTGTCTCAGCCACCTGCAAAGGAGAGCATTTTACAAGAATTTAATTCTTCATCTGAATCCACTGATGCTCTTAGACGCGCTCTGACTTTTTTTTGCTTCCATCCAAGTCAAATCTAAGTGCTAACTTTTCTCTAGGTTAAGCCCTGAGACTTTCATTTAATTGTCAAATGCTGTAGTTACTCCTGGTTACTGAAGTTTTGCTACTGGACTGTTGAATAACACAGGGCAGGGTTTAGAGCTATCAAGGGGGAGAACTTCAAGTCAACTTATCCAGTGCAAGTGCAGCAAGAGCCTAGGATCCATTGGGGGTAGCATGTTTCCAAGGATTAAAGCAGATACTTCCAGGCACTTCAAGGCTCCTGCACTTTTGCAATACTAATAGCTTGGGTACTTTTTAGAGCATGCCATGTTTGCTTTAAAAGTATATTACAGGTTCATAATTGTGTTGATTTTCAAAAACGATGTTACCCAGTTATCTATTTCACAATCTTGAGTTTGTGCTATTGGATTCTGGAGTAACAAGATATAGTTTCAATTCCAGATTGTGTGCTGCCAGCTTTTGACCTTATCTCTATTACTGATTCCGAGACACTATCTGTTCTACTATCAACTCCATATAATGTTACTGTGTGACCAGAAGAAGAAAGTTCACTGCATCTATAGGAATCTATTTACTGAACCTGCTGAAAAAAAGTAATTTGGAAGAAGTCACACTGCACTCTGATTCCTTCCAAAAAATATTATGGAGAAAGACTGAAAATCCATAGAACTAGATGTCAGTTCGGTCAAATAAATTAGCAATACCAGGCTTTTATTAATAAGAGAATAACGGTGAAGTAAAATGTAACTGATGATGAATCCATATGAGGTTTTTCTTCAAAAGCAATGTCACCAGCATGATATGATCCTAAAATGAGTTCTGCTTTAACATTACTTTAATCTGCTGGTTCTAGAGTTTGTCAGCATAACAAAGGTAGCATATTTTACTAAGAGAGCATACATGTAAAGCAAACAGATTTGCTGTAATCCCTCCCCAGCAGTACATACTCAACTTTCCTTTTCGCCCATGCTGCTCTGTTTAGTTTCAAAGAGGGAAGAAAGTACCTGGTATTTCTGGGTATGAATGAGCATGTGACTCACTCCTTGTGATAGCAATGGGCCAAATAAACAGCAGTGTGACATGGGGTGAGTCCAGATCCCTGTGTAAGCTACAATTTGACCAACTTGTAGATTATACATGGTGGTTTCTGCTCCCTGCAACAAAATGAAGGAGTGTGTGAGTGGAAGAAAGGTGACTTTTTGCTGAAATCTGTTTGTGTTCTGGGCATTCGTCCCTTGGTGGTGGACACATACTGCCCTAAACGTTAGTACCACTTGGTGTGTAGGCAGGTGCAGTCTACTCTCTCCACTGTAAGTGGCACTTGTCCACAGCGGCATTGTAGCTGGAGAGGAAGTCAAGAAGAACATGGTTCCTCTATCGCAGTGATGGCAAACCTTGGCATCCCAGATGTTTTGGAACTACAAATCCAATGATGCCTAACTACACTTTAGAGTGCATGAGCATCAAGGGAAATGTAGTTCCAAAACAACTGGGGAGCCAAGGTTCGCTATCACTGCTCTATGGTTTCCTGAGTCACTTCGGAAGCTATCTGATTAGATGCTGCCGCCCCATGTAAATTCTAGCAGCCATATTGGGTCAGGCAGACCCTTTTTGAAGACTCTGGCTTGCAAGATTGGCGTGCATTTGTGAGTGGGTAGAGTAGGGACAGGTACCCCGTCTGTTAGGGACAGAACTAGCAGCAAGGAAAGGTTCCTGATGAGAAGGGAGAGTGTAGGGTTCAAAACTTCTCTGGACATCTCGGCCAGGCTGCATTCTTCCCCTCCTACCAAGCGCTGCCAGCTAGGCTGACACCTGCTCTCTACACGCTGTTGGGACCCGTGTTCCTGGTTGGGCTGTCTTCCCACTGGTTTATTGGGAACTGTCTTTGCATTACTTCAATACAATTTCTTTACATCGCAGTTGGACTGTGTGTGTTATTCGCTCCGCAATGCACTGCACCCTACCTACAGGTGTACCATCAAGCCACAGCAGCTTTCATTATTACATACATATACATTAATATTTGGTTTAGATATAATTTAAATTCCTAAACATATTGTGTAGTCTACGCTCGTTGTAACATTTTGGCTGGTATGCATCTGTTATTTAAAACAAAAACTTCCTTGGATTACAAACTGCAGACACAGTGATTCATTCAGCCTATTTTGTTTACTGCTGTTTAACTTCTGCATGACCCTATGAGGTTGGGGAAGATTATTCATAAAACATTCTAGGCATTTGCCCAGGGCCTAGAACTGTCAAGAAACAGAAGAGTTTTCAGGAAAACTGTTATCTTTTGTGCTTGCTTTGCTCGTTATCTGCCTTGCTCCCTATATGTAATTTATTTGAAATAGATGGTGCTTTATCCCCTGACTGGCATATATGAACTTCTCAACAGATGGAGGGTCTCAGGCTGCCCTGACCAAGTGATAAACAGATATCGTACCAAAAGCTGATGTGTGAACATTGCCCCACAGTTTGGCTTTCAGAGAGGTTATGATGGCAGGGATTATGACATAACAGATTGACAGGTCTGCGTGACAGCCCATGATCAGCATTGGCTTGCACGCAAAATATAAAACTCAGAGTGACCTTCTATGGTTAGCAGATGGGCTGTAGGTTGACAGAAAGAGATGAGCCTGTTATCATTATTAATCCAGCCCTATTGATTCTTTGGGTATTTAAAACATTTCCACAATGTCAATGTGTGTTCTGTGAAACCAGAAATACTCTGAAAAAAAGTCAGATTGATTGTTCATTCTTCACGGTCAGTTCCCTAAATTTATGGGTGTAGCAGCAAGCTAACATGTTATTATGGAGAGATTGGCTGAAAATAATGGATTATTGCCAATAAAATCCAGCCCTTTGACATGTAACTAAGTCTACTGCTATCTAGGCTACAATAGAAGGTGTAGGGAGAACAGGAATGCCATGCCAAATATATTTGTTTTATCACAGAGATCCAAAGACAGGATTCTGCAATAAAATAAAAAACGTCAGATTCCTAAATCTTTGCTGTGGCATTCTTGCTCTCCCTACATTTCCTAGTGTTTATCCAAGGCTCTTTTGAGGCTTCCTTTGTGTGAAGTGCTCAAGCATGGAGCTCAAAGACTGGCCTTTTGAAATTAAATACATTTTTTCTGGATTTCTAAACCTTTGGTTTGGTACTCTTGTCTCTCTACACCTCTTAGTGTTTACACAAGGTGTTTTTGTGGCTTCCTTTGAGTGAAATACTCAAGCCTAGAACTCAAAGACTTGACTTTTGAGATTAAATAATTTTGTTTGGATTTCTAAATCTTTGGTTTGGTACTCTTGTCTCTCTATGCCTTCTAGTGTTGATCCAAGGTGCTTTTGAGGCTCCTTTGTGTTAAATGCTCAAGCTTGGAGCTGAAAGACTGGACTCCTGTGATGATGCTATGGTGTGGTGCTCCACCTTCGAGTGTCCACCAGGGGCGCCTTTGAGGCCCCTTCGTATCAGAGGGCTGACTGTCATTGAACTTCATGGTATGGAATTTTTTTCAGACTGAAGAGGAAAAAAATATTTTTGGATCCTGCACTTCCCTGTAAGATCTACCGATTTGTAGCAATTGAAAAACATACAGAAACAAAGAAAGGAACATGTCATCTGCCCCAGAGATTCTGTTCCTATGAGATTAATGCCATAGTGCTATGTGCTGGGTGTTCTGTGTGCCCCTGCGCCTTTAAGTAGGGGTGGGCTCCCTCAGGCTGACCTGCTCTCTACCTATCCATTAAAATGCATGTGCTTCCACTGTGGAGACTCTTAAAAGTTAAAGTTAGAGACTACAGAAAGGGGGTGCCTTGACGGGGCCTGTAGCTTACACATGTATTTGCAAATGTGTGCAGACTAAACCCTTGTTTTTACCACATTCTGTTAGACAGGTCAGTTTGGTTGGTCACAGGCTGGTCGGTAAGTTGAGCTTGGAAATGTCATTGTTTTTTTTGTTTTGTTTTTTGTTTGTCCTTCCAGTGCTCCTTACTGCAAAGGCCAGTTATAGGTTAGGGCAGGGGCCATTTGATTGTATTGTTAAAATATTGGTCAGGAACACACTGACATCCTTGCTGCCATACTGCTATGTGCTGGGTGTTCAGTGTGCCCCTGTGCCTTTAGCCACTTAAGCCCCGGAAGATTTTACCCCCTTCCTGACCAGGGCCTATTTTGCTATTCGGCACTGCGTGACTTTAACGGACAATCGCGCGGTCATGCAATGCTATACCTAAACAAATTTGACGTCCTTTTTTTCCCACAAACAGAGCTTTCTTTTGGTGGTGTTTGATCAGCTGTGCGATTTTTTTTATCATGCGCTATAAACAAAAAATAAGCGTTAATTTTGCAAAAATAACAATATTTTTCACATTTTTTTATATGAAATTCCCCCCCAAAAATTGTAAAAATCAACATTTTTTAACATTTTAGGCCAATTTGTTTATGCGACATATTTTTGGTGAAAAAAATCGCAAAAAGCGTATTTTGATTGGTTTGCGCAAAAGTTATTGCGTTTACTAACTAAGGGAAAGATTTTTGTCATTTTTGTTGGGTTTTTTTTGCGGGACTGCGACATTGCGGGGGACAGATCGGACCCTTGACTGACATTTTTGACACTTTTGGGGTTACCAGTGACATTACTACAGTAATCAGTGCTATACATGCACTATTACTGTAAAATGACACTGGCAGTGAAGGGGTTAACTTTTTTTGAGAGGGAGGGGTTGTGTGTGTCCCTAGGGGCGTGATTCTAACTGTGATTGGCTGTGGCTTGATGTGTAGGAACAGTGATCAACAGTCCTACATAGTAGAACCGTATGATCACTGTTCATACACAGGGGAGAATGACAGGCGGCTTGTTTACATCAGCCGCTTGCCTTTCTCCTGCTCTAACGGACGATCGCGAGTGCCCGGCGGACATCGGGTCCACCGGGCACACGCGCGGGGGTCCGTGACCGAGCGGGAGCGCGCCTCCGGCGGCCCATGCTCGCTCCCCAGGGCCTCACAGGCTAGGGACGTACCCATACGGCAAGTGGTTAAAGAGGGGTGTCTATTAACACAGCGGCATCTATTAAAATGCATGTGCTTCCACTGTGGAGGCTCCTAGAAGTTAGAGTTAGGGACTACAGGAAAAGAGATGCCTTGACTGGGCCTGTAGCTAGGGTTGCTACCTCATCCCTTTAAACCCAAACACATATTAATTACACAGGTTCTGTGGCTGATTAAGATGGTATTTAAACTCAGTTTGTGCATTGAATTAGACTCAGAACCTGTGTAATTAATATGTGTTCGGGTTTAAAGGGATGAGGTGGCAACCCTACCTGTAGCTTATGCATTTATTTGCAAATGTGTGCAGACTAAACCCCTGTTTTTAATGCATACTGTTAGACAGTTCAATTTAGTTGGTCACAGGCTGGTTGGTAAGTTAAGCTTAGAAATTTTATTAGTTTTATTTGACATATGTTGCCCTTAGAAATGTGACCAGAGGCTGAACTACCCTTAGATAAACCCATTCTAAAATATGGGGAACACATAAAAAGAGGAATATGTTCAATGTATAATAAATAAGCCCGTCTGCAGCTTTTTACAACTCAAGAATCCACCATCTGAAATTGAAAGCTTTCCTAAAATGCTGCTTGGCAAGGTATGCTGGGATACGTAGTTCCAGTATAGCTGGATAGCACAGGCTGCCCAAGCTTGATCTACATAAGCATAGAGTGTTAAGAGACCATGGCTCCGCCCCAGAGATTCTGTTCCTATCAGACTAATGGCATGATTTGGGGAGACTTTCAGCAATCCCTTGGAACATTTAGACAAGGATTATGTTTGTTCTATTGACCTCATCTCCTTGATAAAGAGGAGTTATGTTTATCAACGCATCTGACAGACCCATTTAGAAGATTACCACATTTTCAATCTCATTTGTGGGGAAAGAGGATTGTAGACAATTTATTTTATCTGTTGTGGGTGTTTATGAAGTTATAGAGAACGGAGATGTGTTTAAACACTGCATTTAAATCACTGAAACAGGGGCTTGGATAATTCTTGTTCTAAAAAAAAAAAAACCACAGGCAAATCAGCCTTGTCCTTCTAAAAAGGGACATGTTAAACTTGCGCTATAGACTTTATGACTTTACACTGATTTCCTTGGTAATTATTTGGCAGAAAAGACAGAGTTTAGTAGGATACTAGAATTACAATATTCAAATGCTTTGCTCTTTTATTAAAATTATATTGTATTGACATTGAACAACTACAAGAATTCAGACAGGTACCTAGATATTCTCATGCACCCCTGGCTATTTGCTGGAGATGACAAAGTGCCAGTCTGGGTCTTATGAACCCCCGAAAAGTGTCCATAGAATAAAAAATAACTGAAAATGTAATTATGGGTGAAATAAAAAAATAACCTCTAATATACATAGTGTGTCACTATAAATAACATAAGCATCTTTTGTTTTTTTTCAGTCCCCCTTCAACTTAGTGTTATTACTAGGCATAGGCCAAACTACCCCCTGTTTGGATTTGCACCAGAACTTTCGAACATCGCAAAAATTCGGAACCAAATAACAAGCCTCATTGTAATCTATGGGATACAATGGTTAAGGGGGTCCGTGTACTGCCCTAGGAGGCATGAATCAATGAAAAAAACCTAGCAGCGATTTACTGATGTTTAAATTGAACGCATCAAAATGATAAATAACTATAAAAATGAAAAATTCCTTTCACTATTGTCTACCTGTAAAGTGGCACATCCGAAAATGTGTATAAAAGCTGCTGCAGAAACAATTGCATTTATAAAGCAAAAAAAATGAAATTTTCCTTGCAAGTGTTCTTTATTTTGTAAACAACGGCTTGGAGAGCCAGTCTGTATGATGAGGCCACAATGTAGTGCACTGGAAACAATTTTTTGGATAAATTCTGGTGTCTCTTCCACAGACTTTGGATAGAAGTAACAGGTACAGAAAAATTGGTCTTTGGGTGTTAAAGGTGCCTTCACACCATAACTCTATAGAGGTACTCTTGATGAAGAAAAAATTGCCTAGCTGTCAAAAATTGAAATGATATGCTCCTGTCAAACAGGTGTGGAAAAATTAGTCTTTGGGTGTCTGTGGCACCTTAACACCATAACCCTATAGAGGTACTCTTGATGAAAGAAAGAATTAGCCTTGTTGTCAAAAATTTAAATTATATGAACCTGTCAAACAGGTGTGGAAAAATTGGTCTTTGAATGTCAAATGTGTCCATGAAACCTACACCAAAAAAATTCTTCCAGATGAAATCCACACCCACAACACTAGGGAGCCTAAATGTCTTGCAGAGATTCCATATGACAAAAACACTTAATCAGGGACATCGGCATTAGGGGGTTCATAGCTGCTGGTAATCCAGGACTGATTCATTTTGATAAATGTCAGACGGTCCATGGCATCTGTGGACAGACGTTTTCTATTATCAGTAACAAAAACTCCAGCAGCGCTGAATGCCCGTTCAGAAAGCACGCTGGATGCAGGGCAGCCCAGCAGCTCAATTGCATACTTGCAAGTTCTGGCCAGTGGTCTATTCTCATGACCCAGTAACCCATTGGATCGTCAACTGGAAAGCTCTCCATCTCTATTTTCGCCCCTGGATAGTAGACCACAATATGATGCAGACGCTGCCGATGGGATGTGGAAGCTGAGAGCCCTGGGCGGAGAGGAGTAAAAAAATTGTGAAATGCATCACTTTGGCGGCCTCCTTCTCCACCGCTCCTCTCTTGACCAACAGAGGCCTCAAAACGATGTTTTCCACGTAACCTACCAGAGTTGGGAAAAGCATTAGATAAACTCCTCTTTAAACTGTTCTCAAGAGATTTGATCTTCTGCACCCTCTGTGGGGACAGTAGTGGAGTTCTGAGACTTTCCCCTTGTAACAATGGTCAAGGAGGGTTGCCAACAATTAGGGATGGGCTCTGTGTTCAACTCAAATGTAAGTTTGACTCCAAAATCAGTTGTTCGTGTGTCTCTCTGATGAGCGCCCTATAATGCACTGCGCTGTTGCAGTGCATTGATTGCTGATTATTGGCCAAAGCATGCACCTGACTTGTATGCTTTGGCCAATCACAGCACAATGTACTGTGAGAGCCATGATTGGCCAAAGGCCCTCTGCCTTTGGCCAATCATGGCTCAGGGGCTAAGTCCACGCCCCACACTATAGAGATTAGGCAGGTAGTTAGTGGATAGTGAGTTCAGTCAGTTTAGTGCAGTCAGTGTAGTGTACAGCCTTTCTCCTCTTTTAAAATGTATGGATATGTTGTAGTCCTTAGTCCCCTTTTTGTGCTCCCCAAGTTTGGTGTCCTTGTCACTTATGGTTCGTGAGCAGTGCCATGTCAAGCTGACCAATATTTCCCATAAACGCCAATGTTAAAGACAGGGAGCAGTGCCACGTCAAGCTGACCAATATTTCCCATAGCTCCAATTTTAGACAGGGAGCAGTGCCATATCAAGCTGACTAATATTTCTCGTAGATGCCAATGTTAAAGCCAGGGAGCAGTGCCATAAAAAGCTGACCAATATTTCCTATAGATCCCAATGTTAAAAACCAAGAGGAGTGCCATGTCAAGCCGACCAATATTTCCCATAAACACCAATGAGCATTGAAAGCTGAAAATTGGTCTGGGCAGGAAGGGGGTGAAAGTGCCCTGTATTTAAGTGGTTAAGGGAAACCCTATGACAGAATTGTAAAAAAAAAAAAAAAAAAAACAGAATGGGGTCCCCCCCCAAAAATCTTTACTAGACCCTTTGGGTCTGGTATAGATTTTAAGGGGAACTTCATACCAAAATTTAAAAAAAATCCATTCTAGACCCTTATCCGAGCATGCAGCCTGGCAGGCCAGGAAAGAGGAGGACAAGCCTCCCTCCTGAACCATACCAGACCGCTTGCCTTCAACATAAGGAGGGTTCTTTGGGGTGTACCATCCCCCCCCCGTCCATACCAGACCCTAAATCCAGCATGCAGCTTGGCAGGTCAGGTACCATTCCAGGACACCACATGCCCTCAATGTGGGAACCTGCGAACCATGCGAATCCACTACAGGTTCCTGCATCGCATTCAACTCTCACTGCCATATGCAAATCGCTGGGGGCATCAATACAAAGTTAACAACGCCCCTAGATCAGTTTGCATATCGCAGTGCGAACTGTCAGTTCGGACATGAATCGGATCACATAGGTGTGAATATCCATGCGATCCAATTCTGTTGCGGACACAAAAAAGAGTCCTGTGCGAGATGTGTCCAAATGCGATGTGAATTTAGCCATAAATCTGTATGGCTGAATTTGCATTGCACAGACATCGCATGTGATTTGCAGAGGAGTGCGCTGCGATTCACATGCGATGCCTGTCATCACATATATGTGAACTGGCTCTCAAGGAGCAAGTGGCTGACGCGGTGTTCAAATAACTCAGTGGACTCGTCCATGCCTGATGCTGGGGCTATGGCAGGAATAGCTGTGGACAAGGAGGCAGATTTAGCAACTCTGGCAACTGCAGTGGACTGCATTCTAGTCTCTGCTTGGGTGATGGAGGAGGAGGATGGTTTAGTAAGCCAGTCCACCACCTCCTCTGCATGCTGTGGCTGGATAGGACAGGCAACATCACCAAACAGAGTAAATGATGCCCTACCTGAGGACTGACCACGTCCACGTTTGCCTGTGGACACATACGCTGCTGGCCCCCTCCCAGTGCCATGGGAACATCTGCCTCTCCTTTTTGGCATCCCAGACATGATGGGAAGGTGATTATTAACAAAATGTAATAAAGATGTGGAAATGTGTACATGGATGCACTTTAATCAATGGAAAGTGGTGTTTGGTGCACTTTGACTTGAGTACTCACTACACAGACACACTCCACCGACGCACTGCAATATGCTGCAGTAAAACTGCACACACGCACAGAAATATACAGCGTTAAATGTGCACTAACGCACAGAAATATACTGTGTTAAACGTGCAGTAATGCACAGAAATATACTGCGTTAAACGTGCAGTAATGCACAGAAATATACTGCGTTAAACATGCAGTAACGCACTAAATTATACTGCGTTAAACGTGCACTAACGCACTGAATTATATTGCTTTAAACGGCACGCAACGCACTGAGATATACTGTGTTAAACATGCACTTAGGCACAGAAATATACTGCGTTAAACCTGCAGTAGTGCGCAGAAATGTACTGCGTTAACCACTTGCCGACCACCCACAGTATATTTACTGCGGCAGGCAGCCCCTCCTGGGCAAAGCGACGTAGTACTACTTCGCTCGCCCAGGAGCCTGTAGGGGGCTCCCGTGCCGCCGGAGGCGCGCTCCCGCTCCCGCTCGTTCACGGCCATCCCCGTGCGAGTGACCAGCGGCTCCGATGTCCGCCGGCCACTCGCGATCTCCCACTGGGAAGGGAGAAAGGCAGGCGGCTGATGTAAATGTCACGAACCGGCAGGACTGGTAGTGGATCCTCTGGACCAGAGAGGCGATGGCGCGGGTTGTACTAGAGGACCGGTTCTAAGCCATTACTGGTCTTCACCAGAGCCCGCCGCAAGGCGCGATGGATTTGCTGCGGCGGGTAACTACCAGGTCGTGTCCCCTAGTAACAACTCGATCTCTCTGGCAGCTGATATGGCGTGGTACACAGGGAGTAGGCAAGAGCGTAGTCGGACGTAGCAGAGGTCAGGGCAGGCGGCAAAGGTTCAAAGGCGATACGTCGGTAGCAACGGGTTCGGCAACAGGAAAGGCAAACAAACACAGAAGGGAACGCTTTCTCAGAGGCACAAGGCACAAAGATCCGGCAGGAAGCTGTGGGAGGAGAAGGTATAAATGGACAGTGCACAGGTGAAGCCGAATTAAGTCAGCACTGCCTTTCACAAACCTTAACCCTTAATAACCAGTTTGGACCAGGCACCAATCACCTGTGCACTGGTCCTTTAGATCTAAGTGTCCCGTTGCGTGCGCGCCCTAGAAAGCGGGGACGCACACGCCGAGATGCAGGAGCGCCGCCTGGGGACACGCGCTGAGAGCGCTCCGAGGCCAGCAGGGGGCCCGGAGCGCTGAGCGTAACAGTAAACAAAGCCGCCTGTCATTCTCCCTGGTGTAACTGCAGAGATCATACGATCCTGCTATGTAGGATGTGGTTACATCACAAGCCCCCCCCCTTGACAGTTAGAATCACGCCCCTAGGGACACATTTAACCCCTTAATCACTAATAAAGTTAACTCCTTCCCTGCCAGTGTCATTTTTACAGTAACAGTGCCTATGTATAGCACTGATTACTGTAGTAATGTCACTGGTACCCCCAAAAGTGTAAAAAATGTTAGTCAAGGGTCCGATCTGTCCGCCGCAATGTCGCAGTCCCGCAAAAAAAAACGCAGATCGCCGCCATTACTAGTTAAGAAAAAGAAACAATAAAAATGACATAAATCTTTCCCTTAGTAAACGCAATAACTTTTGCGCAAACCAATCAAAATACGCTTTTTACGATTTTTTTTTACCAAAAATATGTAGCAGAAAACAAATTGGTCTAAAATGTTAAAAAATTTAGATTTTTACTTTTTTTGGGGGGAATTTCATATAAAAAAATGTGAAAAATATTGTTATTTTTTTAAAATTTACGCTCTTTTTTTGTTTATAGCACAAAAAATAAAAATCGCATAGGTGATCAAATACCACCAAAAGAAAGCCCTGTTTGTGGGAAAAAAAAGGATGTCAATTTAATTTGGGTACAGCATTGCACGACCGCGCAATTGTCCGTAAAAGTCACGCAGTGCCGAATTGCAAAATAGGCCCTGCTCTTTGAGCAGCCAAATCCTCCGGGGCTTAAGTGGTTAAACAGCATGTAATGCACTGAAATGTACTGCATTAAACATGCAGTAACACACAGAAATATACTGCGTTAAACGTGCAGTTGTGTGTTTTGTTCACAATTTTTTTAAAGCTGGCAACTGTTTTTACATTTAGGTGTCAGCGGGGAACCCTGCTGACAGCTGATAAGTCATTCGTTGTTAGGATGCCGACAGGTGCAGGCTCCTAACACTGGGTGCAAAAACGGACCGTTTGTCTGTTGACATCTCTTTAGGTTCGCTTCCGTTTTTTAGAAAGAAAAATAAGGCTTTCTTCTGTTTCAAAAAACAAATGTTAAAGAGGGGTTCCAGCCACCTGTGGTAAAAATAAAAGTCAACAGCTACAAAAAGCATAGCTGCTGACTTTTAAAAAACAGCCACTCATCTCTGCTTTAACAAAGGCGGATGTCAGCGGATGTCAACAGATGATCATCCACTAACATTCGCTTGCCCGTAGAAATACATGGGTGTTCGTTTTTCATCTGTCAGAGGAAAAACAAACAAAAGGAACGCCCGTGTGAAAGGGGCTCAACCTATTGTAATGCATTTTAAGCAACTACAGTTACAGTTTTTTGCCATTTTTGCTGAGGAACTTGAATGCTATTGAAAACCTCCTTTTATATGTCATTTTTAATTTTGCCCACAGTTCCCCTTTAACCTCCCCCCATCCGCGCTACAGCCTATATACGGCTGCAGCGCGGACTTGAATTTTCGGGAGGCCGTCTTTATACGGCCTCCCAGTAACCCGCTCCCCGCGCGCTCCCGCGAGCGCGCGGGGAGCGCCCTGATTACTAAAGGTAAAAACATACACAAATTGCCCCCCCATCAGTGCCCATAGTGCCCGCCATCAGTGTCCCCCATCAATGCCCACAATCAGTGCCCATAGTGCTGCCAGTCAGTGCCCATCAGTGCCTGCTCATCTAGGCACTGATGAGCACTGACTGGCAGCACTATGGGCACTGAGTGTGGGCACTGATGGTGCTGCCTATCAGTGCCGCTCATCAGTGCCACCCGTCAGTGTCCAGTGCCATCCGCCAGTGCCCATCAGTGCCGCCTCTCAGTGCCCATCAGTGCCGCCCGTCAGTGCCGCCTCTCAGTGCCCAGCAGTGCCACCTCTCAGTGCCCAGCAGTGCCACCTCTCAGTGCCTAGCAGTGCCGCCTATCAGTGCTCATCAGTGCCGCCTATCAGTGCTCATCAGTGCCGCCTATCAGTGCCACCTATCAGTGCCGCCTATCAATGCCGCCTATCAGTGCTCATCAGTGCGGCATATTAGTACCTCCTCATCAGTGCCCATAAGTGCCACCTCATCAGTGCCCATCAGTGCAGCCTATCAGTGCCCATCAGTGCCGCCTCATCAGCGCACATCAGTGAAGGAGAAAAATTTATTTTCAAAATTTACTCGCAGAAAATAAGAAAAACTTTTTTTTTTTTCAAAATTTTCTGTCTTTATTCTTTTTTTTTGTAAAAAAAAAAAAACACAGAGGTGATTACATACCACCAAAAGAAAGCTCTATTTGTGTGAAAAAAAATGATAAAAATTTCATATGGGTACAGTGTAGCATGACCGCGCAAATGTCATTCAAAGTGTGACAGCGCTGAAAGCTGAAAATTGGCCTGGATGGGAAGGGGGTTTAAGTGCACAGTAGGCAAGTGGTTAAGAAGCCCCCCCCCCCCCCTCCCCACAATATTTTATGTTGACAAATATAAAGGTGTTTGGACAGAGATTTTAAAATCCAATTTTAATTTGTGTAGCCAGAATAAAGTGCATGTAAAGCCTAAAATCCAGAGAATGGATACAATCCTATGTTTTTTAAAGTCTCTGACTTATTTTGGGGATTTTCCTTTATTTCCTGTCCCAGAGACAAAGCAGGAGTACAGAAGAGTACATTTCTTCAAACTGTAGAAAAGCTCCTGTTAGATAATCACCGGAACAGGCAGTCCGAATGTAAGATTTCCCTTATATGCTTGTTAAATCTCTAAAATTTTGGATTTCCCAACACATTTTGTGCAGGTGATAATGGTCACTAGGAGAAATAGAGAGTGGATGTTCTTAGTAGAGACACAGGCAACAATAAAAACCGATAAAAGACCGACCTCAGCCAAAGGGACATCCTGAAAAACGTTTTTGATCAGCAACTGCACCAAATCAGTTGTAGCCATTTGTGGGAAGGTTCGGCATGGTGCGGCAGCAGAAAACACTCAGAGTCCAGATGCATTATGTATGTTATTATGGTTATTATTATACAATAGAACTGTATTGTAAATATAGCTCAAATCAGTAAAACTACCCAACAGGAAGTGAATCTGACTGGGCACAGTCACAGTATGTTTCAGCAATTCCTGCATCATCAGGTCTTGGATGCACCAACAGCATCTGTCTCGAGGGATGTAATGGTGCCTGGCAGGTCTTTCTCCTAATGGGGAGGTTTCCAGGAAACATAGTGTGTCCCTATTCTTTCCCTCCTCATCTGGAACCTCTCCCTATAGCTAATACTGTTCCTGACAGATGGGTGACCTGTCCTTACACTACCCACACAAAATGCATGCCCAGAAGCTAGAGTCCTAAATAGACTCTGCCTGACCCAAGATGGTCGCCAGAGTCCTATGGGGCGGCAACATCCAACCGGATAGCTTACCTAGTGACCCAGGAAACCATAAAGGAAATATATTCCACTTGACTTCCTCTACCTCTGCAATGCATCTGCGGTTGAGCCCCATCTGCAGTGGAGAAAGTAGACCGCACCTGCCTTCATGCTGATCAGTGAATTATGACAGTGTCAGGTACCACTGTCAGAATACAACATCCTGGCGGGGGAAATGACTCCATCCACCTCCTTTGTGTGGATGGGATAATCTGTAACTGCACTTTTTGGTTCAGCCCACTGGCTGAACAAAACACTCGTCTATGGCCATTTTTACAAAGATAACAGCAAGGCCCCCATAATGCCTGTTGTTAATCATAACTTTACATATTTCAAATAGCTGATAGGTTTGACTTTAGGAAGATGGTACAATGCTAAAAAAAAGGAATAAAAATGGAAAATTGTCTATCAAATACTTACCGTAATTTTCCTTTTCTGATGGACTCCATGGCAGCCTACGTTCAGGTAGCCCCGCCTCCTCTCCTAACCTATAGGACCCCACTCCCATAAATCTTTTCTCCACTTCAATATCTGTAACTAGCCTACTCAGAAACTGGGAGGGGACTCCTGCTGCCATGGAGTCGATCAGGAAAGGAAAGTTACGGTAAGTATTTGATAGACAAATCTATCACCGCTTTCCTGACAGACTCCATGGCAGCCTACGTTCGGGAAATAACTCGCCATACACTCCTGGGTGGGTAGATGCTGAACAAAACATTTAATTAGTACCATCAAATGAGAGCACTTGAACACCAAAATTTACAGAAGATAAGGCAGCCAGTTCAACACAATAATGAGACAGAAAGGTGTTGATAGACGACCAGGAAGCTGCCCTGCACATCACTTCAGAAGCGATGTGCCTAGAAACTGCCCATGACGTAGAGACGCTTCGGGTTGAATGTGCCGTCACCGCCTCCGGAGGAGCCAAGCCCTTTGCTCTGTATGCCCATAGAATGGCCTGGACAATCCATGCAGCAACCGCTCTAGATGAAGCACGCATTCCTTTTTTCTTCCCATGAAGAAGAACGAAAAGAAAATCTGACTGACGAACGGATATTGTTTCAGGGTATCACCCACATCATGAGGATGGACCAAAGAATCTTCACCAGTCCTGAATGCTGGAAGGACAATGTCTAGATTTTCATGAAAGACAGAGGAAACCTTGGGATTTAACCCCAGCATAGGGATTAAGAACACTCTATCAGGAAAAAAGGTTAAGAAAGGCTCCCTTGAGCCCAGGTTCTGAATCTCGGAAACCCTCTTAGCGGAGGTAATAGCCATTAGAAACACTGTCTTGAGGGTGAGCTCCTTGATCGATAAAGGACTAGTAGAAGCCGCATTGATTGACGAGAAGAAGTCCAGAACCAGTGGAAGGTTCCATTTGGGGAACCTTGGCTTCCTTTGAGGCCTAAGCCTAATTGCACCTTTGAAGAACTGTCGGACCAGCGGATGCTTGGCCCACGATACTCCGGTAAACGCTGAGATGGCTGAAACCTGTACTCGGAGCAAGACGACTGTCAAAAGGCAGATCTAGGCCAGACTGAAAAAAACCCAAAACGTCCTGGACGTAGGTGCTTCTCCTGGGCCGGACCTAGGAGACCGATGACTAGAGAACTTGGACCATATTCTCTCATAGACCCTATTGGGGCTACTCCTTCTGGCATTTGGAAGCATGGGAATCACCTCTGCTGGGCATCACAGGGCTTCCAACCTCCCCCTATCAATAACCAAACCTTGAGATGTAGACTTTCTGGGCATGGATGCAGTGTAGGACCTTGGGACAACAGATTCGGCCTGAGAGGCAGGGAGATCGGATCCCGGTAACTGAGAAGTGTCAACAGGGAACCAGGGCCTGTTGGGCCAGTACGGGATTATTGCTAGGATCTCCACTGCTTCTGTCCTCAGAAACTGGAGAATAATTGGGACTGGTGGGAAGGCATAGGCTCTGTGAAATTTCCAGCGGTCTGTGAGAGCATCCATCCCGAAGGCTCGAGGATCTCAGAACCTTGCGTAGTATTTTGAAAGTATCTTGTTGTGAGGGGCTGTAAAGAGGTCTACCTCCGAAGAGAACCTCAGAGACAGGACCCACCTGAAGACCCCCTGATGGAGAGACCAATGTTTTTGTCAAGTCTGATCCGAGAGAGAAAGTATGCCTCCATGTTTTGTGTTCCCGGAACATAAGCTGCCGACAGATTGGACAGGTTCTTTTGTGCCCAGGACATAATTGGCTTTGTCTCCCGGAGCAAAGACAGGCTGTAAGTTCCTCCCTGTCTTTTCACATAGGCCACCGCCGTTGTGTTGTACAGCCTGAGCATCACCAAGGCCCCTTGAGTCAGATGGCTAAAAGGCTTGCAGTGCCTTGACGGCAGCAAGAAGCTCCAGGACATTGGAGACTACTCCGCGGTTTCGGACTGGCCACGCATGCGCAGACCGCAGAAGCGGCGGACGCGGCCGTACCTGGCAGAAGATGCGAAAAAAAACCAAGTGAGTAACAACAACGCTAAAGAGGGGGCAATGTCACAATTCACAAGTAATAAATAAATGAAAGAAAGGTTCTTGCAATACGCTGCATAGAGAGAAAGAGAGAGACAGAAAACAAAGATAGACCATACTTGCCACACATTTATCTTCAAGAATAGGCACGGGCCAGGCGGATGCGACACTGGACTTTTTTGGGCAATACCAGGCCACCCACAGCAGCTGGGCTTTCTTGGCCACTACCAATCCACCAGTAGAGGTTTCTTCGGTTGCCCTCTCCATACCCTGCTAGGAGCAAAAGGCCTAGCGGAGGAACAGCGACCCGTGATCCGTGGCAGCTACATGCCAAGACCCATACCAATATCCAGAAAGGTAGAGACGTACCTCCTCATGCATCCAGAGGAGGACAAAAAAGGAACACGGATGCTGAAGTGGAGCAAAGATTTATGGGAGTGGGGTCCTATAGGGTAGGAGAGGAGGTGTGGCTACCCAAACGTAGGCTGTTGTGGAGTCTGTCAGGAAAGGGAAGTTACTTTTGGTTACATGTATTCCGCACAGAGGTAAATAACATGGAGGAAACCCATTAGGTTGTATTAGGTTGTATTCCTGAAAAAAAAGAAAAAATACAAAGATAAAGTAGGTGAATTTATCAGAGTTATAGGGAGAAACAAAATCAAATACATTATAGTAGTGAAATCTGTAGTTTATATGTACCATTTTTTCAATAAAAAGTGAAATCTTACTTTAAGGATTATTTGGATTTTCTGGTAGAATAGGAAACAATTCTAGTCAGGATAAAGCTTGTTCTGAGCTCCTTCCTCTGTTGGCTCTGAGCTATGAGCGCCTGATCTGTGTGCGTATATCATATTGTTATTAAAGCACAACGCCAGGGTTCCACTGCTGTATGTGACCTCACTGGGGAGATTTACCTTAGAGGAGAATTCCGGCTTTTTCTAATTATGCTTAAAAACACTGACTGCATCCATGCCCGGGCATCCATCCCTAACTGCAGCTAGCTGCTCTGTGTGCTGCTATATGTGAACAGTGGTAGGCGCTGTCAGCCTGTCGTTAGTTTAAATAAGCTGAGCGGCCGCTGATATTCGCATGTACTGGTCATTCAAGCCACAAAAGTCCTCTGATTCTTGCCGCTGGAATCTGGTGGCTGCATGTAAACAGCCATGTGATGGAAGCCGTATACAGTTACAGTAACAACTTTTCTTTCCTTTGGGTTTACATAAATGAATAAGAGCTAATCATTGCAAGCACCCCGTCGGTGTTAAATGGTTTGTCTCAACTCTGCAGAGTCTGCTACATCTGCAGAGAAGCATGTTCTGTTGAAAAACAACATACTTTTTGGCCAGATCACCAGCTGAAAATAAAAGCAAGAAAGCTTAAAATAAAAAATGAATGCAACCACCACATCTAAGAATTGATAAGGTGCAATATAATAAATGTTTGCTTTTGGGTTTATTACTGCTTTAATGTTTTTTCATGGTGGGACACGTCTGAGTTCCTTAGCTCAATGGTAATGCCAAAACAGTGAGTTTTCCACATGCCAGACATAGTTTTCAGGGCTTTCCTGCTCACTTTTATTTAACCACTTGCCGACCGGTCACGTTGACCGTACTGCGGCAAAGTGGCTCGTTCCCGTCCAGCGACGTAGACCTACGTCGCTGGACTTCTCCCCTTGTGGGCAGCGTGCGCGCGCCACCAGAGGCTCGCTCCCGCTGTATTCAGTTACAGCGGCAGTCGTGCCAGGGGAGGAGCGGCGGTGATCACCGCCGCTCTTCCCCGATCGTCGGGGAATCGAGTCTGGAGATCCGCCCGCTTGTGTAAACAAAGCGGGCGGATCTCCTAAGTGACAAACAGTGACAGATTGCAGGATTCAGCATAGCTGAATCTGCGATCTGTCCCTGTGTCACTCAGTCACCTCCCCCCACACACGTTAGTAAGCACCAGGCATACATTAACCCCTCCCTCTCCAATAAAATTAACCCCTTCCCTGCCAGTGTCATTTTTACAGTAACAGTGCATATTTATAGCACTGATTACTGTAGTAATGTCACTGGTACCCCCAAAAGTGTAAAAAATGTCAGTCAAGGGTCCGATCTGTCCGCCGCAATGTCGCAGTCCCGCAAAAGAAATCGCAGATCGCCGCTATCACTCGTTAAATAAAAAACACCAAAAATGACATAAATCTTTCCCTTAGTTAGTAAACGCAATAACTTTTGCGCAAACCAATCAAAATACGCTTATTGTGATTTTTTTTACCAAACATAGGTAGCAGAAAACAAATTGGCCAAAAATTTAAAAAAATTTAGATTTTTACATTTTTTGGGGGGGAGGGGGGGGGAATTTCATGTAAAAAATGTGAAAAATATTGTTATTTTTTCAAAATTTATGCTCTTTTTTTTTTTATAGCGCAAAAAGTAAAAATCGCACAGGTGATCAAATACCACCAAAAGAAAGCTCTGTTTGTGGGAAAAAAAGAACGTACATTTTTTTTGGGTACAACGTCGCACGACCGCGCAATTGTCAGTTAAAGTTGCACAGTGCCGAATCGCAAAAAGTGGCCTGGACGTAAGACAGCAAAATCCTCCGGTGGTAAAGTGGTTAAACGAACATCAAAACTTCAAACAGGTATGTCTTCCCACGCAGGGGTTTCTCACCACCATTGCAAAAACATATCATTCAGCCTCCTGGCTCTCTTGTGGCAGCTTTACTGCTACAAGTACCTATTCAGGGTCTCTACTGAACTTTAGTACCTTTGTGGTCCTCCTTTAAACAGGTCCCACTGTCTATGTACAGATGCTGCACCTCAGCTCTTGCATCTTCCTTACAGCTTCCTAGCCGCTTCATCCCACATGGACTCTCTCTCAGGCTTGGGCCCTCCTCTGTCCCGACCTGGACGCCATGGTGCACACATGTACCCTTGTTTCCCTTACAGACACTGACCCCTTCGGGAGGGTGGTGCTCTAAGCTTTAACTCTGGCTCTCATATGAAGCCAGCACACACCTGTGACATTAGTGTGCTCGCGTCCTACAAAATCTGGCGTAAACCACCATTTTACCCAGTGGCATGGGGTCACCCAGCTACAATGGGTTACCCTTAAAAAATGGAGTCCGGTGCAAATGTAATGGGTGCGAAATGAGAAATGATGAGAAATACAGGCAGATAATTATCCATCATGACATACCAACAGGGAGGCATGTCATTGGCCCCAGATTTATTCTGCAGCAGGGCAACCCCCCCAATTTACAGCCAATGTCATTAAGAACTATACTATATTACCAAAAGTATTGGGACACCTGCCTTTACATGCACATGAACTTTAATGGCATCCCAGTCTTAGTCCATAGGGTTCAACATTGAGTTGTCCCACCCTTTGCAGCTATAACAGCTTCAACTCTCCTGGGAGGACTGTCCACAAGGTTTAGGAGATGGGAATGTTTGACTTTTCTTTTTAAAAGCGCATTTTTGAGCTAAGGCACTGCTGTTGGAGAGAAGGCCTGTCTCGCAGTCTCCACTCTAATTCATCCCAGAGGGGTTCTATCGGGTTGAGGTCAGGACTCTGTGCAGTCAAGTTCCTCCACCCCAAACTCGCTCATCCATGTCTTTATGGACCTTGCTTTGTGCACTGGTGTGCAGTCATGTTGGAATAGGAAAGGGCCATCTCCAAACTGTTCCCACAAAGCTTGGAGCATGAAATTATCCAAAAAGTCTTGGAATGCTGACGCCTTAAGAGTTACCTTCACTGGAACTAAGGGGCAAAGCCCAACCTCTGAAAAACCACCCCAAACCATAACCCCCCACCCCCCTCTCCACCAAATGATATGGACCAGTGCACATAGCAAGGTCCATAAAGACATGGAGTTTGGTGTGGAGAAACTTGACTGGCCTGCACCTCAATTTGAAAGAACACCTTTGGGATGAATAGAGAGAAGACTGCAAGCCAGGGCTTCTCTCCAGCATCAGCGCCTGACCTCACAAATGTTCTTCTAGAAGGATGGACAAACATTCCCATAGACACACTCCTAAACCTTGTGGACAGCCTTCACAGAAGAGTTGAAGCTGTTATAGCTGCCAAGGGTGAGCCAACTTAATATTGAACCCTACGGACTAAGACTGGGATGCCATTAAAGTTCATGTGTGTGTAAAGGCAGGCATAATACTATAATACTTTTGGTAATATAGTGTATCTCCAGCGTAAAGAAAAACAAGGAGTCCTGAATGTGATAGTTTGCCCCTACAGAGCCCTGATCTCAAAATCATTGAGTCCTTGTTGGATCACATAAGAGATTTGAGGCAGCCTACATCCAAAGAAGATCTGTGATTAGTTCTCCATGATGATGGAACAACCTACCTACCGAGTTCCTTCAAAAACTGTGTGCAAGTGTACCTAGAAGAATTGATGCTTTTTTGAAGGTAAAGGGTGGTCACACCAAATATTGATTTGATTTAGATTTCTCTTCTATGTATTTTCTTTCCATTTTGTTGATTGATAAAAAATAAGCTATTAACCCTTCTATTTCTGAAAGCATTCTTAATTTACAGAATTTTTTCACACCTGCCTAAAACTTTGGCACAGTATTATACTGAATATACCTTCAGCTTCAGGAAGCCTTGTAAAAACAGTGCAAGGAATGGAGCTGGCCATGTGATAGCTTGCAAAATGACAATTACGTGAGATTGTGCAATATCTTAGCTGTCAGTTTGACTAAATAATGTGAAACAAGACTTTAAATGAAACAAAATTCATTCACACCAAATTGTTCCAACTGTAATTATCTTGATTTAAATTATTAATCGATATATGGTTTTATACTTCAATTATTTACAAGATCTAAGCTTGCATGGCTGCAATTATAATGTAAGTCATAAGCGCTGTAACAGATATTTGTCCAGAGCATCTTATGTCTTTAAGGGGTAAGGATATGACAATTTCATCATGCTGTCTCCAGGACTCGAATGCTACTTAACTTCTTCCCGTCCGTGATATTGCGCGAGGGGGTCCGTGTACGTCCTCCCATGCATGAGCTGCCTGCGTGCTTCCTGCGGAGCGTGCGCGGCTCACTTCCTAAGACTTCCATGAGACTTGGCTGATCACAGATCGGAGTAAGGGGCCAATGACAGCTGATCACGTGATGTAAAAAGCAGCCGGCGATCAGCATTTTTTTTCTCCTCACGATGTCAGAAGGACATCGGTCCCGAAGAGGAGGAGCATCTGTGCCCACCAGTGCCACCTACCAGTGCCCACCAGCGCAACCTATCAGTGCACGTCAGTGCCACCTACCAGTGCCCACCAGTGCCACTTATCAGTGCCCATCAGTCCCACATATCAGTGCCCACCAGTGCCACCTACCAATGCCCACCAGTGCCACCTATCAGTGCTAATCAGTGCCCCCTCATCAGTGCTGCCTATCAGTGTCACCTACCAGTGCCTATCATTGCCCATCAGTGCGACCCATCAGTGCCACCCATTAGTGCCCATCAGTGCCCATGAGTGCCACTTATCAGTGGCTCCTATCAGAGCCACCTATTAGTGCTCTTCAGTGCCACCTACCAGTGCCCCTTCAGAGCCGCCCATCAGTGCTACCCATCAGTGCCCCCTATCAGTGCCCACCAGTACCGCCTTGTCTGTGCCCATCAGTGCCGCCTTATCAGTGCCCATCAGTGTTGCCTATCAGTGCCCACCAGTGCAGCCTATCAGTGCCTATCAGGGCCCATCAGTGCCGTCTCATCAGCGCACATTAATGAGGGAGAAAAATTACCTGTTTGCAAAATTTTATATTTATTTATTATTTAATTTTTATTTTCAATTTTTTTTTTTCAGCAAAAAATAAAGACCCCAATAGTGATTAAATACCACCAAAAGAAAGCTCTATTTGTTTGAAATTTTTTTTTTATAAAAATGTAATTTGTGTATGTGGGGGGGGGGATACAGCCTTGTTATTTTTTGTACAGCTAAGAGCTGGAGTCCACCTTTAAAATGACACTAAAGCTTCGGATTTTATAATATCATGTTTCACTTACCTGCTTTGTGCAATAGTTTTGCACAGAGCAGTCCCAATCTTCCTCTTGTCGGGTCCCCCACCGGTGCTCCTGGCCCCCCCCCCCTTGCTGAGTGCCCACAGAGCAAGCAAGCTGCTTGCTCTGGGGGCACTCGTGCATGCTGGCTCCCGAGCCACCTCTGTGTGTCTAAAACACTTACATAGCGCGGCTCAGCCCCACCCCCGCTCCCTCCTCACTGGCTGTGACTGACAGCAGTGGGAGCCATTGGGCCCCACTACTCTTCCTTAGCCAGTAAGGAAAGAGAGACCCAGAAGAGCCAAGGCTCCCGGGTACAGCGCTGGATTGGACTTGGGTAAGTATAAAGGGGGGCTGTGAGGGGAGCAGCACGCTAAAGGTTTTTTACCTTCATACATAGAATGCAAGAAGGTAAAAAAAAAATCTTCAGCCTTTACAACTACATTAAGACACTGTCTTGAAAGATCTTCTGCATCTGACAATTCCAGAAGTGTCACATTCCTGCATTCCCCAGTTAGCTCTGTTGTTTTATCTGCCATCTTCCCCAAGACCCTACAGCAAACAAAGAAAATCTAATGGTTTGGGTAAGTTTTATTTACAAGGTTTATAGGTTTATAATGAATTATTTACACTTTATATTATGTGCATAATTATTTATTTTACTAGTAACATTTTATACAGGGTAAACTCATGAATCAGGATACATTTTTTATGTAACTGCTTGCCTTCAGACTCCATCTCTCTACGTGAATATCTGTACTTCTGAACACAGCAGACAGGAAGGGGAAGAAAGGGGTGGGGAAGTCATTGCTCTGACTTTTTTTTTTTTGCATTAGTTGCAGCTTGAGCTGCTGACCTCTGTAAACAGTCTTTTTCAGGAAAGTAGCTAAGAGATTAAGAACTAAGCAGTCTAGAGAATTGAAAAGGAGCCAGAAGACTGAGTATACACTCGCCAGCCACTTTATTAGGTACATAGTTACAAAGTTAGTCTGGCTGAAAAAAGACGCAAGTCCATTTAGTTCAACCAATAACAAAAAAAACAAAAAAAAAAGAAATTCTATGCATACACACGCATATACACACATACATATATATATATATATATATATATATATATATACACATACATATATATATAAATATAGTAAATATAGTATATACAGTACATATTATACCCCTTGAAATTTTACACATTTTGTCATGTTACACCCAAAAACGTAAATGTATTTTATTGGGATTTTATGTGATAGACCAACACAAAGTGGCACATTATTGTGAAGTGGAATGATAAATGGTTTTCAAAATGTTTTACAAAAAAATATCTGAAAAGTGTGGTGTGCATTTGTATTCAACTAAAATCTAGTGGAACCAATTGCCTTCAGAAGTCACCTAATTAGTGTAATTTAGTTTTTATTTAGTCTCAGTATAACTACAGGTGTTCTTTGAAGCATTTAGAGGTTTGTTAGAGAACCTTAGTGAACAAACAGCATCATAAATGCCAAGGAATGCACCAGACAGGTCAGGGATAAAGTTGTGGAGACATTTAAAGCAGGGTTAGGTTATAAAAAAATATCCCAAGCTTTAAACATCTCGCAGAGCACTGTTTAATCCATCATCCAAAAATGGAAAGCGTTTGGCACAACTGCAAACCTAACACGACATGGCCTTCCATCTAAACTGAAAGGCCGGCAAGGAGAGCAAGGAGAGAAGCAGCCAATAGGCCCATGGTAACTCTGAAGGAGCTGCAGAGATCCACAGCAGGTGGGAGAATCTGTCCACAGGACAAATATTAGTCATGCACTCCATAAATCTGGAAGAGTAGCAAGAGTAGCATTGTTGAAAGAAAGCCATAAGAAGTCCAGTTTTCAGTTCGCAAGAAGCCATGTGGGGGACACAGCAAACATTTGGAAGAAGGTTTTCTGGTCAGATGAGACCAAAATTTAACTTTTTGGCCTTTCAAGGGTTATGAATACTTTTTCAAGGCATTGTATATACACACATATATACACATATACACTACCTCTCCAAAAGCATCGGGACACCCGCCCTCACAAGCACATGAATCCCAAAGGCACCCCAGCAAGTAGTGCCCAAACCCGAGCTGGCCCACCCCCCCGCAGCCACAACAGCCCCAACCCTCTCTGGGAAAGCCACCCACAAGGCTCAGGAGTGCGGCCACGGAAACGTCCGACCACCCCCCAGAAGAGTACCCGTGAGACCAGCCACCAAGGAGGATGAGAAGGCCCAGCCCACAGCCCCCTCCCCAAACCACCTCAAAGGTACATCTTGCTAGTCCCGGGTTAAGCCCCCCTTTTGCCTTCAGAACTGCTTTAATGTTTCGTGGCATAGATCCAAAAAGGAATCCAGAGATTTTGGTCCATATTAACATGATAGCATAATGCAGTTGCTGCAGATTTGTCGGCTGCACATCCATAATGGGACTCTACCGTTCCATCAACTCCCAAAGTGCTCTATTGGATTGAGATCTGGTGAGTGTGGAGGCCATTGGAGTACAGTGACCTCATTGTGATGTTCAAGAAACCAGTCTGAGATGATTTGAGCTTTGTGACATGGTGCATTATCCTGCTGGAAGGAGCCATCAGAATATGGGTACACTGTAGTCATAAAGGGATTGGGATGGTCAGCAACAATACTCAGGGAGGCCGTGGCATTTAAACGATGCTCAATTGGTACTAACTTCTAAGGAGCCCAAAGTGTGTCAAGAAAATATCCCCCACACCATTATACTACCACCATCAGCCTGAACCGTTGATACAAGGCTGGATAAATACATGTTGTTTACGCCAAATTGCGCATTTTCGTCCAACACAACTGCCACTCACTGGATATGTTCTCTTTTCCGGACCATTCTCTGTAAACCCTAGAGATGGTTGTGTGTAAAAATCCTAGTAGATCAGCAGTTTTTGAAATACTCAGAACAGCCGTCTGGAAAAAAAAACCATGCTATGTTCAAAGTCACTTAAATCCCCTTTCTTCCCCATTCTGATGCTCAGTTTGAACTTCAGCTAGTTGTCTTCACCAACCACATCTAGATGCCTAAATTGAGTTGCTGCCTTGGGATTGACAGATTAGAAATTTGTGTTACCAAGCAATTGAACAGGTGTACCTCATAAAGTGGCCTGTGAGTGTATACATAAGCACCAAATATATATTCATATTCCTGCCCTTGTGAACGCTCAGAGCCCTTGAATCGTAGATCTCTTATATTGGAGATCAACAGAAGAGTCCTGAAAAATTATCTGCAGGTCCAGAGAGAGGCAGTTGAGATTATTTAGCCAGCCCCAAAGAAATGTCACCTCGACTAGCATGTATCTTGTAGTGTCGTCATCTATAAAGATGCCTCGATAATATTGCTGGCCCAAGTAAACAATCATTTAGAGCAACTGAACCATCATGCTATCTCTCATCTGCTTGAAGCACTGTAGCTTGTGCTGTAATATTTTGATCCATTGAGTTCTGACTGCCCTCCAGGCCCAAGTGCCCAGCCATCTACTGAAAACGAGCCAATCTATGGTTCTGTCAAACTAACTACAAGAAACATCAAGGTCTTCCTGTGTGCTGCTATTTTCCTGAAGGAGAGGACTTGTACATAGCTGTTCTCTTGTGGCTTCTGTAGCTTGCCCGGAAGCGATGTTAGTGCTAAGAAAGGCTGAAACGTAGGACACTTCCATGCGTTCTGTCCATCCTTTGTTTCCATTAGAGGAGGTAATTATCAGGCTGGTTAGAATGTAAAATCCTGATGAACAAGAGGAGCTGTGATCTTCAGAGCCTTCACCAGACTGATGACAAAAACCCTTAATAAAATTCCTAATCATTAGAGCAGACAGGCCTAGAGCAAAACTCAGGACGAGTGCATCATTAGGCTCTCTGCTATTTCTGTCCTGTACCGAGGCGAGTCGTCTATGTCTGTGCTGACGGCAGCTGCTCAAGCATAAAAAAAATAAAAAATAGTCTGGTTCAAAGACCCAAAATGACAAATATTTAGAGGACCTGATTTATAATGTCACTTTGGATGAAAATAGATCCATTGTGTCGGCAATTATCTGTATATGTGAACATAGGCTGTCCTAAAACTGGGTTCATCTGAGCTCTTGTTGCTTTAAAACCATAGTAATAGATTTCCTAGAAAAGTTCCTTATTTCATTAAAGTATTTCTGTGCCAGAGTATTGTGTGATCCCTGCCTTCTATGCCCCCCCTTGAAAACAACAATTCTAATCTATTTTGTATGTTTTTATTGTTATTAACCACTTTACCACCGGAGGATTTTGCTGTCTTACGTCCAGGCCACTTTTTGCGATTTCGGCACTGTGCGACTTTAACTGACAATTGCGTGGTCATGCAACGCCGTACCCAAACGAAATTTACAACCTTTTTTTCCCACAAACAGAGCTTTATTTTGGTGGCATTTGATCACCTGTGCGATTTTTCATTTTTTGCGATATTAATTAAAAAAAGCAACAATTTTGAAAAAATAACAATATTTTTCTACTTTGACAGTTAAAAAATATCCAATATATTCAATTTTTGTCATATATTTAGGCCAAAATGTATTTAGCTACATGTCTTTGACAAAAAAAATTCTCAATGAGCGTATTTTTAATCTTTATCTTTATGACCGGGAGGTTTTACCCCATTCCTGACCAGGCCATATTTTGCGATTCGGCACTGCGTTACTTTAACGGACGATTGCGCGGTCATGCAACGCTGTACCCAAATTAAATTGATGTCATTTTTTTCCCACAAATAGAGCTTTCTTTTGGTGGTATTTGATCACCTGTGCGATTTTTACTTTTTGTGCTATAAACAAAAAAAGAGCGACAATTTTGAAAAAATAACAATATTTTTTACATGTTTTTATATGAAACCCCCCCCCCCCCCAAAATGCAAAAATCTAAATTTTTATCATTTTAGGCCAATTTTTTTTTCTGCTACACATTTTTGGTAAAAAAAACCCGCAATAAGCGTATTTTGATTGGTTTGCGCAAAAGTTATTGCGTTTACTAACTAAGGGAAAGATTTCTGTCATTTTTGGTGGTTTTTTTTAACGAGTAATGGCGGCGATCTGCGTTTTTTTTTGCGGGACTGCGACATTGCGGCGGACAGATTGGACCCTTGACTGACATTTTTGACACTTTTGGGGGTACCAGTGACATTACTACAGTAATCAGTGCTATACATATGCACTGTTACTGTAAAAATGACACTGGCAGGGAAGGGGTTAATTTCTATTGGTGATCAAGGGGTTAATGTATGCCTGGTGCTTACTAACGTGTGTGGGGGGAGGTGACTGAGTGACACAGGGACAGATCGCAGGTTCAGCTATGCTGAACCCTGCAATCTGACCCTGCCTGTCACTTAGGAGATCCGCCCGCTTTGTTTACACAAGCGGGCGGATTTCCACACTAGATCCCTGACGATCGGGGAAGAGCAGCGGTGATCACCACCGCTCCTCCCCTGGCCCGACTCCCGCTGTGACTGAATACAGCGGGAGCGAGCCTCCGGCGCCACGCGCGCGCCGCCGAGAAGGGGAGGAGTCCAGCGATGTAGGTCTACGTCGCCAGACGATAACGAGCCACTTTGCCACAGTACAGTCAACGTGACTGGTCGGCAAGTGGTTAAAGGGCTTTATAGAGATATGACTAGTCGTTATTTAAAGCGGTATTAAACCCAAAACCAAAAATGTAATATATTGCAGCTTACCTATCCTTCGATTTGGTGGCTGTATTTGTTTTCTTTTTTTAGGCTTTTTTCCTTCTGTTTTCACCTGGTGATCTGGCCAGTAAAATACCTCCAGATGGATGAAGGAGCACAGGGGCACAGCAGACAGCAGCCTTTTTTATCTGGGAGAGGGGAGTGTTAGATTTACTAGCAGATTTTAGATCTACTAACAAATTGAAGCCAAACTTCAGCTAACACTAAGGCCCTGTTCACACCTGATCATTTTTCAGCTCGTAAAACGCCCATCTCTGAAGTTCCAAAACGCCCAACGAGCAAAATCCCATTCATTTCAATGTCCTCTGTTCATATATGAGCGTTTCGTCACCTGAAGCAAAAAGCCTGAAGCTCAAAAAAGTACACAAGCTTCTTTTTTGGCAGATTACAAACGTTTTTGTTAGAATCAATTTTTTTCTTTTGGGATAAAGGTTTTACATGAATAAATAATTATTAGCACCCATGTCAATGGTAGATAGTTTGTCTCAACACTCTTAGGCTCGGTTCACACTACTGCCACCTGAAAGTTGCGCAAATTATGGTGCGACATTGCCAGGCAACTTCCTGGCGCTTTGCTGGCGACTTGTGTACTTCTTTGATACGACTTTGAAGTGACTTTGTCTTGTGCAGGTATGCAGAAATAACAGCATACAGAAAGATGCCATCCACTGCCTGGATAATCTTCCTGTAATGTCGAATCCAAATCACATCAATATAGATGAGGATCTGACTTGGAGGCGACTTCCATTAAAGTCTATGATCACAAGTCGGATAGGTTTTGAAGTAGTACAGGTACCTTTTTGAAAGTCGGAGCGACTCCCATGTGAATAGTATGGGGCATAAAGTACCATTACCCATTCACCAGAAAAGCGTAAAAAAGAAATAAAAACACAAACACAATTTTTGACAATACCTTTATTAAAAATAAAAAAAACAATGTCCCCTGATGTAGATCCATCATCAATCATGAAGCCCGCCGCCACCCCGGACCCGAAAAAAGGACAAAAAATATTCCACCTGCGACAAAGGCTAACCGCCAACTACATGCTCCACCATTTGACAGTTCTTATATAGGTAAGGGGCAGGGCCACCTGGCGACATCACCTGATGTACCCGCCCCCATGTGACATCCCTGACTGGTGCATGCTGAGTCGGTGATGTCACAAGGGGCAGTGCCACTAAGTGACCCGCCCCTTGTCTATAAAAGATATATAAGAACTGTGAAATGGCGGAGCAAGAAGGTTAGCCTTCTTTGCAGCTGAACATTTTTTTTTCTGCCCCAAAGCATCCTCCCAATGTTGAGGGAATGTGGCCTGGTATGGTTCTTTAACCCCCCCCCCCCCCCACACACACACACACACATACACACTTTCCTGGCCTTCCAGGCTGCATCCTGAGATAAGGGCCTAGTATGGATTTTGGGGGGACCCCACGCCATTTTTTTTATTTTGTTGTGGGGCTCCCCTCAAAATCCATACCAGACCCCAAGGGCCTGGCATGGTTTGGAGGGGGGCGGGGGGCATGCCATTTTATTTAAAACATTTTCTATTGCCAGCATTTTTTTTTTTGCCAACGAGGAACAGAAAGAGATCAGCTGCCACCACAGAAGTCAGTGTGAGGCCACTGGCCAACCTCTCTACACCTTGATAAACAGGGACAGTGTTGCCCATTTAAGTCACAGTGCAGGCCCCTTTACCGGTGTTTGAAATAACTATTTTCTGAGCGCTCCAACATCAGATTTGGACCCCAACATGCTTGCTAGTGGGGAAAGTGATTTAATATAGACTGCTGGACTGTTATTTTGATATTACTCTCTTTAGGCAGGATTGTAACCAGTATAGGATTTAGAGGTTACTTTCTGGTTCCACTTGTTTGTTGTCAACAGGATGTTTTCTTCGCCATTGTTTACCTATCTGTTGTGCAATTACTCCTCTCTCTACCTCTCAGATATTTGGGTACTGTATATATATTTTTTCAATTAATATCCCCCCTCATCTTCAGCCCAGGTCTGTCAGAGTGTGTGGTGCTATTTGCAAAGTCATGGACACAGCAGCTTCTACATGGGTAAGCACTGTATTGGGAGTTTTCCAGCCAGGCTTCATGGGTGAAAGAATTCCTTCATCTGTTGCAATTGCATTAAACAATATTTTTTTACAAATAGCACAGTGCATTTAAACTACTGGGGCCCCTTTTCTGTATTGGTAAATTTATGTCAAAGGGGAGCTTAGCCTTTTTCCGTCACTTGACTTATTTTTATAATGTAACTTCACTAAAAAAGTGGATTACTGCTCATTCATATGCCCCACCCAGCCTGTACCTGAGTTGCATATTTTTGGGAGGGGGGTAAGTACTGTTTTTTGTTGGTACCTGTTCCCATTTCTGCAATCCTCGTCTAGGTGAGGATGATATCGCTTGTCCTACCTTTCCTCTCCATCTGCAGCCTCCTGGGACACACCGTCTTTTTGCGCAGAGAGATCTCATACATGCGCAGTGGGGAGCTGGCTGTGATTTATCAGGAAGTCACAGCTGGCTTCCAAATCCTGGATGGCTGTGCCAAGGACCCGCAGAGGTAAGAAACATCAGCTGTGGGAAGACGGCATTGGTAAATATCTGACTGGAAAGTACCTGATTGTTAATAGTCAGCAGCTACAGTATTTGTAGCTGCTGACTCAATTTTCAAAAATCTTAGTAAAGTTTTTATTCAACTTGATTTCTTTGCAACATTGCTAAAGCAAGTGCCCTGCTCATTGACTAACAAAGAGATATTTCTAGGAGACCCAATACATTTCTGTAAAAGATAAAAAAAAAATGTCAGGACAAGTTGTGCGACTTGCCTTGCGACTGCAAAGTCGCATGACAGGTCGCACCCCATGATTTTCAATGAGTACCATTCATATCTGTGCGACTTCAAAATAGTCCTTGCACTACTTTGGTTTGACTTTGATGCGACTTGAGATCCATAGACCGCAAGATTATACAGGCATTGCTTAAAGTCGTATTGAAGTCGTGACAATGTCCTGTCAAAGTCGCACGGCAAATTAGCATCAACGTCGCACGACTTTCAGGTGCTACAGGTGTGAAAAGGGCCTAAGTAGGCCTAAGTAAAAATGTGAAAACTGTAAAAATTACCTTTTTATTACAATGTGTTTTATCAACTTGAAATATGAGGTCACTGAAAACATGTGATTCTCCATTTAAAGTAAATGTAAGCAAATAATATCCTTTTGTAAATATACCAGACATATGAATATTGTTTCGTCCTGGCGCTACGCAGTTTACGCACATCATTTTTTACATGATATACTGTTTGTGGCACCTCATTACAGGTTTGACAGGATGTATGAAGAAGTAGATTCTGGGTAGTCATGGCTCTAGCAAATACTGAATCTGTGAATTTAACTCATTTACTAAAGATTTCACAAAAGTGTAGAAAATTAAACTTCAAACACACTAGTTAAAGCGGAATTCCACCATAAAAAAATTTTTTTACCTAAAAATAGCCCCGGGACAGTCAGGGCTAGTGTATTTAGGCAACAATAGCCTCTGAACTGTCCCCTGTTTCACTTACCTGTAAGAATAAATACTTACCTTGAAAATGTCTTGTCCAGCGCTGCCATCTCAGGTGTGGGCAGCAGTGTTAATTTCGTCGACTAAAACCGACTAAAACGTTTTCGTCGACTAACACAATTCAGATGACTAAAATACGACTAAAACTAAACTGGCATTTTAGTCAAAAGACTATAACTAAAACTAAATCGAAATTTGCTGCCAAAAATTAACACTGGTGCATGCTCAAAGCATAAATAATAACATATTAGATTTTTCACTCCAGGACCAGCAGTAGTATATAATGAGTTTGGAAATTGTAAAGAAATGCTTAAATAATGCATTACAAATTACAATTGAACTACACCCATTTGATTATAGATGACTAAAATGAGTTTTAGTCGACTAAAATGTAGGGCGTTTTAGTCGACTAAAATATACTGGAGTTTTAGTCGACTAAATACGACTAAAACTAAAACACTTGCAAAAGACTAAAATAGGACTAAAACTAAAATGCCATTTTAGTCCTAAGACTAAGACTAAAACTAAATTGAAATTTGCTGCCAAAATTAACACTGGTGGGCAGCTGAAGCCGGAGCGTCCCTCTTCGTCTCCTCTTCGGTGACGTTGGAGTCCCAGAACGCCCTGTTTGTCACTTCCGCGGGGAGGCGCGTCATCCCTGAACATCTTCTTGGCATAACCAGAAGCTGTTCAGCAGGGAATGACGCGCCTGCACCGAAAGTGACGAGTGACTCCGGTGCAGGCGCATTGACTCTTGGGATCGATGACGCTCATCTCCCAGGAGTCAATGCAAGGAGGAAGTAACCTTGTGTGCCGTGTCCGCAGAGGGAGGAAGAGGAAGTAAGGTAAGTATATTTTCATAAAAAACAAGGTAAGTGAAAAAAAAATGTAATTATCCAATTATTTTTCAGGTTTTTTTAAAGCAAGCGGACGGTGCAAAAATTATTTTTAGGGTGGAACTCTGCTTTAATAAAACTCTGATATTTGTTAATGTTTAGTGTATGTCTATTAGGCAATAGGTAATGCTTTAGCTATTTATGATCTCAAATCATTCTTTAGATAAAGCCTTCAATTTTCATACTGTCCAAAAGTCTAGCACCATCTTTGTTCAGGCAATATCTGGATCTACTATTGAGACAAAGATACTGGCTCAGATATTACTCTATCAAGTATAAACCTAGTGTCTGTAATGGAGTCCCTACCCCCTATGCCCCTGACCTTCTCTAACCTAACCGGTCCTTTCCATCCCTGGTGCCTACCTCAAGGGTGGCAGCCTGCTGTAATGTTTACATCATAGAATCAAATGGGTTGCACCCATGCTGTTAAGGGTAAGGTCCATTGTACGATTTTTGAATATCATGGAAGGCCACCATTATTGGAAAGAGGTAAGTAGTCACCTAGGTGGAGTGTAGCTTAGAGTAAGTTAGGAGGGTGAATAATGTAAACACCATGGGAGGCCACCATCAGCAAAGCAAGTGGGCACTTAGGTGGGAAGGCTTTACCTTAGTTTACATTTGGGGGGTGGGGGGTTTAGAGTGGAAGCTGGTAACTTTTTACTTTTTATCTAAAGGAGATGTAGCACCCTCCAATGTAGGTGCTAAGTAAAGTATAGTGGGCCTTGTCTGCTTATCAGCAGGGCCATGTTTTTAGTTAGGCTGGCATGTGTTCCCAGGTGTGCCTGTTGTGTTGGGGAGTCTCCCCACTGTGTCCCAATGAGGGCTCTCATTAGGCAGTGGAGGAAACCTGACCAATAGCACACCAGAGCTTGTATCCATCCTGGAAGGGCAGATTCTGCCACACAGCATTATGGGAGGGGGTATAAGTCTGTGGGAAGCACATGACAGATTGTCTTTGGCAGGAAGTAGAGTCCCAGGAGGGAGGTGATGGCTGTCTCACCTCCTGTCAGGAAGAATTGGGTGTCCCAGGCGGCTGGCCTGAGTGGACACAGGGCTGAGCTGAGCTGCAGTGAGGATCCAGGTGTGCTGAGGACCAGCAGAGCGTTGGGGTCGAGTTTCAGGAAAGCATTCTAAATTGTGAGTACTGCAAATTGCCCCTGGGGGTCTGCCTAGCAGAGGGGACAACTCCGGTGAAGGTCAGAGGGATCCAGGATCTAGCTAGCCACTACAGGAATAAAGAAAGAGGGTGCCAGAGATTATCCTGAAGAGTAAAGGGGATGCCAGCAGTTGGGCCCTGAAGTGTAAAGTGTTAAGCGTTGCAGCGTCATTGCTAGTGGCTACCTCAGTCAGAGAAGACTACAGGGAGTAGTGCACAGGACTTTTGAGCTGTGAGGAAGCATCAGAAGTCAAGTTTCAGTTCACAGACCGCAAGTCAGGTTTACAAGCGCCAGTAAGCGTTGGTCAGGATTCAGTCGGCGCCAAGACAGCGCTAGGCGGCATTTTTCTCAAGTGTCCCAGATTTGTACCTAGTTGAGCCAGAGGAGTATCCCACTCATTCCCTTCTCCCATCCAAGTTCCTACAATAAAACTAAAAACCAAAAGATGCACACTTCCTTAGTACAAGTTTACTTCAAATTACTACAAAATGTCCTTTGTTAGAGATTTTATTGACTAATTTTAAAAGGCATTTTTTTACCAGCCAAAAAAAAAACTATAGGAAGCCTGACCTTGTTTATTATTAATACAAAGAATACAAAGAAAAATGTAAGTTTTAAATAAAGTAGCTTCATGTGGGGAATTTATAAGGAGCATTACCTGCCACCTCCATTTTGTTGGACATGCTAGTAAGTCACGCTAAACCAGTGGGTTAATATTAATCAGACATAAATGAGTCCTGGCATGGGGGGGATAGATGCTAACCTTTTTGACCATTGTGAACACTAACATATTGTACATTTTTACTCATTTATTTCAAAGCTCAAGGATTTGTTCTTATATGTGGCTCTGTTCTATGTTCTCTATCTGTTCAGGAGGTCTCAGTACTCCTCTTTTACATTCATTGAGGTGCGTTGTTATCTTTATAGACATGTATCGTGTTTTTTTCTTATATGATCACTGCAAGCCTTATTTATGCTTTGACTAGTATGGTGTGGTTTGACAATATAGATATTTAGTGGACATGGCTTATGTAGCACTGTACCTGTAGGGTTTGCTGTATGATGACTTTTTGGGCCTCCTTTGTTTACCAGCACACAGTCACTTAGGGTACAGTTCATACATTCACCCCTACTCCCAAAGACTCGTTGCTCAATAAACAGTCCAGAAGTGTTGGTTTTTAGTATTTTGTGTGAAACTTGGATGGGAGAAGAGAATAGTGGGATACTCCAACTGGAACTATGTACATTGGACAAGGACAACTCTCGCTTGGCCTCACCGGGTTGCTTGTGGAAGCAGTCACACTGCTTAAGCCATGCTGCCACATGTATGCTATCTTTGCTATCTCTCTCCAGCAATAGACTTGGTGATCTACATTCTCTTCAGGATACTCACTAGCATCCCCTTTACTGACACCCGTCCACTGACTCTTCTAGCTGCAAGGCCCCCCCCCCTCAGGTCAGACCCCTTGACAGATCTACAAACATAAGAAAACAAAGAAGGGCGCACCGACCTAGTGCATTATCCTCAATAGTATGGCTTTATTAAATCATAAAAATGGCTACTCATGAACAGAAGTTAAAAATGATCATATCAGACTCAATTGCTTGAGTGTCGGGAATAGTCCATGTCCTTAGTCCTGTTGAGATGACGGCTGACGCGTTTCGAGGCTTAGCCTCTTCCTCAGAGCCACTGGGTCATGACCTACTCACAAGTTTAAATAGCAGTACATTGCTCAAACCTCCTCCCTAAGGTCTTAGGAGCCCCTCCCTCTAGGGGTGTGGCAGTGATACTACACCACTCTCTCTTGTGGCACTGCCGTTTAACCCCAAGTGGGGTGGATTCATAGTACCCATAATCGTAGTATATTTTCATAATCAAACCAATATCACATGTATACAAAAATAAAATTGCATCAAAAAATGCAGCTAATATATATATATATATATATATATATATATATATATATATATATATATTTTTTTTTTTTTTAACATTCATATATATTTTTGCATAATACATAAAATAGCAATGAGAATAAAAAAAAAAAAAAATATTAGATATAATTTGTCATTTATAGATTATAAAGACACTCAAACCCTTTGCTGATGATGGAGGACCATTTGTATAATGCTAAATATGTACATACCCTACATGTATAGCTGGCCAGATGGGGATCCCAGGTGACTGTGTTGGCCTGCTGAGATCTCTCCGTGTATTATCCTCCCCCAGCCAGTGTCCATGGTAATTAATGGTTGTAGCAGACTTACCCCTATGCTGCGTGTCCCACATAGGGGTGCCGTCATGCAATCCATGATATGCTAGTCTCTATTCACTGCGGTGTATTAAGAGGGTGGCGAGGGGGTGCAGGAGGGGAGAAGCTGATCCGAATCTGCAATCCTTAGCAGTATATCTGATCGCTGTCTCCGTGGACTCCACAAATCTGGCCTTTATGAAAGAGTGGCAAAGTGAAAGCCATTGTTGAAAGAAAGCCATAAGAGGTCCCGTTTGCAGTTTGTGAGAAGCCATGTGGGGGACACAGCAAACATATAGAACAAAGTGCTCTGGTCAGATGAGACCAAAATTGAACTTTTTGGCCTAAAAGCAAAACGCTATGTGTGTGATGCAAAACTAACACTGCACATCACCCTGAACACACCATACCCACCGTGAAATGTGGTGGTGGCAGCATCATGTTGTGGCGATGCTTTTATTCAGCAGGGACAGGGAAGCTGGTAAGAGCTGACGGGGAGATGGATGGAGTCAAATACAAGGCAATCTTTTTTTTTTAAATCAGGAAAAGGTTTTAGTATGCCAAAAAAAATATACAGTAAAGAAAAAGAAACCATAAGACATTAGCATAAGAAATAATGAGTAAAGAGTATACAGTTTGGATAAAAACGTACAGGTTATGCAGCGTTCAATTTCGTTTATAGCCTATAGTGCATACAATATCAGATGGTGCTAAAAGCTTGTTATTAATGTAATCTAGGAACATAAGTGGCACTAAGATATTGATAATGATGTCTTTAAACCTAAGAAAGGGCAAAGGGTTTGAAAACTGAAAAAAGAGAGAGAAAAAAAAAAAAGAAATAAAGAAGAATGAGAAACTCAGGTGGCCAAAGGGCCATAACACTTGACTGGTCTCTGCCATCACTCCATCCCTCAGAGCTAATTGTGTTCTAGTAAACAAAAGGCAAGGTCACAAGGCATTTTTTCCAGGAAGTGGTTAAGAGGCAGAAAACCCGTGGCTATTGAGTTTTTATAGTAGACAGGAGAAAGTTTCCCCATAGCATAGATGTCTTTTAAACCTGTAAGAGCCTAATCATAATTAGTTGTGGTGGTGCGAGTCCTGGGGTATCCAGCCAGGCCTGCCAAATAGAGAGAAACTTATTGGGGGCATACCTGTGTCGGTATCTCAATTGTTCATTTACAAGTACTGTATACAATTAACCTGCTCTATCCATTGCTTTATGGATATGACCTATGAGAAAAGCCAAAATCTGGCTACCAGCTATATACAGGAGTCTGTTAATGGCAATGTTGGAGGGGGAAGTATATATTACGTCATCTATTGCACCTAGGATACAAATTATAGGGTCTAACGGGACCCTTACCTTGTAAACTGCAGATATGGTTTCAGTTATTTCTCTCCAATAACGATGTAGTTTGGGGCAAATTAATTAATGAGCCCTCTTCAATACAGCAAAAGAGAAAAATCCCGCCTGCCCCAACGGTGCAACTGAATAGTAGTACAATATGCCCTATGAAGAAGAAATAAATGGGACAACTTGTATGACTGTAAGACAGAAATAGCGGGAGCAGACTGCAAACACCGCTCCCAAGTCTCCTCACTTATATTCCCCAGGTCCCTCTCCCAGCTACGTTTTGAAGGTAGTGATGTCGTGTCTCGTAGATTTGTTAACAGAGTGGAATATGTTTAGGAGATCAAGCCTTTTCTAGTAGTGCTATAAGCAATTCCTTTTACCAGAGGATGGGTCGATAAGGCTAAAGTGAATGTACACCCTTGGGATTGTAAAGCGTGATGCAACTGGAGATATCTATAGAATTGGGATCTGGGCAAATTGAATTCCTCCTGGAGATCTAAAAAGGATTTCAACACGTCGTGGTTATATAATTATGAGATCCGCTGAATAGCTGTTGCCTCCCATTCCCCAAACCCTTCCAGTTTGTACACCTCTTCTAATGTTGGATTGTGCCAAAGCGGAGTTTCCTCTAAAAATCCTGTCATACCTAAAGGGCTTTTAATAGTAGCCCATAGTTTCCTCATAAGAGTTATTGTCGTTGTCGTCTTTTGAAAATTGGTTAATCCTGTCTCCAAGCTTGCTAAGACAGTGGGGCCTGAGGCACCTGTGAGTAATATTGCGCTTGTAGAGTCTGCAGCATCCGACAGTCCACATTCGCTAAGATGCTGGAGTTGGGATGCGCAGAAGTAGAGCCTAGGATTAGGCGCCACTGCACCTGCCTGGTGCTTGTCGTAATGCAAGTTGGAGAGACGAATCATAACAGCTTGTTTTTTCCAAATTAGGGACCTGAAAAGGGAGTCCATCTGCGAGATATCCACTGTGGGGAATTGTGTAGGATAAAAAGTAATTGCAGGCTCCAGACCATTTTTATTAGGTTTATCCTACGAATTACAACAAGGGCAGCTTGCACCAGGCATTACATTTACAGGGCCATCTTAGAAGAAAACCTGTTAGAGTCTTCAAAAGACTTGAGACTGGGGCGGAGGTTTACCTTCCAGCAGAGCAACGATCCTAAACAACATACAGCCAGAGCTACAACGGAATGGTTCAGATCAAAGCATATTCATGTGTTCAAATAGCCCAGTCAAAGTCCAGACCTAAATCCAATTTAGAATTTATGTCAAGACTTGAAAATTGCTGTTCGCTGACGCTCTCCATCGAATCTGACAGATCTTGAACTATTTTGCAAAGAAGAATGGACAAAAATGTCACTCTAGATGGGCAAACCTGGTAGGGACATCCCCAAAAAGTCTTGCAGCTGTAATTGCAGCGAAAGGTGGTTCTAAAAAATATTGACTCAGGGGGGCTGAATACAAATGCACGCCACGCTTTTCACATATTTATTTGTAAAAAATTGTGAAAACAATTTATCATTTTCCTTCCACTTCACAATTATCTCCCACTTTGTGTTTGTCTATCACATAATATCCCAATAAAATACATTTACGTTTTTGGTTGTAACATGACAAAACGTTGAAAATTTCAAGGGGTATGAATACTTTTTCAAGCCACTGTATATAGGGTTTTGTTGGTGGTTGCTCAAGCCGGGAACATTTATATGAGTAAACTTGTCTGGAATGTTGCATCAATCTATGAATGTAATGAAAGCAACCATCTTTTTAAAGTAAATTCCAAGTTTAACTTTTTTTTGTAAAATAAAAGAAAGTTTTTAATGTAAAGTTTTATTTCATGAGTTGTTAAAAAAAAGGCATCCTAACCCTAGGTTCCCAATGATGCGGTGTGGGATTCGCAGCATTTCCCGAACCGCCTCACAATCGCACTCTGTTTATGCGAACTGCTACGCGATTCAATGTTATGTTAACGACACCCCTAAAAATGGTTTGCAAAACGCAGTGTGATTAACACCCATGACATCCAATTCCAAAAACAAGGTGCATACAAAATGAATGGCTCAAATCACCTTGCAAAGAATCAAATCGGATTTGAACAGGAATGCGTTGCGATTCCCGTTCAAATCCAATGCAGTTCCCCACACCGCAGCAGTGTGAACCTAGGCTTAAAGTCCCACATCTATCTCAAAATTTGTTCTGTACAATAAAGTAAACCTGCATTAGGTATTTTCGTGGAATCCAGATAATGGAAGTATTATTTATAACACAGCTGGCACGTATCTCTTTAGAACAACTTAGTCATTAAAGGGACTTACATTCTAAGCTCTGAGGCTCTGGCTTGTCCAAATCTACGGAAAGAAGACTGCTGATTCAGGTAAATAAAATGTACGTGTGTAGAAGTGGCTGGACATTTTTTATGCGGCTGCCATGATTTATATGTTCGGTATATGACATCTGTTACCACAGCAATTGGATACAGTTGCAAGCTAAACGATCAATATGTGGGACAGTATCTGAATGATGAACTGTTTAGTCTCAACCAGAGTCCTTAATTATCTCATCGTCATAGTGAAGACCAGCATTCGGGCTCAGCTGTCTCTCTTGTCTTGTTGAGAGCCAGTGAACGACAAACCATGGTGTGTTATAGGTTGGGGCCTCAAATATCAATGTGCAATTCATAGGGTCTCCTTTTGTTCCTTTGCAATATTTATAGGATCAAGAAGTGACATGCCATAGTATGTTGTACATTTACAGTATATCCAAACTTTTTATTTTTGTTTTGGATAGAGTAGGAAATGGTTAGAAGCCCTATCAGCTTTTATTGCTGTGTACATGGACATTGATAGGAAATAATACACAAATTTTACTGTTGTCACTGTAACGGGTGGCGAGGCGAAATCTTCTAAAGGAGATACCTGGCACAATAAGAACTAAGAGGAATGGCCAGACCCCAAGGCACAGGCTTAAGAGGCATCTGCCTCGGGCACTGCGCTGCAGGGGGGGGGGCGTAGCTGAGATGGCAGCCTCGTCTAATGCCTCGTACACACGATCAAGACAAAAAGAGAAAGAGGCGCCTCTAAGTGTGGACTGTAAAACACATTTATTTAATAAAAATATGCACTCACATCTGTGCGTATAAAAGCAAGTGAAAGGACCCTCCTGGAAACTCCAAGACTGGTCTGCGGGTAGAAGCGATCATCCGGTCTGTGCTGACATCCCGCGGGGACTGTACTCCTCTTCACCGTTGCCGGCAATGACGGCGGAGCAGGAACGAGAGCGAGGCTCTGAAGTCCGTGGATGGAAAACAAGGCTTGGTCAGCGGTAGCATGTGGATGACGTCACTAAGAATGCGACGCGTTTCTGAGCGTGCGTGCTGCCGAGGGGCAGGCAGCCGCGCGCCTTCTTCACAGCAATCAAACTATCGTATGATAAAAATCGCTTTTGATTGATCGCACAATAATCTGATCGTTAGTACACAGCTTTCGACGGCCGATCACGACTTTTCGTCCAACAAAATCCGAAGGGACAAACACGAAAACTTTTGTTGTACAATAGCCTAGCGAACGACAATCATTTAATCAGTACAGTGTGCGTCTGCTAAAAATCCATAGACAAAGACCACGCATGATCAGAAACACTAAGATAACAATGAAAAACCCTTGCTGCCATTGTTTTTGTTTCGCACTATCAGATACGTAGCTACGTAACCAGGAAGCTTTTCCAGAATTGTACGAAAAAAAAATCATACGTTTAGTACGTATTGTTGAATTCGATGCTAGTATCATGCAACAAGATGCGAACGATAAGTCGTCCAATTATCTGATCGTGTGTACGAGGCATAACTCTGCATTGCCCAGCCATGTTCCACACTCACATCTGTGACCTGACATCTCAGCAATGCAGATTACACTGGTAGAGTACCGGCTCTCCCTGCATAACCAGCAGCACTCTGCCTCGCTGTCAGCCCGACAGCCACCTGAGCACAGCACAGTACAGTATTTGGTTTTCGTTCAGTCCAGTTATTCCAAAATCAAATGTTAAAAGCAAATTAAATCTTTTAAATGACATACAATTGTTCTGAGAATTTTTGTATGAATTTTCCTAAGATGTTTTTTTAAGAATTTTCATTAAAAAAATCACTGTTTGGCTTTAGACCAATACTGCTCATGTTTACCAAGTCCTGCTGCTATGTCATCAATTTGCCAAGCACAGGGGCTTACCTGAGAAATCATGAAGTGGAGTCCGAAACAGTAAAGAGTAACTCCACTTTCGTAGGGAAAAAAATAGCAAATAAAGAAAAAATAATGGATTGTAATTAAATGTTATTAATAATTACCTTTCCCTTTCAATCTGCAGGCGCTGTAATTTTCTGAAAATGTAATGTAATATGGCTACCTGGAGTTGTTCTGTATACAGAATGTGTACAGAATGCCCCCCCCCCCCCCCAGAAACATTGTTTCCTGCTTGTGTGATTGGCTCACCAATTTTCCTAGAAATCTGCCTAAGATACAAGTCAGATTTCAGGCATCCCTGTAGCAAAAATTTCATTTTTGGAGAAATACTCCCAATAGGAACAAGTGTAAAGGGATGCAGGCCCAGCTGATCTCCTCATTAGTGCTCTGCAGCTGCACAGCTGATTGATAATTATGAAACCACTCTAATTAGGCATTTAGCCTAGAGGCACAGAAGAACAAACAGGGATTTCTTCAGAATAACAAAAGGTAGGAATCTGCAACTAAGTTTGTTACAACCCTTGCAATGTACATAGAGGGGAGCTTTTTTTTCCTCAACAAAAGTGGAGTTATGCTTTAAGGCTATGAAGACACTGAAGGCACCATTCCCCTGAGTACACAGCATAGCAAATGTACAGTGCTTCTATATACTGACTCACACTTACAGATTTTTGAAGACTGAACATTTGTTGCAAAATTTTACTTGCCTGAACTGTACAAATACTTATTTTATTCAATGCTTCGTGAAAAAGTATTTTCCCACCATTATACAGTTTAACATTACAGGGCCTGTGCATTCCATAGAATTTTATTGATTTCCTATGACTATAGTTATGCTTTATTTCCTAGCTGATATTGTAATCACATGGACATCCTACAAATTGACAGTTGGATCTGGGGTCAGTGTAGATCAACTGACATTATACACTAAAAACAGAATTAAAGGAACTTGAATCATTTTATTTTTAGCACACATTCATCCTTACAAGCCATCATTTTTATGGAGCTCAGGACATTGCTTCATGGACAGTCATTATTTTAGAAAAACAATATCAGTATAACGATCTTTATTCTATATTCTTCCTGTTGACTTTTAGGTCTCGTTCCCACCATGGTGCGCAGACGTCAGTTTTTCTGAGCACGTTCTGCAAGGGCACAAAAAAAAAAAAATTCTCTATGAGCCTTGTTCACGCCACAACATTAGTATCTCGTGCGGATTCTTTCTGCATAGGAATCTGGAACAAGTATGCAGTTTTCTGCACGGGAAAAAACTGACATGACATCAACATTGGTGTGAACAGACGTACAGGAAAAATGATGTCAATTTGAACAAAAACTCACTGAAACTTGCAAGTAAACTGATGTAAAAATGATGTCTCTGCAAATTAAATCTGCGTGGTTTTCCCATCAGTTTTTATTCACGTGCGACCCCATACAATCTGAATCCCAGTTTTCCGGCAGGTACCATCCCCTACAATCTGAATCCCAGTTTTCCTGCACGTACCATCCCGTACAATCTGAATCCCAGTTTTCCTGCACGCACCATCCCGTACAATCTGAATCCCAGTTTTCATGCACGTACCATCCCGTACAATCTGAATCCCAGTTTTCATGCACGTACCATCCCGTACAATCTGAATCCCAGTTTTCATGCACGTACCATCCCGTACAATCTGAATCCCAGTTTTCCTGCACGCACCGTCCCGTACAATCTGAATCCCAGTTTTCCAGCACGCACCATCCCGTACAATCTGAATCCCAGTTTTCCTGCACGCACCATCCCGTACAATCTGAATCCCAGTTTTCCTGCACGCACCATCCCGTACAATCTGAATCCCTGTTTTCCAGCACGCACCGTCCCGTACAATCTGAATCCCAGTTTTCCAGCACGCACCATCCCGTACAATCTGAATCCCAGTTTTCCTGCACGCACCATCCCGTACAATCTGAATCCCAGTTTTTCAACATGCACCATCCCGTACAATCTGAATCCCAGTTTTCCTGCACATCCCGTACATTCTGAATCCCAGTTTTCATGCAAGTACCATCCCGTACAATCTGAATCCCAGTTTTCATGCACGTATCATCCCGTACAATCTGAATCCCAGTTTTCATGCACGTACCATCCCGTAAAATCTGAATCCCAGTTTTCCTGCACGCACAATTTTCATGCATGAAAATTATGAGTACTTAAAGCGTAACTCCACTTTTGTTGAGAAAAAAACTTTCCCATCTGGGTGATCTATGTACAATATAAGGATTTTAACAAACTTTGTTGCAGATTCCTACCTTTTGTTATTCTAAAGAAATCTTTGTTTTTTTTCCTCTGTCCTCTGTCCTTGAGCCTCTGTCCTGAGTGGGTCTAATGGGAGTGGTTTCTTCGTTATCAATCAGCTGTGCAGTTGCAGAGCACTAATGAGGAAATCTGCTGGACCTGCATCCCTTTAGATGTGTTCCTATTTGGAGTATCCCATCAAAAATGACATTTTTGTTGCAGGGAATGCCAGAAATCTAACTTGTATCTTATGCAGACTTCTGGGAAAATTGGTAAGGGAAGATTTCAAACAGAGATAACGTGTTCCTTGATGCTTCCTCCGATAACATGTTGTTTTTTAATAAAAAGGGCAGAACTTGTACAAATGGGTGTTATCATTTATCATGCCTGGAGCGGAATAACATTTAGGCCTCTTGCACATGATACTCCTGTTTGAGCATCTACCTGTATTTTCCTGCATATAGGACGACTTTTTAACCTTAAAAACATCCCCCAAAAATGAGGGGGTCGTCTTATACATATAAAAATCTCCAAGGTAAGTAAGTGTAATCTCTCAAAGCGCTGGCTGGATGTGCGGGAATACTGTACCAGTATGTATCCTATTAACCTCCAAGGTAAGTACGGTAAGTAGGTATAATTTCTCAAATATCTCCAAGGTAAGTAAGTAGGTGTAATCTCTTAAAGCGCTGGCTGGATGTGCGGGAATACTGTACCGGTATATGTACCGTAGCTTCGGCTACATACAGTATACCGAACTGAGCCAATCACGGTGAGTGATGTATTTCTATTATTTAATAGAAAGCCAGCTCGGATTGGCTGAGTCAGAGAGAGTAACATCACCCCGCCACTCTGACTCCACCAATCCGAGCAGGCTTTGCATTCAATAATAGAATACATCGCTCACCGTGATTGGCTCAGCACGGTATACTGGATGTAGCCGAAGCTACAGTACATATACCGGTACAGTATTCCCGCACATCCAGCCAGCGCTTTGAGAGATTACACCTACTTACTTACCTTGGAGATATTTGGGTGATTACACCTACTTACGGTACTTATCTTGGAGATTAATAGGGTACATACGGGTACATAGGGTAATAGGGTACATACCGGTACAGTCTTCCCGCACATCCAGCCAGCGCTTTAAATGGTGTTGGTAAAAAGGTTATACGGCGAGTATAGCCCAAAACCTATGTTTTAACTTGAAAATCAGGGAGGTTGTACGCCCAGTCGTCTTATATGCCGGCAAATATGGTACATTTTCAGACTTTTTTATTTTCTTTGTATGTATTTGTGAGTATTTTTGTGAAAATGTCCGAAAACGTATTTCCGCGTTTTTGTGCATTTGAACACATGTGTGTGTATTAGCGCACATTTGCATGCATAAGGCGTAAATTACTGACCAAAAAAGCTGATTTTTCCATTTTTTTTTTCGTTTTTCAGTAAAAAAAAAAAAAAAGCTGTACAGAGCTTTTTTTGAGCTGCAGTGCGCAAGAGGCCTTAAAGAGGAAGTAAACTTCCTCTGCAGACATTTACCTATAGGTAAGCCAATAATAAGGCTTACCTATAGGTAGTGAAAATATCTCCTAAACGTGTGCCATTTAGGAGATATTTAGTGTACATGCAGCCAGTGACATCATTGGCGCATGCGCTCTGAAGGAACGGCCATGGGTGCCATTCCTTCTGAGCCCCATGCCGTGAACGGCGGCTCCCGTGTACAACATAACAAACAACACCCCTAGACTGTTCATTTATGTGATGAGCCATTGGGAACAAGGAGAGATTCAGAGACTTGTTCAAGTAAAGATGTGCTGATGACCAGGGGAGCCCGTAAAATCAATATCCAGCAGTTTCTGCGGGGGCAGTGCTACATATGTTTTAGAACAATCGAGAAAGAACTTCAGAAAACAAATCAAAGAAAGAAAGTACATGACACTTAAACCAATAATAAAGTTTGAAAAAAAAATAAAAGTACCAGTGTTCAAAAGTTTATTTGCTTTGGAAGGATAAATCATCTCTAACGTTGGGTGTCCTACCTGTGGATGTTGCTGCATTGTGTAAAGCTATTAGAATAGTTTTTACATTTTAGAATGACTTTGAGACTGTCTATAATTTTAAAGGGTTCTTTGAGATTATATAAAAAAATATACAGAGTATATTCCCCCCGCCAAGGGTTAAAAACTTTAAATAAATATGTGTATAGTAAATGAATAGTTGCAGCAGCGGCTATAGGTAATGCAGGGAATGGATGGAATTAGCTTTAAAAAAGCTAACTACAGCGCTTGGTGGTAAATAGTAAAAAATAACAACAAGTAAATATCTCAATGATTATGGTAGTGACAAGAATAAATAGGTATCATACAGTAAAATAGATATAGAAAAAATGAGACAATAATATATATGGTAAGTGTGAAAATTATATAAATAAATAAATCGTGACTGTTGGTATACAGTGGGTACGGAAAGTATTCAGACCCCCCTTAAATTTTTCACTCTTTGTTATATTGCAGCCATTTGCTAAAATCATTTAGGTTCATTCTTCTTCCTCATGAATGTACACATAGCACCCCATACTGACAGAAAAACACAGAATTGTTGACATTGTTGCAGATTTATTAAAAAAGAAAAACTGAAATATCACATGGTCCTAAGTATTCAGACCCTTTGCTGTGACACTCATATATTTAACTCAGGTGCTTTCCATTTCTTCTGATCATCCTTGAGATGGTTCTACACCTTCATTTGAGTCCAGCTGTGTTTGATTATACTGATTGGACTTGATTAGGAAAGCCACACACCTGTCTATATAAGACCTTCCAGATCACAATGCATGTCAGAGCAAATGAGAATCATGAGGTCAAAAGGAACTGCCTGAAGAGCTCAGAGACAGAATTGTGGCAAGGCACAGATCTGGCCAAGGTTACAAAAAGATTTCTGCTGCACTTAAGGTTCCTAAGAGCACAGTGGCCTCCATAATCCTCAAATGGAAGACGTTTGGGACGACCAGAACCCTTCCTAGAGCTGGCCGTCCGGCCAAACTGAGCTATCGGGGGAGAAGAGCCTTGGTGAGAGAGGTAAAGAAGAACCCAAAGATCACTGTGGCTGAGCTCCAGAGATGCAGTCAGGAGATGGGAGAAAGTTGTAGAAAGTCAACCATCACTGCAGCCCTCCACCAGTCGGGGCTTTATGGCAGAGTGGCCCGACGGAAGCCTCTTCTCAGTGTAAGACACATGAAAGCCCGCATGGAGTTTGCTAAAAAACACCTGAAGGACTCCAAGATGGTGAGAAATAAGATTCTCTGGTCTGATGAGACCAAAATAGAACTTTTTGGCCTTAATTCTAAGCGGTATGTGTGGAGAAAACCAGGCACTGCTCATCACCTGTCCAATACAGTCCCAACAGTGAAGCATGGTGGTGGCAGCATCATGCTGTGGGGGTGTTTTTCAGCTGCAGGGACAGGACGACTGGTTGCAATGGAGGGAAAGATGAATGCGGCCAAGTACAGGGATATCCTGGACAAAAACCTTCTCCAGAGTGCTCTGGACCTCAGACTGGGCCGAAGGTTTACCTTCCAACAAGACAATGACCCTAAGCACACAGCTAAAATAACGAAGGAGTGGCTTCACAACAACTCCGTGACTGTTCTTGAATGGCCCAGCCAGAGCCCTGACTTAAACCCAATTGAGCATCTCTGGAGAGACCTAAAAATGGCTGTCCACCAACGTTTACCATCCAACCTGACAGAACTGGAGAAAATCTGCAAGGAGGAATGGCAGAGGATCCCCAAATCCAGGTGTGAAAGACTTGTTGCATCTTTCCCAAAAAGACTCCTGGCTGTATTAGATCAAAAGGGGGCTTCTACTAAATACTGAGCAAAGGGTCTGAATATTTAGGACCATGTGATATTTCAGTTTTTCTTTTTTAATAAATCTGCAACAATGTCAACAATTCTGTGTTTTTCTGTCAGTATGGGGTGCTATGTGTACATTCATGAGGAAGAAGAATGAACTTAAATGATTTTAGCAAATGGCTGCAATATAACAAAGAGTGAAAAATTTAAGGGGGTCTGAATACTTTCCGTACCCACTGTATATAAGAGCCGGTTCACACTGGGGCGACTTGTCAGGCGACTTGGTCGCCTGACAAGTCGCCGTGGGTCGCCTGCCATAGATTAGCACAGGACCCGTTCTAATAGGAGCGACACAAGTCGCTCCGACTTAGAAAAAGGGTCCTGTACTACTTTGGGGCGACCTGGAGCGACCTGCATTGACTTCAACGATATGAAGTCCGTGCATGTCGCTCCGAGGTCGCGGTGCGCGCTGTGCACCGCGACTTCACAGGTCGCCCCGGCAAGTCGGATCGCCTCAGTGTGAACCGGCTCTAAAAGTCCAACATATACAAATGGGTCCTTATATGGTTCAAATGCAATTCAAGGTGCAGGTGCTTAAACGTGAATGTCCTTAATATTTTGTGACATCAATCCACTTTGCCGTGGTTTGTGGCTAGATAAAATCACTTACCAGAACCAGTGGGTCCTATGTGCTTTACAGCACTAGGACCTTTCGCGCTTAGGTGCCCTCTGGGCTGGGATGGATTCCCCCTTTTTTCCTCCTATAGGCTGGTCTGGATTTGTAAGCTTGGTCCTCCTCACATCATGGTATAATGGCAATTTGTAAAGGAAACAAAAGCTCCATATAGTGCAGTATGTTTAAAAGTAAGTTTATTACCCACTACAATGGGTTAAAAGACAAGGAATTGGTATAAAAGTAAATCCGTGGTGGTCAGTGGTCGGCTTGTGCGGGCTGTGCGTCCCCTTTGCAGAGCGGCGAGCAGTGCTTCCGGCTTGCTTTCCAGCTGACTCAACGTGATGACGCTATGCGTTCCAAACTAACGCGTTTCGTCGCTTCCGGTGACATCCTCAGAGTCTCAAACTATTCTTGTCACTACCATAATTATTGAGATATTTACTTGTTATTATTTTTTACTATTTACCAGCAAGCGCTGTAGTTAGCTTTTTTAAAGCTAATTCCATCCATTCTTTGATATTGTTTATAATTTTAAAGGATGCCTCGACTGATTTAGACTACAGGTGGCATTTGATCAGTCTCTGCATATTCCTAACTGATTTGTTGCATGTGAAAATCAAGAGAGCAGAGTTCTCTACTACAATACCTGCAGCTATAATTGGAAAGACTGCTTTGGAGTTGGATGTACCTGGGGATTTCACAGTGACGTAAAGCGCTGGTAAGCAGGTCAGGGGAAATTGAATTGGTACTGCAGCTTTGGACTTGTGTTCGACTGTTCTTTTCCAGTGATGACAAATAAAAAAACATTGTTCTTCCTTACCTCTAGGGGATCTCTTCTGGCCACTGAAGTAGATATATTTTCCAAAATCTTACACTCCAATTATTACACCTGAAGCTACAAGGATGTCAAGAGCTTTTCTTGTACTGTATATCCTCAGAACAACCATTCACATTACCTAAAGTGTGCATGTGCTCATAAAGGGAATAAACTGTTTGTTTTTTTAACCTTGATCTAAAACCTTGTTTATATGAATAATTTGTAATTAAAGTGTTACTAAACCCAGGAGCCTGCATTCACAATATCTGGTCTCCCACAGTACACAGAACATGGAATTGCAAAAGTCTTAGTAAATATAAACCTTTTTTCATCAGCAGTTAGAGCAGTCTTGTGACTTCTATCAGTGTCTGGTTAAAGCTTGTAGGAGGAGTTTTCATTCTCCTATGACTGTCCTATGAGGCTGCAAGGCCCCTGAACTTCTGTCTGGACAGTATTGATTGGCCCTGTGCTGATCACATGCACTTTCCCAGGAAAAAAACACATCACAAAAACACACCAAACTGAGCATGTGCAGCTTGTCCCCTAGCATCTGTTCTATCAGGAGATGGATTGGGGACAGTGTAAGAAGGGGAGGGTCAAATAAGAAAGGATCAAACAGCCATTTTACATAATGCAGAGGATTAACCCCTTATGTTCTACAGTGAGTATAACAAGAATTCTTTGCTGCATATGAAAAGTGATTTTACTGTTGTGGGTTTAGTAACACTTTAAATATGCACACAGAGCAGAGGTGTAACTAGAATCTTCTGGGCCCCAGTGCAAGAAACCATTAAGGGCCCCTCTGACCCCCGGGGTCCTTTCCATCAGTCCCAGGCCCTTTCCATCTGTCCTGGGGCTTTTCCATTTGAATCAGGGGCCTTTCCCTCCAGTCCAGGGGCCCTTCCCACTGATCCTAGGGCTCTTTACTCCCATGACAGGGCCCTTTACAACACATGATGTCTCATGACAAGTCAAAACCCATTCATTTCAGTGGGTGCTCTCTTAATCAATGGGACTTAAGCAAAAAAAAAAGAAGGTTTTTGCACTACTTTTCTGTGATTTTGGTGCCATTTGAGTGCCATAGACTACAATATTAAAATCACAAATATCGCAAGCAAGTTGCACAACTTTTTTTCGCGTGCGTGATGCACCTGAAGAAGCGTGCGTCACGCACGCGAAACACGTTGACGTCACACGCTGGCCACAAACCTATGGGAATATTTCATTGGCCGTTGCCGCCTAAGTAGCGTCTAGTGACTCAAGGCGGATGCCACCATTTGCGGGTGTGTTGGAGGGGCTGACTGTAGCCGAACGAACCATCACCAGGAGGTAACTGGATGCGGTCATCCTGAATGCTTGACTGCCTCGTGTATGGACCCGGAAGTGAACCACTAGGAAACCGCTTGTGAAGAGGAATCTAGATGGAACTACAAGGGATCGAGAAAAGGCTGTGAACACCGGGTATTCAAGTGTAGTACTGGGACTCCGGTAATGCGGTAAGCACCACAGCTGGAATATATTTCATATGGTGTATCATGAATGTGATTGAAAATCCGCTAACCGTTTGAACCCAACCGGTGTGAGCCTGCGCTGTTCATCTGAACATAGCGTCTCTCCCTATTCCCCCTCCTTCTCCTCAAAGCCAATCATGTTTCCATAAGGTCCATTGCATCTGCCCCTGGACACTAATGATGTTTGGCTGTTCGATTTACTACTACTGATGTCATTTACTACAGTTTGGCCATTCCTTGACCCTCCATATTTATTGGAAATTGGCAGAAGATTTATTCAATTTTTCAATATTTCAATTTTTGTTTTCCTCCCACCCTTTGCTATCCTCTGATGATATGGGATTTCAGCAGCTTGTTTATCCGTAAAATTGGAAGGACTCTAGTTGTCCATATTGAGATCTATGTCTTGATTGCACATCAGTCACTGCTTGGTATATTTAAACATTGAGGGGTTATCCTCTGGTTGATTACTTGATTTCACAGCAGACCAGAGATTATACCATACAAACACAATTTTCTATCACATACAGTGCGATGGCATATTGATGCTATAACTACCAATATCCCTCAGTATCTCAGGGTGTATGTGGCATGCCGGCACACCTCCAGTGGTCGCCAACAGTATTACAGGGCTCGATTCGAGCTATATACTGTATACCACTGTAGCTGTGCATTTAATTTAATTTAATCCTGGTGGGTGGTGTGGCCAGTAGAGTGTGTTCTTGTCATTGTGCTGTTTTTATGCTGTCACACATGTTCTTTCACTGTACTTGATCCGTCCATGTGAATTATGACCCCCCATATTTTGGGGGCTTTTTTTACATGTAATGTTATGCCCTATTTTTCAATAAAGTTTAATCATTTTTGAATACAGCAGTTGTGAGCATCCCTTCATGCAACCTCTTTTAAGGAACTGTTTCTCTGGTCCCTCCTTTTTCTTTTTGCTACTAGTCAACCTGGTTGCGGTGGCTCCCTGCACTATCACATGACTAAGTGGCAATACCTGCTGGGTCATAGGATGGTTGGTGACCATTTGTAAATCACAACTGGCCACTCAGGTCTCTATACTAGGTTCTTTGTATAGGCTGGACAGCGCACTAACAAAAATGAACCCTTTCCTGTCAGTACAATACACACATGTCATGCTGTCCCTCCGCTTATTTTTTCTTTTTAAATTGCAATTTTTGCTCTGGGACTCCCTTTTTTTGCAGTAGCATTTTTTAGCATTTTTTTAGCGTTTTTCAGCTGTATCACTTTTTAGTTTTTTTTTTTTTTTACCAAAACTACACTCCCACAAAAGCTTATGGCTCAAAAATGCTGATAAACGCAGAAAAGGCCCTTTTTTTGGCAGTTTGGTTTTAAGGCATTTTTACAACTGAAAAACTCTCAAAACCCACTAGTTCTGGATTTTTTTCCAGCCAGAAAATGCTCCTGCCAAAAACTGCTGATAACAGCCTATGTGTGCATGGGCACATAGGATAACATGCTGGGGAGTTTACTGGCTGCAGAAAAAAACATCTGACGCCAAAAACAGCAGCTGTAAAAACATCCAGTTTGCATAAGGCCTAATGCATACCTCCCAACAGTCCTAGATTTGGCAGGACTTTTCCTTATCTTCACCTTTGTCCTGCAATCCCGATGTACAGGAGGATTGTCCTGCATCATTGTTTTTCTGCCTGGTGGTAGCCCTATGCTCACAGTTCACCACTTTCACTGTAAAACACAGAAGCCTGGCTTGTGTATTTGAAAGTGAAAATACTAGCTCTTTTGTGGCTCCTACAACGGCCTCCCTGCTCTGTGCTTAGAACCGAGACAAGCGCTGGTCTGGCCAAGTGCAGCAGGTTCAAGGGCAGAGGGCAGTGGGCAGGGCTTGGTGAGCTGAACCCTAAACTCTGTACCTAGCGGTATCTTAAACCCTGCACACTGTGCATAATGCACTTTGTATATAGCATTCTCTTGAATCCTAGTGCTCTCCTGAATCCTACAATCTGCATGTAATGCACTCCAGAACCTTGCACCCTGTGCATAATGCAGTACAGAACTCTGCACTCTGTGAATAAAGCACTCCATATTTTGTAGGTTCAAGGAAGCCCAGGTTTAGTTGAACGTAAGCTCCTCCCACTGCCAATAGTTTGGCCACACTCACTTTTGCTGCAGGTCACTTCCTTCCTCAAGTGTCCCCCATTCTGAAGTTCAAAAGTTGGAAGGTATGATAATGACTGACAAGCACTTTTTGTGACAGTAATGATAGATCAGGACAGAAAGGCTATATAGTTTTCCCAGCATTCAGAGCCTGGCCTGGTTGGTAACCACAGGGGACCCTGTCCTATGTTACTTGGTCTACGGTTTTGGTGTAGGAAGCCTATTAGTAAAGGAAGGAGAAAGGAAAAGAACAAAAAAAAAATTGATAAAAAATGGAAATCACAGTACTTGAGAAAGCCTATGTCTCACATGTGAATTGGCCATTGACCAGATTTTAACTTTTTGTAACCTTGTTATATGACGCCAAGAGTGCCACTAGAGGAATTTCCTTTGATGGTCCTATTAGTAATAGATCTAGAGAAATTCAAAGACACACAGAACAATCTTAGAAGCTGAATTTACCAAGATGATCTTATAGCTTTTCATTTACCTTACAACCAAGCTTTTATGCATGATATGTATAATACATACTGTAGCTATAGCTGTTTATTACAGTGACCCTGACTGCAAAAACGGAGAAATCTGAATTTAAAATAATTTCTATGCTAGCATTAAGGTAGCTACATACAGTGTAAACATATATCATAACTGACCTGCATACATATTAGGAGCTTGCAAACAAAAAGTTTTGTGTCTGACCTATATATTTGTAAGGATTAGGTGTGCTATCTACATGGTGCATTTGGGAAGAATATTGCTTTATTGCTTTCATAGTGCTGCTAACATTTCTTTGAAATAAAAAGAAAAAACATTAAAGAACAAATTCATCGCTGCACAAACTATTTTTGGAATTGAAAGGGATCATGAAATGAAAGGAAAATAAAGGCTACCACCAGAACTTGTTCACAGAGGTGAGCAAGTCCCAGGGGATGGGGCGAAACACGTCAGGGTGTGGCTGGAGCGGCCCTGGCTGAGGCCAAACATCCTGTTAGTACCGGGTCAATTTCACCGATGTCTCGTTCCCCGCCATGTCATTATATTCACCACACTTGGAGCTTCACCTTTATAGTAAGAAACTGCTTTTACTACTCCTGTGACATCATCTTCAGGTTCTTGCAGAGGTAGCTGCTGGGAGTTCATTTCTTAATAACACAGTACGCCCCCAGAACTACATCATCAAGAGCCCTATCCACACACATAATGAGGTTGATTTATTAAAACTGGAGGATGCAAAATCTGGTGCTGATGTGCATGGTAGCCAGTCAGCTGCTAATTTCAGCTTGTTCAAATAAGCTTTGACAAAATAAACGGGAAGCCGATTGGTTACTTTGCAGAGCTGCACCAGATTTTGCACTGTCTAGTTTTAGTAAATTCACAAAAGTGTGTTCTGATGGGAAATATATTAACCTGCCAGGCCTATTGTAAAATAATGGCCGGGAGGGAGCACTGTTGTTCTAGGAAGGCATCATATGATGACCTCCGATCTGTCTCCCGTCGTGTCCACCAGACACTGTCAATGACAGATCACTGTAACGGCACCATGTGACTGCTGTGGCCAATCACAGTAGATCACATGACAGTTGTACACAATGAAAGGCTTTGGTAAATGCCTTTCATTGTGCACTATTGTGATGAGATCTGTGATTGGTCACAGTCAGCACCTGGTACAGACAGGGTTCATCACAGCCCATGTGTACCATGTGAATAGCTGTGGCCAATCACAGCTAATGACAACAGTATTTTTTTTTCTTCATACTTGCCATTCTTTAGGAACTACCTTGAAAGAGTTCCTGGTTGAAATAGACAAGCAAGATACCAAGCATCTCAGATGGGACTCAGACCTACAATCCCTGACTTAGGAGGCCAGTGCCTTATCCATTAGACCACTGGGGCTTGCAAATCACAATCATAAACACAGAATGTGTAGATTTCATTCAGAAAAAATGGTTACATATATGACTGTAAAATGCACAACAATAAGCAATCATAGTGTTTACATTTTTTATAAAAAATCCTGATCACCTGCCCAGAGTAGTACAGTGTTACTATGGTACCATTGTATTTCTCTGGTCACTGTATGTAAAAAAAAGATGTAATAAAAATTATATTTCAAAAATTGAAAAAACTATTTTATATATATTTTTTTTATACATACTGTCACCAGTCAGTGACCCTGATCACCGCCAAACCAGTTATATGATGACGCTGTACTGCACTGGTGACAGTATGTAAAAAAAAAATTAAAAATTGTAAAAAAAACCCTTTTTTAATTTCTTAATATTTCAAAAAATTGTGACAAAAAATGACAATTTAAAAAAAACATGCCATGCCTCTTACTATATACCTTGGACTGTCTATTTTCCAAAAAGGGGACATTTGGGGGATATTTGTACTGTTGGCATAGTCAGGCCTCAAGAAATTAGATAAGCAGTCAGTATATCAGGATTGATCGACTTTCAGATATACAGCCATGGCCGAAAGTTTTGAAAATGACACACATATTAATTTTCACAGTCTGCTCTTCAGTATTTTTAGATCTTTTTATCAGAGGTTACTATGGTATACTGAAGTATAATTACAAGCATTTCATAAGTGTCAAAGGCTTTTATTGATAACTACATTAAGTTTATGCAATGTTGACCCTTCTTTTTCATGACCTCCGCAATTCACCCTGGCAAGCTGCCAATCAACTTCTTGGCCACATCTTGATTGATGGTAGCCCATTCTTGCATAATCAATGCTTGGAGTTTGACAAAATCTGTGGAGTTTTTTTTTGTTCACCAGCCTCTTGAGGATTGACTACAAGTTCTCAATGGGATTAAGGTCTGGGGAGTTTCCTGGTCACGGACCCAAAATTTCGATTTTGTGTTCCCCAAGCCACTTAGTTATCACTTTTGCCTTATGGCAAGGTGCTCCATTATGCTGGAAAAGGCATTGTTCCTCATCAAACTGTTCTTGGATGGTTGGGAGAAGTTGCTCTCGGAGGATGTCTTTGTACCATTCTTAATATATGGCTGTGTTCTCAGGCAAAATTTGGAGTAAGCCCACTCTCTTGGCTAAGAAGCAACCCCACAACTGGGGTGCTTTACTGTTGGCATGACACAGGACTGATGGTAGCGCTCACCTTTTCTTCGCCGGACAAAGTTTTTTAAGGATGCCCCAAACAATTGGAAAGGGGATTCATCAGAGAAAATGGGTTTATCCCAGTCCTCAGCACCCCTGGACCTTTTGCAGAATATCAGTTTCCTGGAGAGAAGTGGTTTCTTTGCTACCCTTTCTGACACCAGACCATCCTCCAAAAGTCTTCGCCTCACTGTGCGTGCAAATGTATTCACACCTGCCTGCTGCCATTCCTGAGAAAGCTCTGCACTGGTGGTGCCCCAATTCAGCAGCTAAATCAACCGTAGGAGACGGTCCTGGCGCTTGCTGGACTTTCTTGCAGTTTTTTTTTTTCTCTTGGGGATTAAATTCATTTTTTAAAAGCGAAGAGAAACTTTACAATTAATTGATATTCATCTGATCACTCTTCATAACATTCTGAAGTATATGCGATTTGCCATCCTAAAAAACTGAGGCCCCAGACTTTGTGAAAAAATACAATTTGTGTAATTCTCAAAATTTTTGGCCACGGCTGTACAACTATACTATAGTTTGTGGATTCTAAAACTTCCCAACAGACTAAATAATATACACTGAGTTGGGTTATTTTCACCAAAGAATTGTAGCAGAATACATTTTGGCCTAAATTTTTAAAGAAAGATTTATATAAAAGTTTTATAACAAAAACTAAGAAAAATGCATTTTCTCTCCCCCCCCCCCCCAATAAACAAAAAAACCCCACTAATAATAGCACTGAAAGAAAGCTATATTTGTATGAAAAAATGATGTGTAGCATCCTCCTAGGTAGGTGCTAGGTAGGTGTATATAGTTTATGGTTTCTCTGCTTAACAGGGAGACAGCTAGGTAAATCTAGGAGCTATCTGCTTAATAAAGAGCTGTGATTCTTAGATAGGACCTGCCTAGTGTGCTCTGATGCTGCTCATCGTGGCTTGATGTTTCACACTGATCCAATAGTACAGTTTATTGGGCAGTGGGAGGAAACCATACAGATGGGAGCAGAGGATATCTGTACAGCTCTGGCTAATAGGCATTGGAGGTGCCCCAGTGTATGCTGGGTGACTGTACTGATATCTGAAGGCACATGGGGCTCCTGGTATTCAGCTGGACAGTGGAGTCCAGGTGGGGAGAGGCGCTGCTGCCTCTCCCCAGCACAGGCTGCCATACGGCCTTAGGTGGTCGACCTGAGGGCCAGAAACAGAGAGGCTGAAACCAAGGCACTCTTTTGAGGGCTGACTGAGGGAAGATGTCCATGGATCTTGTCTGGTATCATGGGGGAAGATGACCTGCGGACAGTGGCTTGTGAGTACAGACTTCCCGCAGGGATCCTAGAGACTGTTGCTGTTAAAATCTCTCTCTTGGTGCTAGAAAGTCAGCGGTCTGGCTGTAAGCTAAAGGGGACACTGGCTAGTGTCCTGAAGATACAGAGTTCACTGAGTCTGCTGCTAACCCAAGCAAAGGACTTATTCTTCCATGCGGTGCTGGGACAAGGTCATCCAGCGCCTAGAGCAAAGATGCCAAACTGCGCCCCCCCCCTTTCCTTAGGGTTAGGGTTAAGGTACCCCCATTCCTGCAATCAACCATTGTGCCCAGGGCAGCTGCCCCTCCTGTCCACTCCTTGCCCGGCCCTGCTTCCATCCAAGTGCTGTATGGTTCAGCAGAAGATCTGCTATTCATTTCCACTAAGTGAGGCCAAGTGAGAGTTGTCTTCATCTGTTCATAGTTGAATTTGGAGCATCCCACTAATCCCTTTTGCAGTTTCAGTGTGTTCCTGTTCCAGAAAAAAAAGTAGAACATGCATTTTTTTTTTGCACAGAACTGTACTGGAATGCGGTAAAACACATAAAAAATACACTGCAACTGCAAGCCTGAATTATGCCATTAAAAACCATGTATCCTTCTTTCTATGTGTTTTGGATGAAAGAAAAAAAAAAAGGCACTGGAATGCATGTGGTGTGAACTAGCCCTACGTGATAAAAAGGTGCTGTGATGAAATGGCGCTGCCAAAGCATAAGCCCCAGTCCAAGATATCGCCAGAACATCGTGTTAAAACAAACAAAAAAAACATGACACTTAATGGAAGCAAAAAAAAGGTATTTTGAGTCCATCAGGGAACTCTTTTTCAGGCAACAGTTCCAGTAATGTTACTTTTTTGCTACACCCATCAAAAATGAAAAAAAAGAAAGAAAAAAAAGCATCTGGAATGCACCCAGAAACAAATCAAAAGCGTGCATGCAGAAATGCATCTTGAACGGGTCTGGAGAATGTTTTGTGGTGTGAACTAATCACTATATGGAGTGCGCTGGATTTTTTATATTTATAAAACCCACATCAGGCTACATTCATACCTGGTGGTGCTGCTGCAGGACCTGCACAAATTCCCACAGGTAAAGACACCCGCATGGCGAGATGCAGGATCCGCAGGCGGGTGCCATTAATCCTAATGGCACACCTCCCACACTGGAAATGGCACTCGCACTGGGAACCTTGGTTCCCGTGTGAGCTGCAATTTAAAAAACAGTGTGGGGACTTCTTTCCTGCTTTTTGTGGTGCACGGCAGCTCATTCACGTAAATGGGCTCTCGTGGCCACATATACCGTAGCCTGCTCGGCCGCACATGTGTGAACCTAGCTTTAGAGCACATGTGTTTATGCGCATGACAAATGAACCCTAAGGGGAATAAACCAAATCAGTGATGCTAGGTCACACCTATGCGTGTGGCTGCAGGTGTGGGAATCGCATCTGTTCCCGCACCCACAACCACCCGCAACCAAATCACTCTGCTCCTAAGAAATGCATTTTCGGGTGCAGGAACTGCAGGGAAATCGCATGGTCAAATCACGCTGCTCTTAAGAGACACGCAGGGGGTTGCCATTTATTCTGAATAGCAACCACATGCATCTCAGCCCGCATGCATCTTTTTTTTTTTTTTTTTCCAGAGATGCAGGCACAATATTCATTTGAACGGGCTGGCGTGCCCGTGCAAATGCAGGCTGAAAAAATGCTAAAGTGTCAACCTAGCATAAATTTGTTATGTGTGTTATGCGCATGACAAATGAACCCTGAAGGGGAATAAACCAAATCAATGACGCTAGGTTCACACCTATGCACTTGTAGCAGGTTTTCCAGGCATTGGGCCTGATGTGGGTATGCCATTGTTACTGGTGACACCTTCAGCCCATTTAAGCTGAATACCCAAGTGTGAGATTGGAGACAATGACCATTCCGGCATCTTTGGTTTGTTTTGTTTATTTGATAATGGGGATGGGAGAAGGGATTGAGTGGGATACTCCTCTGGCTCAACTAGGTACAACTGGGACACTTTGCAGAAAAATGCCTGTTAGCGCTGTCTTGACGCCAGCTGGATGCCGGCCAACGCTTACTGACGCTTAGAAAATACTGACTTGCTGAACTATTCTTGAACTTGACTTTTAACACTCTGGTTAGCTCAAAAGTCCTGTAAACAGCTCCCTCCAGCCCTTCACTGACTAAGGTAGCTCTTTGTAACTGCTTATGCTGCTGCAACTCTTAACATTGTACACTGCACACTGCACGCTGTACACTTTAATTTTTCAGGGCCCAACCGCTGGCGCCCCCTTTACACTTCAGGGTCCTCTCACTAGGCACCCCCTCTAGACTTCAGGGTCCTCTCACTAGGCACCCCCTTTGAACTTTAGGGTCCTCTCACTAGGCACCCCCTCTACACTTCAGGGTCAACACTGGCACCCCCTTTACCGCTAGCTGGCTCCTGGATCCCTTGGACCTTCATCGGAGTGGTCCCCTCTGCTAGGCAGACCCCCAGGGTGCTTTCCTGAAACTGGACCCCTCTGCTCCGCTGGTCCTCGGCACTCCAGATCCTCACTACAGCTCAGCTCAGCTCACTCCGTCCCCTCAGGCTAGCCGCCTGGGACACCCGATCCTGCTAACAGGAGGAGAGACAGCCGTACTCTCCCTCCTGGGACTCTGTTTCCTGCCAAAGACGCTGCGTCATGTGCTCCCTTCAAACCTATACCCACTCCCAGAATGATGTGCAGCTGAATCTGCCTTTCTGGGGTAGATACAAGCCCTGGTGTGCCATTTACCGGGTTTCCTCCACCGCCCATTGAGAGCCCTCATTGAGCACAGTGGGGAGATTCCCCAGTTTCAACAGCCACACCTGGGAACCATGACAACCTAGCTGAAAATCATGGCCCTGCTGATAAGCAGACAAGGCCTACTACACTTTACCTAGCACCTACCTTGTAGGGTGCTACACACTGCTCTTTGGTGATGTGCTGACCTGAATGGCACCCCCATGCGTCTCAGCCCGCAGCACGCTTGTGGGTGCAGGAACTGCAGGGAAATCACTTGGTTGAAAAAGACCATTCGATTTCGTTGCGACCATGTTTTTAAAAAGGTGCATAAATCTTTTTTTTTGCAGAGACACAGGCACAGCAGCCCATTCATTTGATAAAAACGCTAAGATGTGAACCTAGCTTAAATTTGTCATGTGTTATTATGTGCATGACTAATGGACCCTGAATGGCAATAAACAAATCAGTGACTGAATGGCACCCCCACGCATCTCAGCCCGCAGCGCATTTTCGGGTGCGGGAACTGTAGGGAAATTGCATGGTCAAAAAGATCATGCGATATCCCTGTGGCCGTGTTTTTTTAAAAAGGTGCATGCACCTTTTTTTTTTTTTTGCAGAGATGCAGGCACAGTAATCCATTCATTTGAACGGGTTCACACCTATGTGTGTGGCTGTGGGTGTGGGAATCGCATCTGTTCCCACACCCGCAACCACCTGCAACCAAATCACGTTGCTCCTAGGAAAAGTGTTTTCGGGTGCAGGAACTGCAGGAAAATCGCATGGTCAAAAAGATATGCTATGATATAAGATGTGGGAATATGTGGAAGTGCGCTGATAATTATTGACGTGTAAAGCTGCAACCAAGAAGCTGTACCTAGCAAAATAATATGTGAAAAATGGGTTGGTGCGCTAAACAAAATGTGTAGGACAACAATATGTTGATATACACTACATAAAAGGTGTGTGAAATGTGACAAAATCAAAATAAACAATTCCAAACAGCTGAAGAGACTAAAATGTCCAAAACTGTGATTCACAACAAAATCAAAGTCCATCAGGTGATAACAAATGAATTGAAGTATCTTGACATGTGGGTGCTTGAAATATTCAAAGGGCCCTCCTATCCCAGTAGAAGTCTTTTCAGAGGAAACGCGTTGGAGAGGAGGTGTGTCGCGCCTGCCACCCACGTCATCCGAGGTGTCCGTGCTGCAGCCGGACACAGGATACTGAAAGGCTCCACATTTACATGCCAACACCAAGACCTGTTTCCTGTAAGTACATTTGCCTATGTTTTCCTAATAAACCAAGGATAATACACTACGGGCGGTTCATTTGTTTCATTGCATGGTATTGTAATGTTCTGGTACCTTTGGGTACCCTAATTACTCTTTCATAAGTGTATGCGCCCCACCATTCTCTTTTGGTAAGGTGCGCATACACCTTTAAGACTGATGCTGTCATCACTGAGCGCCGGACTGGATGGCTATTTAGATCGCCGGCTCTCACTCACATGTGTTCGTTCAAACTGCTTTGTGCCTTGATGCTAACCTGTCTTGAAGCTCTCATGCTTGCAAGCATACCTCGCTGTCGGAACCACGCTGCGCTGATCCCTGTATCCCGCTACCGGATCATCCGCTCTTGCCGAACCTCTCCTCTGCTACATTGCTATTAGTGATAAGTACCCCACAGGGGAAACCTCTATAACCTTTATACTAAAGCTTACACTATCTAGCTCTGCATACTAAGGACTATTACTACATCTGCATTATCTAAGATTGCTAGCTCTTGAGCCTACTACCACCTGTTCTTGCACTGGGTTGATCTCTCTTGTATGTCCACCTGCTACTCTGTCATCTGCTACCATACATGATTGCTAAACCTATCTGCATCCCATCTGCTACTATCTTACTTTCAAGAACATTTCCTTTCAAGTGTCTGTCATCTACCATCTCTACCCAACCTGTCTCTTCAGCCTATCATCACTGTGTTACTATATACATAAGTCACTCTAGGAAACATCTTATTGAGTGTGTGTATTTACTTGCTGAATTGAGGTCCTCCACACATGATGAGTCATTGGGAGTTGGGATTGGTGTCTCAGCGTTTCTCTACATGACTACTGAAGTGGAATATTTCTGCAGCTGAAAATCCACATCATACGTAAAACGCAGGAGCGTTACAGGTATGCACTGGAGCTACAAGCTGAGCTATATCATTGGAAGAGTGAATAAACTGATAGTCTGGGGAACACTCAGGAGGATACCAACATCATTATCCAATTTAACCAGGGGAATTATCTCAGATACGCAAGTTATTAGAGACATCTGGTAAGAGGCTCCACTGTGTGTCACACCAGGGTGAACTGTGCATGCCATTGCATAGAGTTAATGCCTGAGAAATTTATCTATCTGGTAAGCAGGATTGTCAGCTGGTGGTGGGATCCTTTATCACTTTAACATCACCTTCCTTTGAATATTTCAAGCACCCACATGTCAAGATACTTCAATTCATTTGTTATCACCTGATGGACTTTGATTTTGTTGTGAATCACAGTTTTGGACATTTTAGTCTCTTCAGCTGTTTGGAATTGTTTATTTTGATTTTGTCACATTTCACACACCTTTTATGTAGTGTATATCAACATATTGTTGTCCTACACATTTTGTTTAGCGGACCAACCCATTTTTCACATATGATATAAGATATCCCTGCACCTGCTTTTTTGAAAAGGCGCATGCCCCTTTTTTTCTTTTTGCGAAAACGTAGGCACAGCAGCCAATTCATTTGAACGGCTGATGTGCCCACGAAAACGCGGCCCGCAAAAATGCTAAGGTGGGAACCTAGCGTAAATTTCAAGTAAATAACACATACAAGTAGACAGCACAGCCATGTGAACAAAGCCAGCACATCTATATTCCTGCTTTCTTGGTTATTTGTATGTAGATAGGAGTGTAGAGTAGGTAGACAGGTGATTAATTGGTACATGGGATTAAAAGGTCACGCCTGATCTCCGTATCTTTCATTTAAAGCATATATAGGAGAAAGCAGCAAGCGTGCATCAGGAGCTCATGGCTGCTGTGAAAAGCCAAGATCTGAATACTAGCTTCTGCTAGCCGAGCTCCCCAGAGAAATGCTGCTTTTACAGGCTGACTATAAGTGTATTGTGTCGCCTCGGCCTCACATGACTGCCGGAACGTCTCCTCCTGTCCCCCATTGATTTGAAGACTATTGTTTGAGCTCTATGATAAATGGGAAGCTCGTGCTCATACATTGTGAATCCAATTAAACTGTCAGTTTAGCTGCACAATTCACCAGCGCTTCATTCCTTGCATGCATCACAACAAAAGTAGGATTGCTACAGCTGTTGGGATGTGTTATATCTACTAGATTCCTCCTCAATGTAGACATGAAATCCACCTGACAAATGAAAGTCAGACTGGGTTGTATCACAGTGGCTCAGTGGGTAAGCCTTCATTTAGAGCATGAAGATGGTAATGCTTTATGTTTTTCAAAGGAAGATTGACTAAATCCCTTCTCAGCAGCATGAGTACATTGAGTGAGACAAAACGGAGGTACATTCTACATACACGGATATAAAGGGTCTGAGTGACATCAGTATCCGCTATACAATTCTCAATAATAGCTGCTGTCTCCCCAGCACACAGGCAAAGGCCCAAACTGAAAGTGTACCTGTTAAGATTCATGGAGCCTTACGCAGGCCATACAAGGGTTGAATTCTGAACACATTTTCTTTTGAAAATCAGAAATTTTGTCATCTAAGGCATGGGTCGAATTTTAGTTCGAATTTCGCGACATAAGTGAGCCACAGCAACAGCCAATTTTCGTGCAGTCATCGTATTTGAGTGATTGGGCATGTTGGAAATTTTTTTGAAAAACAAACGATTTTCTAATCAATGATGGGAGAATTGTGCGAGAAATATAATTAAAAAAGAAATGCGCATGAGTGCAAGAAAGGGAAATTCCCAGAAAAAAAATTAGATTCCCAGCCACAAAAAATCTTTTCTGTAGCAATATCAGGGGAAATTGAAGGCTTAGTTGGTCGAATTTCGAAATCAATGGTGGCACCATCGAATTAAAAAACACACAACATTTCTGATTATTGAAAGAATATTCTTTCGAAATTTGACTCATGTATGGCCAGCCTACTGATGCCACCACTGGATTTGAAATTTGACCAACCAAGCCTTCAGTTTTATCTCATGTTGCCACAGAAAATAACTTTCGTGGCCGAGGATTTTCTTTTCTTTCCGGGAATTCTCTTTTTCTTCCTGGGAATTTTCCTTTCTTTCCAGGAATGTCCTTTTCTTTCCGGGAATGTCCTTTTCTTTCCGGGAATGCCCTTTTCTTTCCGGGAATGTTCTTTTCATTCCGGGAATGTTCTTTTCCTTCTTGGGAATTTTCTTTTCTTTCCGGGAATGTCCTTTTCTTGCACTCATGCGCATTTCTTTTTTGAATATATTTCTTACAAAATTCTCCCATCATTGATTAGAAAATCGTTTGCTTTTCAAAAAATTTCCAACATGCCCGATCACTCAAATTCAATGGACGCACAAAAAATTAGCCGTTGCTGCAGCCCACTAATGGTGTGAAATTCGAACGAAAATTCTTTTGAAAATCAGAAATACCGTGTGCTTTATGATCTGATGGTGTCACCATTGGTTTCAAAATTCGACCAACCAAGCCATCAATTTCATCTCATGTTGCTACAGAAACTTTTGTGGCCGAGGCACCATCGAATCACAAAACACACAAAATTTCTGATTATTGAAAGAATATTCTTTCGAAATCCGACTCATGTATGGCCAGCCTAATGGTGCCACCACTGGTTTCGAAATTCGACCAACCAAGCCTTCAATTGCATCTCATGTTGCTACAGAAAAGAACTTTAGTGGCCAGGGATTTTCTTTTCTTTGCAAGAATGTTCTTTTCTTTCTGGAAATGTTCTTTTCCTTCCTGGGAACTTTTCTTTTCTTATGGGAATGTCCTTTTCTTGCACTCATTTCTTTTTTATTATATTTTTCAATGAAATAAATAATAAATAGTGTAGCGCAGTCTATGATAGATTTTTGGGATTCAATCATTGGATAAAACACTTTAAACCAATAATAAATATATTAAATATATTAGAACATGTCTAAAAAGGAGATAGTCCATATAAGAGGCGATAACAGTCGGTAGAGGTAAAAAGTCCACTTGTGATATGGTGAAATAATAACAGGTGTGACTCTGGTGCTCAAATCCCTCCACCAAGCAATATCTGCCTCTCACCTCCAAAACATGACCCTGCAGGGCCAGAAAGCATAAACAATCTCCACAGGTAACCAACTCGTGTTGCTCCGATACAGGCAAGACCAAGACTCCAGCACTTGTCAGCACAAATAAGGATATTGCTGCAGCAGGTACAACTCACACTCGATTCCAAGTTTCCCAAGATATATAAATAAAAGAGGGGGAGATCTAGTGCTCTCTGTTGTAATACTGAAAGCTTTAATTCACTCAAAACATATTGCACTTACATTGTATCCGACCATAATAGGCATAGTAGTTGCAGAGTGTGCAGCGTGCTGGATGGTGCCTGGTTACTTCCTGGTTAACAGCCGTAGGACCGATTGACCAATCCCCCGTACGCGTTACGTCAGGTGGGCGTAGACTTCTTCAGCGGGGATGGTGATAGGTCGAAGGTCCGGCTTTTTATATTATCCCTAAGCTCCGCCCACTATGTCTCTTCCGGCGTTTCACCATCGCCATGGAGACAAAGTGTCTCCTGAGACAGAGAGATAGAGGGGCGGGCTAAAAGTAATGATATTCATTCGGCCGTGTTTACAATTACATTTGTCACTAAGGAGACATACATATATCTCGGAGATCGGCCGAAGGATCACTTATAACAGCAGACTAATATTGTATGTCTTTCTTTACAGGAAGAACCATTTAGAAACTGCTCAAAGTTTTTTAATATTATTAAAAAACGAACTTATACTCAATCATTGATTTGTACTGTGTTGATCTTATAGGTCGTACGGCTATATTAGCAACCAGACACCAGATGGCAGCACTTTTGCTCACTTACATAGGGAACAGTGTTAAATACAATAATATACATAAAACACATTATAACCACATAAAAACATATAAAATCGTACATAAACCCCAATAAAATAGTATAAAATTTACTAAATAAGTATTTAAAATTTAAATATCATAAAAAGAAAAAACAATGACCATAAAAAATTATCTGTCTGAAATAAAACAATTCAGATCAAAGTCGACATTCAATCCTAGGGGCGTTAGGACTTTAGCCTCATAAATCCAAAAGGATTCGCGACGACTTAATTGTCTGATGAAATTACCACCCCTCCAATGGTAGCTTACTTTTTCAATCCCCCAGAATTTTAAGGTGCTTGGATTTTTATGATGATAATTTTTAAAGTGCCTAGATACACTGTGGGTAATAAGCCCCTTCCGTATGTTGTTGACATGTTCCCCAACACGTACGTGTAGAGCCCGCGAGGTGCGTCCAATGTATTGTAACCCACAGTCACACTCTAACATGTAAACCACACCTTGTGTGGCACATGTTATTAAATTTTTTATCAAATAGCTTTTTTGTGTGACCGTGGATACAAATTCCTTGCGTTTTTTGATATTTTTCCTGCAACTTTTACAAGTAGCACACTTCCCGCACGCATAAAAACCTGCCAGGAAAGGGAATATACCATTGCTCTTCACCTGGGGTGGATCAACTACTCCCGGGGCAACTTTGTCTCTGAGGGATGGAGCTTTCCTGTAAACAAATTTGGGCTGCTCTGATAAGACAGGGCCCAATACCCTATCCTCTCTCAGAATGGCCCAATGCTTACGGATGATTTTTTCAACTTTTTTATGTTGGATATTATAATCTAAGACCATTCGGAATTGCGTATCCACTTCTCTAGATCTGGAATTATCCAAAAGGCGATCCCGACTTGTGTTTTTAACCCATTCAAGCTCATTTTTCACATTTGTTTTATCGTATCCCTTTTCTAAAAACCTTCCTGTTAAAACCTCTGACTGTGTAATAAAATCCTCCTCAGTGGTACAGTTACGCCTTAAGCGTGTAAACTGTCCACGAGGGATATTACACAGCCACTGTCTGTGATGGCAACTGTCAAGGGGGATAAAAGAATTTCTGTCTGTGGGTTTAAAATAATTACGGGTTTTAAAAACACCATCTGCTTTGTACACTTCCAAGTCTAAAAAAATTATACTCTCATATTGCAAATTCCATGTAAGAACAATATTCTTTTCATTGTTGTTTAATTTGTTCATAAACGCTTCCAAACTCACCATGTCCCCCCGCCATACCATGAATAAATCATCGATATAGCGACGGTAACATATGAGCTGTGGGGGCAAATCTTCAAATACAGTTTCTTCCTCCCAGTGGGCCATAAATAGGTTGGCCACACTGGGAGCAAACTTAGCCCCCATCGCAACTCCTTTGACTTGCAAATAAAAACTATGGTTGTACCAAAAGTAGTTCTTCTCAAGACAAAACTTTAAGCTCCTCTGAAGAAACCTAATTTGCTTTCTAGGTAACTGTGAATGAGATAGACCCCATTTAACCGCACTCAGTGCATCCGAGTGGTCAATAATGGTGTACAATGATCCAACATCCGCTGTAATCATTATACATTCAGTGGAGCTTGGTATTGTATTAAGTATTTGTATAATATGTTTAGTGTCTTTAAGGAACGATTTGGTTTTTTGTACAACCGGCTGGAGGAAAAAATCTATGTATTGACCCAACCTGGCCGTGATGGAATCAATCCCATTAACTATGGGGCGGCCAGGTGGGTTTTCCAGCTGTTTGTGTATTTTTGGCAGAAAGTATATTATAGGCCTCCTACAAAATAAGGGGTCTAGATACTGGGCCTCTTTATGAGTGAGGACTCCACTCCGTTCGCCTTTAGTAGTTAGACCATGTAGTTCTTCTTTGAACTCTAACATGGGGTCTTTAGACAAGATCTGATATGTGGAGTGGTCACTCAGGAGTCTCAACATCTCATTTTTGTAATAACTCCCACTGAGTACCACCAGACCCCCCCCTTTATCTGCCGGACGTATAACGATATCACTCCTTTTTTCCAGAGATGCAATACCTCTTTTGATACACAATGGGTCATACGCTTTTTTATACTTCAATTTATCAAGGTCACTACACACCATGTGTTTAAACACATCTAGGTGCTTAGTGTCCTGTCCAGGCGGATTGAAGGTTGATTTATTTTTTAGGGAGGAATGGTGGTATGTAGAGGAGGCGGAGTTGCGGGTAACAGGATTAGACAAGAAATATTTTTTAATGCTTAATTGTCTAGTAAATTTCTGTATATTAACATAAGTTTGAAATTTGTTCAAATTCCTGATAGGAGCAAATTTTAGCCCCTTATCCAAGACTTTGAGTTCGTCCTCCGTGAGGGGAACTCCACTCAAGTTATATATTCCTGTACCTATCGTGGCCTCTGCCTTTTTGGTTCGTCGTCCTCCTCGACATCCTCTCTGTTTTTTCTTTTTCCTACACTCTGATTGGCGTTTTCTAGTTGGTATTGGTTCCCCCTCCAATTGTAATTCTGGATTGGGGTTCTTGGGGCTGGGGACTGGAATTGGGTCCGTGGTCCCCTCCATGGGGACCTCCCTTCCTCTAAAAAATATTGTTGGTCAGCATCCTCAATATCACGGAGGGGGGTAAACCTATTCTGTGAAGGTATTTCTGAATAAGGTCTATACTGGGCATAATTTCCCTGTTGGGGTCTGCCTTTTCCTCTCCCTCTTCCTCTCCCTCTGCTTTTTCCTCTCCCTCTCCCTTTTACCACCTGCCAACCCTCACCTCCATTGTTGACAAATCTCTGAGGATAGTTATTATTGGAAGGGGGAGGGTTAAAGGAACTCTTTCTCCCTCTTCCACCTCCTTTCTTATTGTAATTATTCCAATTGTTTCTGGCGGTGTGCTGGTCATGGGGAGCTGGTATAGGGACATAATAAGTTTTCTTATTAGGAACTGTCTCTAATACCCCACTATTACTAGTGCCTTGGGAAGGTTCACTTATTTCCACTTGTGGAGACTCTTGGCTTATATGGAACGATAGTTGCCATTTGTATATATCCTTTCCATTAAAATCTGCCAAATCTCGCTGAAATTTATTTTTCTTTTTTTCCTGTACTTCTCTATCCCATTTTTCCATTTTTAGTTTCAAGTCATTTGTTAATTGAGTTAAGTCTGGGTGGTCTTTAACCAACTCCACTTTATCTTTAATATCTTTTATTTGGGTTTCTAATGTGGTCATTTTTTTCTTTTTCCGATTTAATAAAAATACTAAGAGCTCTAAACCCTTATTGGTAAAGAAATCCTCCCAATCTTTTAGGGACTCGTTATCCAATAAACCATCGTTAGGAGGGACATCCCACCTTAAACGACGTGGAATTAGCTTAGCGGCGATGTAGTGTTCAAAGGACACTATGACCCACCATACTTTAATTTTCTTTTCAAACAAAAAGCCCAGCTTTCTAAATAAATATGAAAGATCCCCCGGATCTTTAGATATGGTTGGTTTGTTTGAAAAGATCTCGTTAATTTTAATTTCCCGTTTTTCTAAATATTGGAAAATCTCCAATATTTAGAGTGTTAGCTGCTGGTCTCATTGTAGCCCTTGAGTGTTAGCTGCTGGTCTCATTGTAAGTTAATTTATTCAGCGCTGAATCTTCTACACACATATTATATTTTTCACCCGATTCTCCCATCATTGATTAGAAAATCGTTTTTTGTTTTTCAAAAAATCTCCAACATGCCGGATCACTCAAATTTTTTGGCCACACCAAAACTGGCCGTTCCTGCAGCCCACTAATGGTGCGAAATTCAAACGAAAATCCTTATATAAGATTTTCAAAAGAAAATTCTTTTGAAATTCGTCCCATGTATGGCCGGCCTTTTTCAATTTTGAGTTTACTAGAAACCACTTAAAGACTAAGCCTTTTTCTGACATGTGTTGCTCACAAGTTAAAGCGGAGTTCCACCCTAAAAAATTTTTTTTAGCTAAAAATACCCCCGGCACAATCAGGGCTAGTGCATTTAAGCAACGAAAGCCTCTGAACTGTCCCCTGTTTCACTTACCTGTAAGAATAAATACTTACCTTATAAATGTCTTGTCCAGCGCTGCCATCTCAGGTGTGGGCAGCTGAAGCTGGAGCGTCCTTTTCGGTGACGTCGGAGTCCCAGAATGCCCTGCTCGTCACTTCTGGGGCAGGCGTGTCATCCCTGAACAGCTTCTGGGCATGCCCAGAATCTGTTCAGTAGGGAATGACGCGCCTGCACCGGAATTGACGAGTGACACCGGTGCAGGCGCATTGACTCCTGGGATTGATGACGCTCATCTCCAAGGAGTCAATGCAAGGAGGAAGTGACTTTGGGGGCCGCAATCGCAGAGGGAGGAAGAGGAAGGAAGGTAAGTATATTTTCATTAAAAACAAGGTAAATGAAACAAAAAAAAAAAATTTTAACCATCCAATTCTTTTTCAGGTTTTTTTAAGCTAGCGGATGGTTGCAAAGTTTATTTCTTTGGGTGGAACTCCGCTTTAAAAATCAGTATTTTTTTGCTAGAAAATTACTTAGAACTCCCAAAAATTGTGTATATATATATACTGTATATATATATATATATTAGCAGAGACCCTAGAGATTAAAATGACGGTCGTTGCAATATTTTATGTCACGCTGTATTTGCGCAACGGTCTTTCAAAATTTTTTTTTGAAAAAAAAATTTCAGTGAATAAAAAAAAAAAATAGATAACTAACATGTTACACTTTAAAATTGCACACACTCGTGGAATGGCGACAAATTTTGGTATATAAAAATCTCCATAGGCGATGCTTTCAAATTTTTACACAGCTACCAGTTTAGAGTTACTGAGGAGGTCTTTTGCACATTTCAGCACTGTAATTACGGGGATTTTGCACATAGTTTATGCACTTTTTTTTTTGGTTAGCATATATTTATATGCAAATGCATTAGCACCAATCTAACAGCACTGCAAATTTTTACTTTTCCATTGTCTTCACAAATTGTCATTTGTTGTTGCTGGCTGCTGTATATGTAGGGTTGGCGCAGTATGTAGTATAATCGATTACTTTTATTGCTGTCACAAGGAATGTAAACATCCCTTGTGACAGTAATAGGCAGTGACAGGTACTCTTTGTGAAGGGATCTGGGATCTAAAAGACCCCAAATCTTTCCTCTGCACTTCAAAGTATTCAAAATGTTGTGATTTTGCTTTCGGGTTATTACATCGGAGCCCCCATCAAAGCCAATTCTGGCTTTGTTCGGGTCTCCGACCAGCCAGGGGACTGACGGCTGTTTGCTAGGTGGGACGGGAGACCCAGGCAGAGCAGCGGAAGGTGACGGAAGTAGGGGGGGGGGACGTCTCCTCCTGCTGCTTGTGATAATGGCCAATGGCTGCTTAGCCTCATCAGTTATTATCACATAAAACCTGACTGCTTTCTCTAAACAAACGGTACCGGGTGATGCCTCTAGCTGCAGGCATCACCGCAGTACAACCACTTCCTCAAAATGACATACAGCTTTTTTTTTTTTCATTCTGGATAGAGCAGGGGAAGTTATAACCCCTGTCAGATTCTTTTTTGCCATCTGTGTCCCATTGTGGAGATTTCCCTTCACTTCCTGACCCATAGCCAAATAGTAAGTGAGAGGAAATCCCTGCAAATAAGGGAATTCCTTGGGGACCCCCAGATCACCAGAACTAGTGTCCCCATTTCTCCTCTATCACTTTTCTGGGGGCAATCCAAAATCACTCTCAATGATAATGGTAAACACGACAAATAGAGAGGGGGAATCTCCTTAACGGGAGCACGGACAGCAATAACAACTGACAGGGGTTCCAATCCCTCCCCACTGTATCCTAAACTAAAAAAAAAAAAAAAGTTTAGTTATACCTTAAATTCTCATATTTGGTTACTAGCGGACAATCTCCACTAATTAGAGCATCTACCAGAGTGTAAAGGCTGCCGGTGTTCTGTGAAAACACCAAGTGGTCAAAATCTCCAATTATTCCTAGTGTACACTCACCGGAAATAACGTTGTTGGAGTTCTCAGCAAGTGGGAGTTTTCGGCAGAACACCGGTTTACACTGATCTGATGCAGTTGACTTGTCACCCTGCCAAAAAGCGTTGCTGTGGTCACAGCCGGTGTGCGTTCCACAGGAGCCGGATTTGACTTGCTGGATAGATCTGGAAGTGTCAGAAAGCCTACAGACCACAACTCATTTTCGCAGATTTCGCTGGATAGACTTCCGGGCCTATCCAGCGACGTCACATCCGGTTCCATCCAGCGACGTCACATCCGGTTCCTGTGGAACGCACGCCGGCCATGACCACAGCAACGCTTTTTGGCAGGGTGACAAGTCAGCTGAGGAACGGAGGGGGATACGGTTCCTATATCTATTGTGGCAGTTCTCACAAGTGCCGGGATAGGCACTTATTGATGTAAGAACAATTATTTATTGATTCATGAGAGAATAAAAAATGGAATTACACTATTATACAATTTCTGTGATCCTCATATATATGGAATCGAACTGCGGGAAGATAATAGGGTGCAAGTGTGGACGGAGCATCCATCCGTTGTATAAGCGATATGGGTCCTGGTGGCATGAATGTTTTTGGTGAGCATATATATTATCCAATTACCCACGGAGTGAAAAGGTTTCCATTTCTTCACAAAGGTGCAGGTGTTCTTACAGCGACTCATCTTCACCACACTATTGGACTTTTAGACATTTTTCTGTCATGTTTTCTGAATTTGACTGATCATGTATGCACATAGCACTTTTTTTTGTATCCATTGGGAATAGTTTAGTATGCACATGAATTTTATTCACTTTGTTTGGACTTTATTAACTAGATGATTTTATTTATTATTTATTGCTGGATATATATATTTATTATTCACGTTTCACAGATTGCTAATGACACTCAGCTTTGGTTAAGTACACAGCAAACCATCTCATATAGGTATGTGTAGGTTGCCTATTTGGCACATTGCTGCACATATCCATATATAGATACTATTGTATCATCTTTGAACATTATTGGTGGTGAACCCCAGCACATACACAAATTTATACAGCTCCTTCTTTCGCCATTAAATATTTCATTTGTGCATGTGTTCATTCGCATTTAAAGGGCCATTTTGTTTATAAAAAGTATATTTTGGTTATTTTAAATTTGGGGGTTTGGCGCCTTCATTATATTTTATAATTCTTAATTTACAGCATTTTTTCACACCTGCCTAAAACTTTTGCATAATTTATGCTCCCTAAACCCAGGGCCTCAAGCAAAAGGACACACTGGATAGGCAGGTTCCTTCCGTTTCAAGCACATGCACAGGCCTCTACGCTTATATCTGATTACATAGCTGCTCCTCAAACACCCTCACCAGGCCGCAGCCTGGGAAAGGAGTTCACCTGGCCCTACCCAAATATTTAAGCTTTCACACAGCTTACACCAGTGGCAATAAACCTCCCACTGGTTGGCAAGGGGAAACATGAATATGCATTAATCAGTTTTATTACAGCTTCTCATACGAACACCAGAGGTACCAGAGACATCTACTGGCAGAAGGGAGAAACCACAGCTCCATTGAATGAAGGGGAGAACCAAATGAACAAGTAGACCAGGGGTGTCCAACCTACAGCCAATGGGCCGGGCTAGGAATGCGCCCCAACACAAAGTCATAAACTTACTTAAAAATGTTGATTTATTTAGAATTTCTTTGTAAAAATGTGTTTACACTTAGCAAGCACATGCAGTCAAAGAAATATTTGACAGTGTCTCTTTATTGGACTTTTATTAAGTTTTATCTTCCCAGAGAAAAATGTTGCTTACCCACAGTTAACATTTTTAAAAGTTCTGTATAACATAGCAAATATTCATTTTTTAAGATCACCTTAAGGGTGCCACGGAAAGTAACTGCTTCACTTTTACATCCCTTTCCCAATCAGTGGATAGGGAGTTCCTTTATATTAGCCACCAAGAATGCGAATGGAAGGCATGCTGTAAACCGAAATTTCACAGAGGTATGGACACTCTTCCCACACTCATTTGACAGCCCCGAGACAATCACCTGGCACCAGTACTGTCTTACAAGGAGGGCAGTGAGTTGCATGCTTTTTCGTACTTTGAAGTACTGGTAATTTTCTTTCTTGAATGGGTCAGTGAAGGAAATATGAGAATGTGTTTTTGGAGAGTGCAGCATTAAAGTACAGCTATTATTGTTGCCCAGCATTTGCAAAGCACAGGCGTGCTTTATTGTTTTATACCTCCAACCGATAGAGTCACTCACATTTTTGCTAATATATCATAGTTGTGGTAAACTCTTATGATGTAGCTGTATCTTTGACTGGTCTGCTTCATGAATGCTGTGCTGCCAGTAAACTCTTTATGGTGGGAAGGGTTGGCATTTACACTGTAACATAGGTCAGAGAAATATTCAATTTTTTGTGAAATCAACAACCTCTAATCTAGAGGCAGTGTATAAAGAAGTAATCTTATCTGTATAACTGATCTGTGAGTTCCTGTGCCAACACAGGGGCCCTGAGATGAGGCTCCTCTACTGCTGAACACTTCAGCACTGGCAATTTGGGCCAGAGGTCTTGACTGATTTCGAAGTAAAATATAATAGACCTATTCTGTGAAATAAGTGTCAGACTATTCAGAGTTTACTCCAGTGATTGACATAGAGGAACTTATGGCTGTAGGGTCTCAGCAGAAGAAGACTAGAAGGTGCTTAGGACTTCTGAGACTGATAGGTTTGTACTGACTGCTACTTTCTGGACACTGGGGCTGCTGGGTGTGATGAAAGTGCTTGGCACACCAATTAGGTGGTTCCTTCCGCTAAACAGCGTGCCATGCCCTCCAAACCGTTCTGAGCAGACCGAGAGCTAATACCAGCCCTTTTTACTCCAAACATTGTACACAGACAAGGTGTGGGGTAAAATCCAAAGGAATGACTCTTTATTGTGTAGCACTGTCCCCGTAGGGCTTGCTGTGTGTTGGCTTCTTAGGCCTTCTTCTGATTATCTGCAGACAGTTTCTAGGGGGGGTTTCACACATCCCTCCTTACTCCTGTTTACTCGTTATTCATTAAACAGTCCAGGGTATTTGGTTTTTTGTATTTATTGTGGAACTCGGATGGGAAAAAGTAATGGTGGGATACTCTAACTGAACTATTCACAGTAGATAAGGACAACTTCCACTTGCCCTCACCAGATTACTTGTGGAAGAAGACACACTGCTTTTACCATACTGCCACTTGTATGGAAGAATTCTTCTTGCTCTTGCTCTTCTTGCTCTCTTTAGCTGAAGACTTGATGCAACTACTTTATCTTCCGAACGCTCTATAGCATCGTATTGACTGACACCCTCCACTGATTCTTCTACTTGAAGAGATAGCCCTCACAGGACAGGCCCCATGACACAGATCTGTACTCACAGTAGGCAGAATTATATCCTTCATGGTGTCTCCCAGTCTCTAGTCAGCTCTGCAGGACCTCTGGGTTCAGCTTCTCTCTGACTTTCAGGCCCCCAGTTCGACTACCCAAGGCCACATGGCAACTTCTACAGAGGAGGGGCAGCCACCCCCTCCCTCTGGGGCCCTGCTCTCCAGCCGAAGACTCTGAGCACATGTGCCCTTGGCATTTATACAATCACCCAGCATGCAATGAGGCACTTTCCTCTGCCAATTGCCAGGGCTGTAACAATGCCCGTGCCCTCACTTGTCAGGTTTCCTCCCACTGTCCAATATGCCTCCCTATTGAAACAGTGTAAAACATTCAGACAAGCTGAGCTGCACCTGAACACCATGAGCCGACCCTATTAATAGATCCTGATCCCTGGTAGGCAGAGAGCACTATAAATGTACCTGGCAATCTTCCTGGTAAGCAGAAATACCCAAAAACCATACTTTCTTCTAGCACCTACCTAGGAGGGTGCTACAATTGAAATTCATATACATACTTTATACCCCACAGGAGGACATACCCCCTCCTGATCATATTTCCCTAACAATACAAACTGTAAACAGGAATATAAGTAACTGTTAACAATGACCTTAATTAAACAGTAAATTAATGAAAAATAAGTTAATCAATATACATATAATATCTCACAATAATATGGTAACAAGTTAAAGTGGTCACCAGATTACCAGATTAATCTCATCTCCAAGAGATGATCAGACAGACAGAAACAATAGAACAATGGGAAAGACCTACCTAACCAAATAAATACATAACAAACACTGTCCGAAAACTCATTAACCAGCTTTCTATTAACATACATCTGTTCACTGAGTTTCAAGTTGGCAGAGAACATCATAGCTTCCTTACATGTTAAATGTAATAATGTCCATTTGCATTATATAACAGGAGATCTTTCTAAGTGCTTTTAGCTCCCTCAAATGCCAGGGCCCCTAGTCAGTGGGTAGGAGGCTTGCCCCAGTCCTCTCCAAAAGCCTCTGTCCTGGTTAGGTATGTCACACTGGGACTTGGAGTTTCTTGTTCATTTGGTTGTTTGTTGGCTTCTGGACACCAAGACTCCCCTTTTTTCCTACTCTGTGATGGAACCTGTGGGGACCCAGGGCTATGGCTTGGACTTCAGGAACTTCTCCTCTGCCTACCTTGACCAGGAGCATCCTCCTCCTTCTCCCAGGTTTCCACTCTGCCCTTCTAATTATTTGCCCCTGCTGTGGGCTACCCTGCTGTCTGGTGAACTTGACACTGCTACTAGATCACTTCAGACCTGCACCTCTACCAGGACAAATTCTGCCAGCCCTCACTCTGCTGATCTTCTTGCCCTTTGTCCACTAACCCTTGTGCTGGCCTTCTGCCTGTTTGTACTCCATGCTGGATTGAGTAGTCTTCTATGCCCACTCTAACACTCCATCATCAGCCAGAAGCCACCAGGATGAGTAGTGTCTCTGCTGCCCTGTGATTACTGCCCTGTGAACTGCTGTTGCCATGTGGCTGTTATGCTAGGATTACTGCCCTGCGTCCTCACTACTTGCACCTTGTTGTCCTTGAATTGACCCTGGACTATACCTGCTTGTAGGCAGGGTCAGTCTACTTTCTCGACTGCAGGTGACACTCTTCTGCAGTGACATTGCAGTTGAAGAGGAAGTCAAGAGGAACATGGTTCCTCTATGGTTTTCCGGGAGCACTGTGGAATCTATTTAATTGGATGCTGCTGCCCCATGTAACTCTAGCAGCCATCTTGGGTCAGGCAGAGCCTTTTTAAGGTGCTGGCTCCCAGGTATTTCATCCATTTTGCAAGTGGGTAGAGTAGCGATAAGTACCCCTCCTGGTAGGGACAGAACTAGTGGTAGGGAAAGGTTCCTGACAAAGAAGGAAAGCATAGGGCTCGCAACTTCTCTGGACATCTTCCTGCTTGGGCCAAAAATGGCCAGGCCGCATGCTGCCCCTCTCAACAGGCGCTTTAATTTCAGCTAAATCCTGCCCTATACATGCTGTTGGAACTGTGAGTGTTCCTGGTTGAGCTGCCTTTCACCAGGCTTTTTGTTAACTGTCTCTGCATTATTTCATTGCACTAAGACTGTGTCTGTTAATGCCGCTGCACCACACTACACCCCACCTACATGCTGTTTGCCTTGCTGTGTGCGGATTGCTTCCCCTTAAGGCCTTGGATTCACTGTTTTTTGTACAGTATTGCCACTCAGGACTTACCCTCCCCATGTGTACCCATTTGTAAGGTAAACCAGATTCTCAGCCCCATAAAACTAGTGCTTGCTTATGCTAATATTCGTGCACGTGTGCATTGCTCACATGCTAATACTTCTAGGCAAAGATGTACTATTCCTATTCAACGTGCTCGCATTTGTGTGCGCACTCGCACATACGCATGCGCACGTGCACATACAAATTAGCGTGCATACTTGGCGCCCATCTGCCTATTTTAACTGGTCTGTCACCATGAGCAGTTGCTGAATAGTCTTCAGCTTGTACCTGTATTCCTGTGACCTGATCCACTGAACCTGCTTACCTGTGTATGACCCGGCCTCCTCCTGGACTCTGCCTTTTTCCTGCATTAACCTTATGATCTCTTTGACCTCGGCCTATTTACTGGACTTGTCTTTGCCTGCTGATTCTGTACTGCACTGCCCGGCTGTTACCAACCTTGGCCTGCTTCCTGGACTTTGCTTTGTCTGCTGACTTGGTCCCCTGTTACCCATCTGCTGGGCTGCTGCTGGTTGCTGCCTGCATTTCGGCTCTGCTATCATCCCCTGCTTTGGTGCCAAGCTGCTTCAGTATCCTGTTCCTAGAACTGCAACCCCCAGCTTCATTCACCTAAGTGCGGACTTAACCAGCCAGTTACTCATGCCTCTCAGTGCCCTCACACTCTCTGTTCCCCCCTTCAGGAGTGTTGGGCAGAAGGTGCAAGAGAGGCCTCCACAACATGCCAGTCATCACCAGGTACGTGATACCATTTCTATGTATATGTGATACATTCTGTACCTTCCTGCCATTCCTTTTTTAATACCCAGGGTAGAGTGCCCTCCTTTCCATTCCAGCCGCCAAATACAATGTTTCCCACATAGGCTTATAGCGGGAGTTAGTTAATGCACACAGCCCCCCCCCCCCCTCTTCTCCAGGCAGAGGGTAGGTACAGAGTAGTTACTCATGAGAATGATGTTGTTGCACCCCATCCCAGAGAATTGCCTGATTCTGGTAATACCCTAGCAATCGGTTTACAATCCAAGCAAGTTCCCATGTATTGTATATACTGTATGTTACCTTCTCCCCTACAGAAAACAGGTATAAGTGTTAACATGTTATATCCAGTGATTTCAGCAGCTCATCATTTAAAAGCAAAATCCTGCTCTCTAATTAGTCCAGAGTAGTTCTTTGAAATGTTGCCTACATCTAAGACCTTGTCTGTTGGCTGCATTTATTAGACTTTCCTTTGCTTCCTAGCAAACCAGAGGATCTCCACGGACTCAGCAGTCTGAAGACATTTTTCAAAGGTCACATGTATTTATAATATGCACACCGTTCTATCCTGTAAAAACAAAAGAAAGCACCAATTATTTAGACAGTCCCTTGGGTGGCAGTCAGATGGGCATGCTGCTGTGATAACACAGCAGTCCTTCAGCATATTCACAGCTAAAGCAAGGTTATATTGTTTCTAACCCATGAATATTTTACATTGGTGATATCATTTTAAACAATTTGTAAACCATCTAACATTAGTCAATGCTAACACCCCAAAGTATCCCTGATTTGATTACCCTGCCCTATAGCAGAATAGACCCTAAGGTGTTTTTTTATAGAACGAATAAGATATTTTGCTTGTTGTTCTCATTATCATAATGCCTCTTTATTACGAACAAGCTGAATGAAGTCTTTATTTACAGCTGAACACCAGAAAAATCTAAAATTCTACAAGCAATTAACCCTTGTAGTGCCAGTGCAGCCCCACTGCTTGGGTTAACTGCTAGTCTAGGGCAATGTTTCTCAATCCTATTGAGACCAGGGCCCAGTCCATTCTTCCAAAATCTTCTGTGCCCCAATGGGGAAAAAAATACAGAATAAAAGTATGGGAATACAAAATATGTATTGAAATCCTTGAAAGCTCTAAATGGATTTGGGTGTCACTGTGGGAGGATGAAGGTTTTTGAGGGGGTTAGGGGACTCTGCAGCAGATTTGGTGGCCTTGTAGTGGATGAGATTTATGGAGGAAGCGGGGGACATTTTGGGGGATGGAGTCTATGGAGGGGGCTGGGGGTTTTGCAGTGGCAATTTGGGAGGCTAGAAGGCACTGTAGGGGCTGGGGGGCACTGTGGAACAGTTTGCCGGCACTATGGGGCACTGGAGGCTCTGCAGCAGGCTAGGGGGCACCACGGGGGGGTTGGAAGGCACTGAGAGAGGTTGGCGGGCACTGTGGGGACTGAGGACTCTTAGAGGGTGTAGGCCTAGGGGCACTGTGAGAGGTTGAGAACGTTGTTGGCCTCCATGTGAGGATGGGTGGCACAATGGGAGCTGAAAGGCACTGTGGGAGGATAGGAAATCTGCAACTAGCTGGAGGCCAGGGAGGAAGGAGACCACAGTGCGGCAGTAGGCCATGGCGCAGTGGTTGGGAACCACTTGTTTAGGGAATTATAAAAGCACTTTTACATACCCAGTCCTCAGCTCTCACAGAAAATTGTTCTCTTTCATGCTCCAGCAGTGGACTATCCCACACCAATGCAGGGCTTTAGGCCTTGATGAAGTCAGGACCTTGGACTGCCAGAGCATGAGAGAAGATGCTGTAGGAACCAGTCAAGCAGTGTGGAGGATCTTGCAGTACAGAGTATGTAAACCCAACATTTCATAATACTGATATGTGCCTTCTGTACCATGTACTTGTATGAAAAAGTATCCCGTTCTCTTTGTATTGCTTTGCTTTCCAGTGAAATCCCTGGTAATCCTGCCAGCCCCAATGCTTTCCTATTAAAAACTGATCACACTAAGCATAAGAGCACATCTATCCCAGCATGGTCAATTCTTTAGCTGCTCCCTGCTGGGAGAACAGCCTGCTTTCCTCCAATTATCAGACATCTGCTGACACGTTAACCCCCCCCCCCCCCAAACACACACACACACAAAACCATTCACTGTGAGGATCAGTGTACTGCTGCTTCTCCTCCCTGAGATAATGTTTTTATATGTATATACCAATGTTTTGCCTTTCATTTCTATTTTGACCTTAATTGGGGTGTTTTACAAGGTGTGGGTTTACATATACAGTACTTTACCCCCTGCAATGCAATTGTAGCCACACTGCAAGGGAGCAATTTCAAGTTTCCATGAGTTTAGCCTTAAAATGAAACAGTGTCAGAACAATCATCATACAAAATGTCGCTGCCAATATGGTCCTAGGGGTGAGTTGGACTTTGTTTAGGTACCCCCTGAATCACATTAGAAGCCTGATTTTTCTGTCCTTGTATTTATTGTATACAGTCGTCAATTGCTTGATGTCAATTGTCGATTCGCCCATATGCGGAATCTGTATGTACTTCACCTATAGTGCTGCATTCAATGATTGTCTGTGATATCAAGAACTGAACATTGCAGAATGTTTTAGAGGATTTGCTATGGGAACCTTGATATAGACCCTTGAAGGCATGTTCTGCAATTTTGAAAACAAACCTGTTGACTCTAAAAGCATATTTAAACCCCAAAACAAAATATAATGCAGCATGCCAGTCCTTAGATATGGTGGCTGCATTTGTTTTATTTTTTTCAGGTTCTTTCCTTTATTTTTACCTGTAACTCCTGTGAATAACACACTGACTCTCCCTTCATGTCTAGATTATTTTCTTCTACAGTATCTATGGAGGGAGCCATGGTTGTCACACAAGCTCAATTTCAAACATGTCTGCCTCTCTTTATCTCCATTACTTGGTGGATTGATTGGATTAGTAGTTTCCATACTAAAGATGTGGTTCTTTGTGCTTTCTTTTCAGTTCACAGGACGTTATAAAGACATTGCATTACTAACAAGATCCAAAGATATTTCTGTACTAGCTGAAAATGTTTTTTGCCTAAAAAGTGAAAACTAATGCAGCTGCCACATCTAAGGAGAGGAAAGCTGCAATATGTTAATTTTCTGTACCCCCTGATACATTTTACTACAAGTATGACATACCAGTGGCAATAATAAAAACAATTTAAAAAAATACACGTATTGATAGGAGCCATCTGTGATGCATTTGTTCTGTTGATCTGACCTTATTAAACATGGTATTCCAAATCTCAGAAGACTGCTCTATCCGGAAGTAGCTCAGTTGTTGCTATAATATGTCTTTGTCACACTTCTTACTCCAGTGTTTGTGAAGTCACTGGTATAGTACACCTTTATCACATTGATCATTCCAGCTAGCTATGACTAACACCAAGACGACAAAGAGAGCATCATTGAGGTATCCCATCAGCTGTGAGCTTTTACTGGCCTCATTTATCGGCACGCTTCGTGTATCTATGACCTTCAGGATATACAGTATGTATGTGTTCACATATCATACAGAGCATACCCCGCACCTAAAAACTATATTGAAGTGCCAGTGAGTACAGCCTCATCAAACTCTGTTGGAAAACTAGTGAGTTCACCCACCTCAAACTCTGTTCAAGAGCCAGTGAGTACATCCACCTCAAACTCTGTTGGAGAGCCAGCGAGTATGTCCACCTCAAATTTTTGTTGGTAAGCCAGCGATAACACCAACCTCAAGCTCTGTTGGAGAGCCCGGTAATACACCCACCTCAAACTCTGTTGGAGAGCTCGGTAATACACCCACCTCAAACTCTGTTGGAAAGCCACAGAGTATGTCCACCTCAAACTCTGTTGGAAAGCCTGGTAATACACCCACCTCAAACTCTAATGGAGAGCCAGCGAGTATGTCCACCTCAAACTTTGTCGGTAAGCCAGCGATAACACCAACCTCAAGCTCTGTTGGAGAGCCCGGTAATACACCCACCTCAAACTCTGTTGGAGAGCCACAGAGTATGTCCACCTCAAACTCTGTTGGAGAGCTAGAGAGTATGTCCACCTCAAATTTTGTTGGTAAGCCAGCGATAACACCAACCTCAAGCTCTGTTGGAGAGCTCGGTAATACACCCACCTCAAACTCTGTTGGAGAGCTCAGTAATACACCCACCTCAAACTCTGTTGGAGAGCCACAGAGTATGTGCACCTCAAACTCTGTTGGAAAGCCCGGTAATACACCCACCTCAAACTCTAATGGAGAGCCAGCGAGTATGTCCACCTCAAACTTTGTCGGTAAGCCAGCGATAACACCAACCTCAAGTTCTGTTGGAGAGCCACAGAGTATGTCCACCTCAAACTCTGTTGGAGAGCTAGAGAGTATGTCCACCTCAAACTCTGTTGGAAAGCCAGTGATAACACCCACCTCAAACTCTGTTGGAGAGCCAGTGAGTACACCCATCTCACTTAAAGCGGTTGTATCCCGCTTTTTGACACTTTTACCTACAGGTAAGCCTATAATAAGGCTTACCTGTAGGTACAAATAATATCTCCTAAACCGGCACGGTTTAGGAGATATTTACAGTGCATGCAACCGCTCGCGTGAGCGGCGCATGTGCTCTGAAGGTCCGGGGGGACCTTCAATTAACTTGCCGGGAGCTTGCCGGAAAAATCACTCCCGCGCGCATGTTGGAGAGCCCGGTAATACACCCACCTCAAGCTCTGTTGGAGAGCCACAGAGTATGTCCACCTCAAACTCTGTTGGAGAGCTAGAAAGTATGTCCACCTCAAACTCTGTTGCAAAGCCAGTGATAACACCCACCTCAAACTCTGTTGGAGAGCCAGTGAGTACACCCATCTCACTTAAACTCTGTTGGAGAGCAAGCTTGTGATAGCACCCACCTCGGGTTCTGTTGGAGAGCCAGTGAGTACTTCCACCTCAAACTTTGTTGGAAAGCCAGTAATAACACCCACCTCAGGCTCAGTTGGAAAGCCATTAGTACACCCACCTCAAACTCTGTTGGAGAACCAGTTAGTACACCCACCTCACACTCTGTTGAAAAGCCAGTGTGTACACCCACCTCAAAATCTGTTGGAGATACATTTAGTACACCCACCTCAAATTTTGTTGGCGAACCAGTTAGCACACTCACCTCAAACTCTGTTGCAGAGCCAGCAAGCATAACCATCCCAGACTGTGTTGGGGAGCCACTTAGTACATCCAACTCAAACTATGTTGGAAAGCTAGTTAACACAACCACCGCAAACTCGGTTACAGAGCCAGCTAGCATAACCAACTTAAACTGTGTTGGAGAGCCACCCACCCTTCCTAAGCTCCATTGGAGAGTTAGTGAGTGCTAAATATGTCAAAGATGCCAAAGAACTGATTGCTGTGCATTTAATAAATAAAAAGAATTGTAACAGCTATACTGGACAACAAAGAGGAAGGGTTGGCAGTATTCAGAAGAATACTATGATTATTTTTACTATTCCTAGTACTATCAGTTAAAGTAGTAATTATTAAATCATTTTCATATAATAAATGTTTGGGGGATGACAGTCTGAAACATCATAAAGGGGTTAGTGAGCTGACGAGTTTGGGAACCCTTAGCTAATGATTAAAAGCATGCGTACTTGCAACAATGTTCCTGCATTTTGACACTTGTTGGATTGATCAACTTTGAGCATTTGGCAGCTTTATTGTATGTAAAAAAATCCTATATGGCTTATTCAGAGAAACATATCGGAGTACAGTGTGCCATTGTTAGCAATACTGGCAGCCTTCAAATTTGAGGTGTTAGCTTGCTGTAACTATGGAGAGCAGGGACAATGAACTATCTCCAAGGACTTGGCTCTTCATGTTGTCGTTGGAAGTGTCGCTTCTCCCCTTTGTCTGTATACACATAATAACAGCAGGCTTGTTGCTTTCATAACAGCAGTTATCAGGTCAGGAAATGCTGACCACTGTTTATTTTTCTTGGTTTTTTCTCATAGGCTGTTTATTGATTTTTCAGGTGTTTAAACGCTTACAATTTCCTACATAGCAGATAGTTTCCGCCTGTAATGACTGTAATGGGACTCTAATATATCTGGTGAGCTATTAGGAAAACAGCAGTTTTGACATTTCAGATTCATTCTGACACTATAAAATTTGCCATTATTGGTGTATTTAACCGACTGTATACTAATTTTTGAAGAGGAACGCTAAAGAAGAACTCCAGTCTAAATGATCGTTTGTATATAGACTGCAAATAAAGAATTGTTCACATTTCTGAATACCAAAAATTTAAATCAATTATTAATTAATAAGCCTTTGTAAGAGCTAATAGAATGTGAATTAGGCGGATTAAAGGGAGTCTGTATAAAGGTCAAACTCCTGTGTGATTAGGCTCTGATGGAACAAACAACATTTGATATGTGTACCTCATATTAGTTATTGGATAAAGAAACTGAGCCTATTCAATGGGGTTAATTTACTAAGGACCCATTTGCACTATCAATTTTGGTGTGTGTTTTGCCTTATGTAATTTTCTCTTAATTCAAAGGAATTGCATTAAAACTGCATGTCAGCACACCCTAATGTGTGCTTCCATGCATTTTAATGCAGCTTGCAATGCACCATAGATTGCACATTAAAGCGGATTTCCAGCCTTTTCACTCACCTGTCCCACGGTCCAGAGATGCGGCCGCCTGAAATCTCGATCCTCTTCCCTCTGGTCTCGATGGCGCCGGCATCACTGGTGTGGGCACCCGGCTGTGACAGTTTGCGGCTTCACTGCCGGGTACGCACTGCGCATGCGCGAGTTGCGCTGCGCGTCTTGATTGGCCGGCAATCTTCTGGGACCTCTGACATGTCCCAGAAGATTGCAGGGAGGAAGGGGGAGAGGAGAACTTCTGTTCAGGGTGCCGCGGCGCTCCGAGCGGAAGTGGGAGCGGATACCTGTCAAAACTAGGCCGAAAAATGACATGCCAAATGTGGCATGTCAGGGGGTTATTACTACCTAAAACGGAAGTTCCACTTTTGGGTAGAACTCCGCTTTAACGTGCTTTATAAAACACAGCAACATGATAATTTGCATCAAAATGCGCAATGACGTTCATCAAAATTAATTGATGCACATTACAGTGCATGTTGACCTGCATTTTGGTGAGTTTACAGTGATAAAGTAGAAGTAGAGTTCCAGGCATCTTTTTTTTTTTTTTTGACTAGTCGGACCAATGTAACTCTGCATATACTAGAGCTGCAGGATTCTGGATAAAATGAGAATCACAATTTTTTTGCTTAGAATTAAGATCACGATTCTCGGTGTAACATCATCTTTCACATTATACAAAAAATTGGGCTAACTTTACAAATTTGTTTTTTTGTTTCATTAAAGTGTATTTTTTCCAAAAAATTCAGTTTGAAAGACCGCTGCGCAAATACAGTGTGTGACATAAAATATTGCAATGACCGCCATTTTATTCTCTAGGGTCTCTGCTAAAAAATATATATAATGTTTGGGGGTTCTAAGTAATTTTCTAGCAAAAAATACTGATTTTAACGTGTAAGCAACAAACGTCAGAAAAAGGCTTAGTCTTTAAAGCTGTAGTATAGTCATTTTGTTGACTTTTACCTACAGGTAAGCCTATAATAAGGCTTACCTGTAGGTACAATTAATATCTCCTAAACCTGCATGGTTTAGGAGATATTTGCACTGCATGCAGCCGCTAACACTAGCGGCGCATGCGCTCTGAAGGTCCGGCGGAGTTCCATGCCGGGAAGTTGCCAGAAAGTTAATCCCCCACGCGCATGCACGGGAGTGACGTCATTGCAGCTCCGGCCACTGACAGCGCCGGAGCCGCCGAACCCGCCGAACCCACTGAACCCGGAAGAGACGCCGAGGGATCATGTCCGCTCTCACAGCGGTGTCCGGGGGTCCGTGTCGGGGCTTCGTTTTAAGGTAAGTATTTCATAATGAGCTAGTATGCGATGCATACTAGCTCGTTATGCCTTTGTCTTGCAGGGTTTTTTTTTTTTTTTGAGTGTACAACCACTTTAAGTGGTTAAACTGCCTTTATTTACAGACCAAAGTTCAACCCTTTGATCTAAAAGAATGAAATGATACATTGTGTTTTTAGTTATTTACCAGCCTTAGCAATGTTTTTTTTTTTTTTTTTTGACAGCTGTGAGGGAGCAGAGAACATCTCTGCTCTGTATGAATCAAGGAAATGCTGAATTAAAGTGATTGTAAAGTCTCGTTTTAAAATAAATAAATAACAAACATGTTATACTTACCTCCTCTGTGCAGTTGGTTTTGCACAGGGCAGCCTGGATCCTCCTCTTCACGGGTCCCTCTTTGCTGCTCCTCCCTCCTGTCGAGTGCCCCCACAGGAAGAAGCTTGCCATGGGGGCACCTGAGCTGAGCTGCAGCTCCGTGTGTCCATTCAGACACGGAGCTGCCGTTTGGCCCTGCCCCCTTCTCTCCTGATTGACTAACTGACTTTGATTGATAGCTACGGGTGCCAATGGTGCCGTGGCTGAGTCTCAGCCAATCAGGAGAGAGAGTCCCGGACGGCCAAAGGACTCGTGGACATCGCTGGACAGAGATGGGGCTCAGGTAAGTATTAGAGGGTGCTGGGGTGGCTGCTACATACAGAAGGTTTTTTTATCCTAATCCTTTAGGATCGTGAGGGGGGGGGGTGAATCAAGATCGCGATTTTTAATTAAATTAAATCAATTAATCCTGCAGCTCTAGTATATACTATACCTGTTAGCTGGGATTTATTGAAATAGACATCGTTGTTCAAGTGATCTCCACTAGCTTTCGGATCCCAAGTTGAGCGGCTAGCCTGATACATTCTGAACACAGGAGGTCAGCCACTCATCACTGGTGCCGCCCAGAGAATATTTTTGCATTCTCTGAATGAATACATGAGGCGGAGAGGAAGGGCAGTGATGTCATGATCGCCAATTCCCCCAGTCAGAGAGTGCTTTGCATTTATTCAGAAAAAGCATTCTCTGAATGCTACCAGTGCTGAGTGGCTGACCTTCTGTGTTCAGAATTAATAAGACCAGCCTCTCAGCACAGGAAGCAAGTGGAGATCACTGGAGTAGCGGTATCTACTTCAGTGATTTCCAGGTGCATCGGTCAGGTATAGTATATACATAGTTACATTGTATAGTATATACAGAGTTACATTAAAGCTAGACCAATATAACATACCCGTGTAGTACTAAACCCTTAAGGGGCCCTTGAAAATAGCCCAGGTCTCCTTTACCTGTTCAGAGGCTGCCAGCCCGGGTACCAGTTCTAGAGCACACCAACAAATTTCAATTTCAGTCGAGGGGTGTCTATTTAAAGATTTATTGCAGTACTTGAACACATGATGGTGAGGGTACAGGATTCAACAAAACACATGTGAGTGTTAGATTACAATTTCTCAAGCAAAGTTCTTCAAAAGCACTCTTAGGTATTGCTGGAGGTAAAGGGTACAGCCAGCTAACCTGAGATTCTGTAAGAGCAGCCACAGTCCTTGCAGCAACCTCTGGTGTTCAACTCAAAGCACAGGCACACCTGAAGCTATAGGAAAAAGGCCCTACTTACAGTCCAGAGGCAGCTCCCAACCAGCTCCTCTGCAACACTCTTCAGTGAAACGGTTTCCTCTCAAGCCTAGCTTCCACAGGTAGTGTCCTCCAGCAAGTTTTCTTCAGTCCAGCTTCATTCAGGCCCTCAGCCATGGCACATGCTGAAGCCTAACAGCAGCAACTCTTCTGCATCCCAAAAAGTCCTTTTTACTAGTCACCGTGTGTGCTAAAGTGTGTTTTTACCATTGTTAATATATTTCTAGCTTCCTTTGTTACAAACCATATCAGGTGACAATATAATAAGTTTTCCTTTACTAACTGGTTCAGCGACTGTTTCTTTTATATACAGTAGTACTACTACTGGGTACTAAATATTACTTTCAGTGATTTTCTGTGATATTGCATGATTTGTACACTCAACCTAGTGTGTCACATAGAGCTGCACGATTAATCGTTAAAAAATCTCTATTCAACACCCCTCACGACCTTAATTTGGCATTTCCATGATTCATACAGTGCAGAGCTGTTCTCTGCTCACTCACAGCTGTCATAATAAAAAAAAGCCTCCGGCAAATGTTTGTCAATATTGCTCAGCGCTGAGGGATAACTATAAACATGTTTTACAATGCATCATTTCGTTCTTTTAGATCTAAGGTTTGAACTTCGGTCTGTAAATTAGGTCAGTTTAACCACTTAAAGTGTCTGTAAAGTCTTGTTTAAAAAATAAAAATAAAATAAATAACAAACATGTTATACTTACCTGCCCTGTGCAGTTGGATTTGCACAGAGCAGCCTGGATCCTCCTCTTCTCAGATCCCACCCTCATGTCGAGTGCCTCCACAGCAAGCAGCTTGCTTTGGGGGCTTCTGATTGGAGTCACAGCTCCCTGTGTCCATTCAGTCACAGAGCTGCCATTCAACCCCTGCCCCCTGATTGGCTTACTAACTTTATTTGACAGCTGCAGGAGCCAATGGTGACGGGGCTGTGTCTCAGCCAATCAGGAGGGAGAGTCCCGGGCAGCTGAGGAACTCATGGACATTGCTGGACAGAAAGTGGGTTTAGGTAAGTATTAGGGGGGTGCTGGGGGGCTGCAACACACAGAAGGCTTTTTATCTTAATGCATAGAAGGCATTAAGATAAAAAACTTTCTGACTTTACAACTCCTTTCAAGACTAAGCCATTTTCTGACACTTGCTGCTTACATTTTAAAATCAGTATTTTTTGTTAAAAATTGCTTAGAACCCCCAAACATTGTTTATATATTTTTTTTAGCAGAGATCCTAGAGAATAGAATGGTGGTTATTGAAATACTTTATGTCACACTGTATTTGCACAGCGGTCTTTCAAACGCAACTTTTTGGGAAAAAATACACTTTAACTACTTCCGAACCACCTGCCGAGTTTTCCGTCAGTACTTTGACGTTAAATACCGGTGTTATGGCAGTAGATAGCTGGCATAACCCCAGTATTTTCTTACTCCGCTGGCAGTCCTCTTTCACATAAAAGTGGTCCCAGTGGCGGATTCGCCGCAGGATCACTTTTATTGGGCGGCCGGAGAGGTGCCCACCCCCCTCCCGCCGCTTCCCGGTCACTTTCTGGGGCCATCAGTAGCTTGGAAAATGATGCGATCCATCCACCCATGCCCCAGGCAGGAAATCAAGTGAGGGCAAGATGGCCCCCCACTCGACTTTATGGCCTTGGAAGACCGTAGCTTCCTCCCAACAGGCTTAAATAGCCCATTTTTTTTTTATTGCTAATTAAAAATTAGATTTCACATTAAAGAGGACCTGTCCTGCTTATTTCTTTTGCAAGGGATGTTTACATTCCTTGTAAAAGGAATAAAAGTGATCACATTTTTTTTTTTTTTTTAAAGGGACAGTGTAAAAATAAAAAATAAAAGGTAAAATAAATAAGAAATAAAAATAAAAAATTTAAAGCGCCCCATCCCTCCGAGCTTGGGTGCAGAAGTAAAAGCATATGCAAGTCACGCCCACATATGTGAACGGTGTTCATATCCCTGCGATCATTCGAGTGAGAGCAAGAATTCTAGCCCTAGACCTCCTCTGTAACTCTAAACTGGTAATCTGTAGACATTTTTAAAGCATTGCCTTTGGAAATTTTTAAGTACCAATGTTTGGCGCCATTCCACGAGCGTTCGTAATTTTGAAGCATGACATGTTGGGAATCTATTTACTCGGGGGAACATTAGCGAACTTTGCTTTTTTCTTATTTTTTAATTCAAAAAAGTGAATTTGTTCCCAAAAAACTGTATTTGTAAGAGCGCTTCGCAAATACGGTGTGACATAAAGTATTGCATTTATCTCCATTATTCTCTCAGAGTCCTAAAAAAATATAATAATATAATGTTTGGGGGTTCTAAGTAATTTTCTAGTGAAAAATACTGATTTTTAAATTGTAAACAACAAGTGTCAGAAATAGGTCTGGTCCTTAAGTGGTTAATGAATTAAAAAAAACTAAACAGTAGAGTTAGCCCAATTTTTTGTATAATGTGAAAGATAATATTATGCCAAGAATCGTGATCTTTATTCTAAGAAAAATAATTACCATTCTCATTTTATCCAGAATCGTGCAGCTCTAGTGTCACAGGGGCTAAAGTTCTTAAGGAGGTCAAGGAAAAGAACAGAGGACCCATCCTATCTAGCGGCTACTGCGGGGGTAGCGCTACAAAAGGAAGCAGAAAAATAATTAAAATAAACCGCACACCAATGTTCGATAGAAAAAAAAGATTTGTATTTCTGTCCATACAGTTTTGAGATTTCGATAGACCTCCTAGGTGGATGGCATCACTTAGTTATGGAATACAGTGGTGTTGTATTCTCCACCCCAGTTGCTAAATGGACAATGAAAGAGCTGCAGCAAACATATTAGGTCATGCTTCTACTCTCTCCTCCTATTAGAATGTTTATGGTCAACATATTTGCATGCGGCACATCTGATTGTCTTCCAGTTCTCCCCATTCTCTCTCCCAGTCTGAGTGCTTGTGTAGGGGATTGCAAGCAGCCAATGTCAAGCCAAATTCAGGAATTTATACTAGTTTCATCTAAACATACATTTACTGATAGACACCTGCGTTAAACCGTGTCTTTTATATTTGCCTAGAGCAGCTTTTCCCAATTGGGGTTCCACGGAATTTTGCGACATCCAAGATGGCCACCGCTACCTGCTGTTCCTGAAAGGTCAGAAATAGGAGAGATTGCGGGAGTGTGATCTTAAGCCCGCCCTGATGTCAGCTCGCCTTGCCGTCAGAGCCCACCCTAGCTCCTGCCCTGCCATCAGCCAGTCACCTAGACTTAGCTCATCTGTAAGTGAGCCCACCCAGCAATTAGCCAGCCTGCCCAGCCATCAGTCAGCCCACCCAGCAGTCAGCCAGCCCACCCAGCAGCCAGCCAGCTAGCCCAGCAGTCAGCCATTTTCTATCACTCGTGGTAGAGGAGTGATAGAGAGTGGAGCTGATAGTTAAAGCACTGTCACTGTCATGGATAGAAAGCTCTGTTAGGTAGGGACATAGAAATCTCTGTTAGGGACATTAAAAGATTCGGTAGGGACATTAAAAGGGTCTGTCAAGGGCATTGAATGACTCCGAGGGGCAAAAAAATGTTAACTGTGTTTTTCAAAGTGTTCAAATCTTTTTGCTCCAAGTCTAACTCAAAACTCCTGATTAAGTTCAGTTCTTTCTAAGAGCGTTATCAAAATCGTCATCCTTTTCAGTCAGGTTGTGAGATCTGTATTTTTCAAAGTGTTTTATTTTTTATTTTTTTAACCAATAAACAACCATGGATTTGGAAAGCTGGTTAAAGCAGGGAACTCTTTAGAGAAAAATTATTACTACTTCTAGCTGTTCGGCACTTATAGAAACTGAGAAAGAAGATACAACTAAAAATCCAGAAAACATGCCTGAAATAGTTGTATCTACTGTTCCTCAAATAGCAGAGACAAGTGACAAGTTAAAAAAAACAAAAGAAAAGCACACAATGCTAGCCAATCTTCTTCTCAAACAAAGAAAATAAAATATGATGATAGCTACTTGTCATTTGGATTCACAGAGGCCAGAAATTAAGATTATCCTGAAGCACAATGCGTACTTTGCAATAAAATATTGCCAAACAGTTCATTAGCACCTGCTAAATTACCTCGTCATTTTGAGCAAAACCATGCAGAGTACAAATATAAAGACATTGAGAGCGAGAGCTAAAGGAGTATCAGAAGAGTAAACAATTTATGAGCAAAACAATTTCAAAATGCTAATGAAAAAGCCACAGAAGCTTCTTACAGAGTGAGTTACCGCATAGCACTTGCAGGAGAAGCACACACAATTGAGGAATTACTAATAAAACCATGTGCAAAAGAAGTGTCATGAATTTTAAGTGAGAAGTTGAGTAAAAAAATTGAAGCTGTGCCACTTTCCAACAACACAGTTTTGCGCCGTATTCATGATCTTGCTGATGACATCCATACTGAACTAATTTCTCCACTGCATCAATGTGATGGGTACTCACTGCAATTAGACGAGTCCACAGATGTTGCAGGACTTTGAATTTTGTTGGTTTTTGTTAGATATAATTCTGACAAACAGATTGAAGAGGACTTGCTTCTGTGTGAAACTTTGAAAACTCATACCACTGGTGAGAACATATTTAACTGTATCCAGAAGTTAATGGACACACACACAGTATAAATTGGGACATACGTGTAGATGTGTGCAGTGATGGTGCCAAAGCAATGGTTGGCAAAGTGGCAGGTGCTGTGACATGAATAAGAAATGTAGCAAAAAACAGCACCAGTTCTCATTGTGTTCTTCACAGACATGCACTGGTAGCTAAAAATATTTCAATCTCACTTAAAACTGTGCTAGACGAATCGGTCCAGATTATTAATTTTATAAAAAGTCAACCATTACAGTCACAAATATTTAATATTAGTTGTGAAGATATGGGTAGTCACCACTCTGCTTTGCTTTTGCATTCAGAAGTCAGTTGGCTATCACGAGGTAAAGTCCTTGTTAGAATGTTTGAATTGCATCAAGAGTTGTTTGCATATTTCCAGGATCATAAATTTGGATTATCTGATCCATTAACAAACACTCTGTGGTTATCCAAAGTAGCATATCTTGCAGATATATTCACAAAATGAAATGAAGTATGTTTATCACTCCTAGGAAAAAAACACTAATATTTTTTATGTAAGAGATAAAATATTTTCACTGTCTCGTAAGCTGCAGTTTTGGACCTCATCTGTTGAGCAAAATCATTTGAAATCTTTGCCAACACTTAAGGAATTTTTTAAAGAATCAGAAATTGAACTTAAAGATGAAATTTGCAATGAAATTGTAGATCATCTTCACCATTTAATCACATATATTAATCAGTATTTTCCATTCTTGAATGAAAACAATAATGACTGGGTTTGAAATCCATTCATAAAAGACAAGCCAGACAATTTTTCTGATGTAGATTTTGAGAATCTGATCTATAAATCTATAACTTCTGACAGTCAACTAAGCCAAAAATTTAAAGAAGTTGCTCTTGTTGCTTTTTGGGGTGATTTACGCAAAGAATACCCAGAATTGGCCAAGCCAGCACATACTTATGTGAGACTGGATTCTTACTTTACTCTGCAACAAAAACAACGTATCGAAATCGACTTGACACAACTGCAGACATGCAAATACAATCATCAACAATTAAACCAGATATAAAAAGAATTTGCCAGCAAAAGAGAACATTACACTCTGCTCATTGGAAGGTTTGTGCTGCGCTACTCTATGGCAAACATTTTATTTGTTGGGGTTCCAAAGTTTCGCTGTACCATGTCAAAGGGTTCCAAGGGAAAAACCAATTGGGAAACCCTGGCCTAGAGTACAGCTTTCCTGAAAGGCCCATGTCTCTACCCATCCCTTATCAGCAGGAGGAAAATCATACAACCTACAAATGAAATACACTACCATTCAAAAGTTTGGGGTCACCCAGACAATTTCATGTTTTCCATGAAAACTCACACTTTTATTCATCAAATGAGTTGCAAAATGAATAGAAAATATAGTCAAGACATTGACTAGGTTAGAAATAATGGTTTTTATTTGAAATAATAATTTTGTCCTTCAAACTTTGCTCTCATAAATAAATTCTCCATTTGCAGCAATTACAGCCTTGCAGACCCTTGGCATTCTAGCTGTCAATTTGTTGAGGTAATCTGAAGAAATGTCACCCCACGCTTCCTGAAGCACCTCCCACAAGTTGGATTGGTTTTATGGGAACTTCTTACGTACCATAAGGTCAAGCTGCTCCCACAACAGCTCAATAGGGTTGAGATCTGGTGACTGGGCTGGCCACTCCATTACAGACAAAATACCAGCTGGCTGCTTCTTACCTAAATAGTTCTTCCATAGTTTGGAGGTGTGCTTTTGGTCATTGTCCTGTTGCAGGAGGAAATTGGCTCCAATCAAGCGCTGTACACAGGGTATAGCATGGCTTTTCAAAATGGAGTGATAGCCTCCCTTATTCAAAATCCCTTTAACCTTGTACAAATCTCCCACTTTACCAGCACCAAAGCAGCCCCAGGACCATCAGATTACCTCCACCATGCCTGACAGATGCGGTTAGGCACCCCTCCAGCATGTGTTCCCTTGTTCTGCTTCTCACAAATTTCCTTCTGTGTGGTCCAAACACCTCAAACTTAGATTTGTCTGTCCATAACACTTTTTCTAATCTTCCTCTGTCCAATGTCTGTGTTCTTTTGCCCATCTTAATCTTTTCCTTTTATTGGCCGGTCTCAGATGTGGCTTTTTCTTTGCCACTCTGCCTAGAAGGCCAGCATCCTGCAGTCGCCTCTTCACTGTGGATGTTGAGACTGGGGTTTTGCGGGTACCATTTAATGAAGCTGCCAGTTGAGGATCTGTGAGGCTTCTATTTCTCAATCTAGAGACTCTAATGTACTTGTCCTCTTGCTTAGTTGTGCACCGGGGCCTCCCACTTCTATTTCTATTCTGGTTAGAGCCCGTTAGTGTGGTTCTCTGAAGGGAGTAGTACACACTGTTGTAGGAAATAGTCAGTGTCTTGGCAATTTCTCGCATGGAATAGCCTTCATTTCTCAGAACAAGAATAGACTGTTGAGTTTAAGAAGGAAGTTCTCTTTTTCTGGCCATTTTGAGAGTATGATCAAACCCACAAATGCTGATGCTCCAGATACTCAACTAGCTCAAAGGAAGGCCAGTTTTATAGCTTCTCTAATAAGTACAACAGTTTTCACCTGTGCTAACATAATTGCACAAGGGTTTGTAATCATTAATTAGCCCTTTAAAACGATTAGCTAATACAATGTACCATTAGAACACAAGAGTGATGGTTGCTGGAAATAGGCCTCTGTACACCTATGTAGATATTCCATTAAAAATCAGCCGTTTCCAGCTAGAATAGTTATTTACCACATAGCCAATGTCTAGACTGTATTTCTGATTAATTTAATGTTATCTTCATTCGTGCTTTTCTTTAACCTCCTGCCATCCGCGCTACAGCCTATATACGGCTGCAGCGCGGACTCGAATTTTCGGGAGGCCGTTTTTAAACGGCCTCCCAGTGACACGCCCCCCGCGCGCTCCCGCGAGCGCGCATCGGGGGGAATCTGTGTCGGCCGTGTCCCTTGGACACAGCCGATCACAGATCGTGGTGAATGGCCAATCACAGCGGCCATTCACCACGTGATCAAGCCGTCCAATGAGAGATGATCTCATATGTAAACATATGAGATCATCTCTCATCGCCGGCGCTCCTTCCTCACACAGAGCCTGCGTGTGAGGAAGGAGGGAGAGCTGCACAGCGCCGGGGACACAGAAAAAAGTCATCAGGGCACCGATCACCAGTGCCCTGATTACTAGAGGTACACCAAACACACCTTCAATGCCCACAGTGCCCACCATCAGTGCCCCCCATCAGTGCACACAATCAGTGCCCATAGTGCTGCCAGTCAGTGCCCATCAGTGCCTGCTCATCTAGGCACTGATGATCACTGACTGGCAGCACTATGGGCACTGAGTGTGGGCACTGATGGTGCAGCCAATCAGTGCTCATCAGTGCCGCCAATCAGTGCTCATCAGTGCCACCCGCCAGTGCCCATCAGTGCTGCCCGTCAGTGCCACCTCTCAGTGCCCAGCAGTGTCACCTCTCAGTGCCCAGCAGTGCCGCCTATCAGTGCTCATCAGTGCCGCCTATCAGTGCTCATCAGTGCGGCATATTAGTACCTCCTCATCAGTGCCACCTCATCAGTGCCCATAAGTGCCACCTCAGCAGTGCCCATAAGTGCCACCTCATCAGTGCCCATCAGTGCAGCCTATCAGTGCCCATCAGTGCCGCCTCATCAGCGCACATCAGTGAAGGAGAAAAATTTATTTATTTTCAAAATTTACTCGCAAATAATAAGAAAAACTTTTTTTTTTTCTAAATTTTCTGTCTTTTTTCTTTTTTTTTATAAAAAATAAAAAACCCAGAGATGATTAAATGCCACCAAAAGAAAGCTCTATTTGTGTGAAAAAAATGATAAAAATGTTATATGGGTACAGTGTAGCATGACCGCGCAATTGTCATTCAAAGCGTGCGAGCGCTGAAAGCTAAAAATTGGTCTGGATGGGAAGGGTGTTTAAGTGCACAGAAGGCAAGTAGTTAAAAAATAAGGACATTTCTAAGTGACTCCAAACTTTTTGAATGGATTAGTATTGTTGCATTTCAGAGCCATAAATTACAGTTTTGAAGGAACATTAAAGCGGAGTTCCACCCAAAAGTGGAACTTCCACTCATTTGCTTTCTCCCCCCCCCCCCCCCGGTGCCACATTTGGCACCTTTCAGGGGGAGGGGGAGGGGGGAACGGGTACCTGTTTTTGACAGGTACCCGTTCCCCACTTCTGGGAGATGGCGCCGCGGCGCTGTCCCTCAGGAGGTTTGGCCCCCTCCTCCTTCCCCTGCCGCCGAGCCAATCTGAATGCGCAGCTCGCTTCGCGCATGCGCATTAGGGACCCGCCGGGGAACCCGTAAGGCTTCACTGCCGGGCTCCCTCACCGGCAATGGCGGCGGCAGCATCTGACAGCCAATGGAAACATTGGCTGCGGTGCCGACATCGCTGGACTCCAGGACAGGTAAGTGTCCTAATATTAAAAGTCAGAAGCTACAGTATGTGTAGCTGCTGCCTTTTAATTTTTGGAGGGGGAAGCTGGAGGCTGGAACACCGCTTTAATAATGACATTACATACAAATGGATATAGAATTTCCTGTGCACCATAGATCTATTTCACCAAAGTTCATTAATTAAACTTATCGAATTTTGATGACTATATTGACATTTGCTTGCTGGCAGAAAATTACTACTTTTTTTAAATCTACAAGAAGTAACTGCTGGAAAAGTACAAATAGCAGAACTTAAAAGGGCATATATAGTCAAGTCAGTTTTTTTAGATATATATATATAAAGAGCTAAGCTTGATATAAAAATGTTACTCACGTGTGTTAGACTGGGTTTTACTTCTTATGTTTCTGTAATGTGCACAGTGCAATGTGTCCATTTCATGAATATGCGTTTCAGCACACGGTTATGCATTGTGGTGCATGCACCCTTTTTTGGTGCCCAAGGTTACCTATTTTCTGCCCTAACACCATGCACAATAATATGCTGCAACAGTGTGAATGTAGCCTTAATGTTCTAGAAAAGCTTGTGTCAGTACATCATTTTAATTGTATATGCATATTGTGTCAACCATTTTTGCTGGTTTTTACTGTTTGCTTTCTTCTTTGCAGAACTATACAATACTATAGCTCCTGCTCACAAGTCTGTGAGTCAGCCGACTCACTTAAAAGAATGACCTTCCAGAGCCACTGAAATCCTATCGCAACAGTTGCTAAGCAGGTTAGTTGCATGAGGCTGAGCCAAATACAGAGCTTCCTCTAGACAATAATCTACAAATGTCTGTATTTAACAGAGTAACTAAAATATTGTATGAAAAAGCAAGCATTTAACATGTGAATGTCACATCAAAATGGACTTTAAAGTGTTTCTAAATCCACAACAGTAAATTCAGTCTGTATGTGCAGTGAGACATGCTTGTTATACTCACTGTGGAACCTAAGAGGTTATTCTTGCACATTGTATAAAAAGGGCTGTTTGATCCTGTCTTCTCTGATCCTCCCCTTCTTCAATAGTCCCTAATCCATCTCCTGATAGAACAGATCCTTGGAGGCATTCTCCACATGCTTCGTTTAATGTATATTGCTAGAGAGGTTTTTTTTTTTTTTTGGAAAGGTGTATGTGATCAGCACGAGACCAATCAGCGCTGTCCAGACAGAAAGTCAGGGGTCATGCAGCCTCATAGGCCAGTCAGAGGAGAAAGAAAACTCCTCCTACAAGCTTTAACCAGTGCTCATTCGGACACAGATGGAAGTCACAAGACTGCTACCATATATACTGTGGATGAGAAAAGGTATTGAGCAGTTTATATTTACTAAAATAATTGCATTTCCCTATTCTGTGTACTTTGAGAGACCAGATATAGTGAATGCAGGATCCTGAGTTTAGTATGATGCTTTGCTTTCTTTTTACAGCAGACCTAGCTTTAGATATATTTTTTCATATTAAATACATGCGTGCTAAGTAACGTGCAAGTGAAAAAACAGTATTTATTAACTCTATATTTTCTACCAAGAAGCTGGTCCAAGGAAGTCAAAAAACATGTATCGTCCAGTGCATCTTCTTGGGTGTATATACTGCCCAGCCTTTCATGATGATGTCTCTCAGTGATAGACTGACCAGTGTAAAAATGCATCACACTCAAAAACTTTGTTCCAAACTGTACTGTGTATATATATATATATATATATACACATATATATATATATATATATATATATATATATATATATATATACATACATATACATATAGTCTGTATTTGTATGTGGCAGAAATGTGTAAAGGTACAAGAATATAAAAGGTGTGGACATCTAACTATGCCAAGCATCACTGTTTATTCAATCACATGTTATTAACCGCACATGTTTAACCCTACATGCATATGTACTCTACATAAGTTGGAGAAATTCATGCCAAATTCGTCTGCCATGGGTCATGTTTAATAAAATTGATTCACAGCATGCGTAATAAAAAAAAAAAAATAAAACTCTTCCCCAGCATATCATGGCTGTTAATAGTGGAGGTGAGCTCAGATATTCCTGATTCGCAATATTCCTAAAGTGATCCTTTTCCTTCAGGTATCACATCAAACAATACCTGTGCATAGATAGTGTTTTTAGCTCTTTATTTTGTCCTTTCTCATATCACAGCTCACAGCTCTATAGCAGTCATTGGAAAGCAGCTGTGAAAACTCAGTGTGAAAATTAACTTTCTCTTTAGAAGTCTAATGTCCATGAAAGAGGCGCTGCAGATGCTAAGTTTATATACAATGAAACTAGAGGTAGATGAAGCAGAACTTCACTCTCTCAAGAAACATTGGCTAGTTTTAATCATTATGCTGCTAACATTAGTAAATAGATAGAAAAGTATATTATATTTACTTTTTTTACATCTCCTTAGTTACTTCCAGGTTTCCAGGCCTAGGTATACATCCCAGAAGTCTTCAGGAGGGGAGGAGGGGTGACCTCAGCTAAGCACACACTCCTGCATGCATGCCTGGTCTAAGGGAAGATGGATTCCAGGAGGTAAATGCTACATGAATCATCTACTCTTACTCATTATGGCCACGGACAGAAATGCTAGGGAGGTGTTTTTCAAAGTTATTTCTCAGCAAAATAAAGCATGGAGTCAAGGATAGATGGGTGAATTTGCTGTAAATATTATAAATTAATTAAACGGCATTTTTAGTTTCTGATGCTCAGATGCTGTGTAGTTACTCTTTAAGACCAACACCAAGCTGGCATACAAAGATAGGCATGGTGCCTGTCTCTATACACTGTTTAGCAGAGTGGCATGTTTGCTGCCATCGCTACCTCCTCCCCACCTATCACTGGTTGTCACAGATGCTGTTGGCTTAATAGCAAGCAGTGACACTGACAGTTGGCAGAGCCTAATGGGGAAGCTAAGGAACTAGTTCCCAATCAGGTCCATTCTCTTTTTCAGAATGACTGTAGGCAGTGGACAGATTCTATAGCCAATAACAATAAATGTTTTAGGGGACTGTCAGACTGTGAGCTTGCTATAGAAGTTGTTCGAGACTGGGGGGCAGGCTTCAGGAGAGAGTCATGGACTGGAGAAATATTACATGAGGCTGCTAGAAATCACTACTATAACAGGGCAATAGGGAAGCCCACATTAGTGTCTGTAGGGGCCACAAGGGGTACACAAGAAATGCCAAGGGGCCGTATGCAGCTCCCAGGTTGCAAGTTGGGCACAGGGATATAGACACTCCCGTGTCCCTCTGCATGAAAAATGAAAATTGTCTGTGCTTGCCCTAAGTTAACATACCTGTTTCCAACTTTGAGACATTCGTCATGCAGTGGCAAGTTCATGTCCTTCTGAGAGCTTATTTTCCATCGATTGTACTCAGGTGTGAGGTACAGAGCATTCTTGGACTTTCATGGATATGTAGCACCCCCCAACCTCCAGAGGCCTGGTGGTGACCCCCAGAGACAAGGAGGGCCAACATTCCTCCTCTGGGCGCAGGTACTGGGCATGATGGGTGGTGTACAAGGTAGAAAGATGGGCGCCAGTCACTTTTATGCTTAAAGAAAGAGAAATGTATGTCTCACAACAGGAAAAATGTGGGAGATATACGTAGGGCACAGGACACCCTTAGTCAAAAGCAGCAGATTGGCAGACTATTTAGACAAAAATGTAGAAAAGGTAGACAGCACAGAAAAAGAACCTTTAAGCTGGAACCATCAATCTGTACTTTGTAGCATGAGCTGTCTCCTGTAGCAACAATTTTCAACTCACAGAAGGTGCAGGAACTCTCTGGATAATTCAATTTTGACGCTTTCCCAGGCTCTCCATGGATCCCTGGTTCATGGCAGAGTAACCTCTGGTACTTCATCTCAGGTCTCCATCCTTTCCTTCATGCTTCCAGATAGTGAGCAGTCTCTCCCTTACAAAGCCCTGAGAACATGGCTAGGCCTTAGGCTTCAGGCCTACCCAGCAGGAGCTGTTCCTCACATACCCATCCAGACCGTAGTCTGGACGGAAAAGGACCAAGATCACCTGTCTTCCCCCAAATAAATACCTTCTCCCAGCATGCTCAGCGATCAGTATGATTGGCTGGGAGAGGTATACATATTCATCAGTTAGACTCACTGTATTTCATCACACTAATGCCAAAGGTAACAGTGCCACCTATTGACGAAAGAGGGAAAACACAGCTAAACCAGGCTTAGGAGGAAAATCCATTGATCACAAAGACTACAAATTAGCCAGGCTAGCTACCACCTAGCACAGCTAAATTTATTAGCAACCCTGTTTAGGACAAGGGTGCTACAAATAGATAGCAATGTCTGCTACTGGTCATGACGTGTGGAAGTGTATATATGAACCATTGTAAACACTGCATATACTGCTTGTGTGGAAGCCCAGGACTTCTACCATTTGTACATTTAGTTTCCCTGGTAACAAAGCTCAGAAAAGTCCCCTTGACAAAGAGAAGTCTGAGAAAAATCACTATACATGAGTGCAGATGCTCACAGGAGAAGTGCTTTATATCATTCATTTAATATTACACAGAGTCAGAATGACATTCTTTAAGGTAATCACATCCTGCACACTTTAAACGCACTAACCCTCTTGTATACTAAGTGAAGGCAATGCCTATAACAACCCATTTTTAAAGAAGACATATTGCAGATTAGGGAATTAAAAGAAACATTTGCATCTTTCTTTTAAGAAAACAGCAAGAGAAAAGCACTAATAAAGGCTGAAAGGGATTACAAGTGCAGTCTCTATTATTACTGTACAAGAGCTTGAAAGCAGGAGAAGGCTCATCTGAGGTTAACAACATAATACCCAAGAAGTGTCTTACATGGTCTAGGTCATTGGTGGTCAACTCTCTTGATACACGGGCCTCTAGTGCTGTTCTTGACATTACCAATGGGTAACACATAATATGTAGCAAATATAATACTACCGAAAGCTGTCAAAGACTGCAGACATGTTTTAGGAGATGATCAGAGGCTAAGCATGCTATAGGAGTTCACAGAGACCGGGGGCTCGCTGTAGGAGTCAGTCGTAGACTATAGATTATAGACACGCTACATGAGAAGTTACATGAGACAGATATTACAGCACTTTTACAAATTAATGCTTCCATGTTTTTGCTTCTTACAGACTCCTTAAAATGACTTCTGCCACATTTGATATCTGGTGTGACCAAGCCCCCACTAGGATCACTGGCACACAATCAGGTCCAGTAAGCAAAATATAGCTAATCAAAGCAACCAGTTGAAAGACAACTTTTACTGCTCTCTCTACAGTAAAATGTGAGCATGTTTTGTATTTGCTTTATCAGCAGTGGATAATAAACTGTTGCATGAAAATTTCAAACTCACCTGATTGGCGTTGATGCCGTTCTTTCGTAGTCCACGAAAACAATAATTTGCGCTCCATATGCGAAGAGATTTTAGCAAACCGCTCTAAAAATGTTTGTATACTGCTATAGTCTCTAACTGTGTATGGTGAGTTTTAATAAAGATTACCTGGGACTTCCTAAATTCAGGTTTTCTGTTGTGTCAACACCTCCTATCATTTACAAAAGCTGCAGGTGCTCCTAAGATCTAATGTATTTCCATTCGCCTGACAAACACAACATCCGGCTTATCACCTCTGAGCTCCGAATGCAGGTCTGTCGGCTGCCTTGTGTGCACTGTACTCTGGGGAAGATAAGAGTAGACACTCTAGGTACACACAGGAGACTAATGATAAAACAATATGCAAAACTAAACATGTTTACATCATGCTCTGGGTCACTGGCACCTGAACATTTTAAATGACGTGATGCGGTGCACTGGGTTGATTCCCTGGATGCAGATTACAGACTGGAATCCCCATAATGAGTACAACGCTGGGACTGAAAAAACAGTACAAGGTAAAAACAGTACAAGCATACAGCATTATGACAAAGAGTGTGGAAGAGACAAAAAAAAAGATTTTTTTCAGCTACTGTCTGCTTTAAAAGCTTTGAAACTCTAAACATGCTTTCGGCCTGGTAGGATTCAGGAGGGAAGGGGGGGGGGGGGGTTGGGGGCGCTCACTCATCCCATCTTCCCCCCTTTCCTGACCTGCCAGGCTGCATGCTCTGGTAAGTATGGTATGGATTTTGGCATAATTTTAAATGGTGACATGTTTTGTTTACATTCAGCTGTTAGTGGGGAACCCGCTGACAGCTGATGAGTAATCTATTGTTAAGGATGCAGCGGCCGGCTTCCCGGCACACTTCTTAGCAACCACCTCAATGTGGTTAACGCAAAATTCTTAGTGAATTGCACTTTCAAAACTGATTTACCGCATTTTATTGGCCGCTATTTAACTCTTAGTGAATTACCCCATTTGGCTATTGAGCTTTGTCTTTCTGTGATTGGGCCCTACAGTCCCTGTTGGTGATCTATCATGGTCCTCCATGGGCAAAATTATACTTTCAAAAGCTCATAAGCGTTACATTTTTTCTGTAAAGCAGTTGTTGACTTTCTGAAATGACTCTTTAGGGTACCTGATCTTGGTTTCTAGTTCACATTTGGATATTAATAATCAGAATGCCAGTATCAAAATCAGTTGGACAAAAAATGGCAAAAATGGCAAGTGGCTAAGAATGAGCCTGTTCTGACTAAATTCAAGGCCATAAGCTTTATCTCCAACAACATATAGGTGATCTATGTACCCCTTGCATCGATGCAGACAGTTTAACTCAATAAATAAACTCACATGTCGAGGAGACAGACGATGAAGCCTTTCGAATGTTCAGTTTGATAGAGGATACTTTTAGGTAGAAAAACATTAATGTTGTAAGTCACATGGAAAGATGTCTACAGCATGACAGGATATAGTGGAATGATTCCAGGGAGAAGGAAGGGGAGGGGATATACACAAGTACGGTGAGAGAAAGAGCTCAGCTTAGACAGAAGAACACAGCTTTAAGACACAGCGCAATGATAAACCAAATAGTGTAACAAAACACTCCCTGTCTGAAATCTTTAGATTTCATAACCTTAACCCTCAGTCTACTAGCAGGGTCCAGTGGACCCTGTAGGTAGTTTGTGTTGTGTTTATTTAATGAAATTTATTATTATTAATTCATAAAAAATCATGACTTTTTTACTGCTAATTATACAGTTATAAATCTAAAAGCATTAATTTTTTGTATTTACACTTTTTCTGTAAATTCTAATTATACCATCATACACTGTCACAGTCCATCGGACCCTTGTTGTCCTTCAATGGTTTTTCTGTTATGACTCATCAAGTCACATGATTACTGTACTGCACTCTGTGAGCCATTTTTAATCTGCAAGTTAGGACATATTTCTGCATGTTAGGACTTGCTTTCTTAGCTTTTAAAGATTTGTTATGCTTTCCTGCTAAAAAATTACTGGAGAAGAAAATCACAGTTGTTGGAACAATTCGTAAAAACAAAAAAGAACTGCCCCAAGAATTTGTGACCACAAAAAACCAAAATGTCTACTCTGTTTGCTTTCCAGAAAGATGGGATGATTGCATCATACTGTCCCAAGAAAAACAAAGTTGTTACCCTCTTGAGCTCTATGCATTCCCAACCTACTGTTCAAAACCGAGAAGACAAAAAACAGAGAATAATTCAGTCATACAATGAGACAAAAGGAGGTGTCGATACGTTGGATCAAATGGTTCATTCTTACAGTACTAAACGAATGACCAGAAGATGGGCAATGGTTATATTTTATAACATGTTGGATGCTAGTGCTATCAACGCCTACATTATCTGGATGTCACTAAAACCAGACTGGAATGCAAGTAAATCGCACAAAAGGAAGGTTTTCCTTAGACATCTTGGGAAAGCACTGGCTGGAGTATCTGAGGGGCCTGACATTCCTCAAACTTCTACCTAAGAAGAATCACCAAGAAAGAAAGCACATTGCAGTATCTGCCCTACCAGCAAAGACAGAAAAACTCGAATAGTGTGTTGTGTGTGTTAAAAAAAAAAAGTATGTCAAGAACATCTGAAAGTGGTGTGTTTGAACTGAGGACAGTGAAACTTTTTCATCATATTAGCATAACTTTCTAACTACCTATGCCCTTCTCTCAATTGACAATCTCTTTATCATTTTTATCGTTATCTGTAAATTTAAAGTGCAACATAATATAGGACGAAATTATCTTCACAGTTAGTGCTCATAATATAGAGAATACACTTTATTATCACCAAATGAGTAAACATTTCTTAGTATTTCATGGTTATTCAATATTTTACTAGCTAAAATTATAATCAAAATTCATAATTACCCCGTTTCACAATAAAAATAATTATACTAAAACTTGATGCAACATTTATTCATTATATGTACCAAACTTTAGTACAGGCCCCTTGGACCCTAGCGATGCAAGGTGGTACAAAAAAAAAAAAAGCCAGTAGATAGAGGGTCAAACTATATATACAATGTATGCAATAGGTCCGAAACTGATGAATGTCCTGGATTGTGTAGCAAGAAACATGCAACAAGCAAACAAACATAAGTTCAGATGGATTGCAGAACACGTAGTAATCTGACATAGGATGTCTTCGGAGAATGCGAAAGTTCCAAGTAGAACCTGTAGTTAGCAGCTTTGTACTCCCCGCCTTGCCAATAGAATGACTAGTCCTTGCATAAGGCACTCACCTGGCAAAAGGAGTACTAACTCTGTAATTGACCCAGTAAAGGTTTGTGTCAATCCTCCCTTGGTTACCTTGACCTCTACCTTCCAGACCTTGTTATTATAACTGGAAATAACTTTAGTAATAAGACCCATAGGCCACTCATTCCAACAAACTTCCTTGTCCTTTAGAAGGATGAGATCTTCAACCTTGAGATTAGGCGTAGATGTGTGCCATTTGTTACCACCTTGAAGATGAAAATACTCCTTCCTCCAGCGATGCCAAAACACATTGGCTAGATGTTGCACCTGTTTCCACTGATGCCTGTAGATATCTTTGGGGTTGATCTCACCTGAAGATATTACAGCAGTCCCGATCTTTTGAGTAACAAGCGAAGCTGGAGTAAGGATCACTGGAGCATCATGATCTGAAGATACCAGCACTAAAGGTCTTGCGTTCACTATGGCAGACACTTCAGCGAGAAAGGTAGACAAAGTCTCATGTGTGAGTAATAAAAACTTGTGGTTCTGCGACATGGAGTCAAGAATTCTTCGTGCTACTTCAATCATTCATTCCCAGGATCTTCCCATATGTGAAGAATGTAGAGTGTTAAACAACCAAGTACATCCATTGTTGGCCAGGAAATTGTCCAATTGCAACTCTTACATGTTTCAAAAAAGTTGGTACCATAGTCAGATTTCAGCTTCTCTGACAGAGAAAAATCTTTGTAGGGCACAAATGAAGGAAGAAAAATCCATAGACTTGATCACTTCAATATATATTATTGGATGCTGAGACAGGTAAACAATACAGCCCACCTTTTACTTTTTCCAGCTCCACCACGAGTTCTCAGAGTGATGACGGTCCATGGGCTTAAAACATCTACTCCAACATAGGTGAACAGTGGATCTGTACTTAGGCGATCAGCTGGGAGACTTGCCATTTGTTGCTGTTGATGTTTTCCTCTTAACTTGTGGCACTTGACGCAGCTAAAGAGCAGGGAGGAGACGTACCTTTTCATACCAACAATCCATAAGCCAGCAGACCATGATGGTACCTTCTGTAAACTGATGACCTTGGTTAAGCACCCGTTCATGGTGGTGACGAACCAGAAGAGAAGTACATTATGTTGACATGGTATGATTATAGGATTCTGTTCTATGCTGCATAGGTCAGATTTCCCTATGGCTACCAACTCTCAGCAGCTGACTGGCATCAACTACAGGGTTTAGATTAAAGAGTAAACTGTTTTTAGACAATTGGGTTTCATTTCTGATTCTCCCAAATTCTTCCTGATACACCTCTTTTTGCACACAACAGATACTGTACGTGCAATATCTGCTGCCATCAAGCCCAACGTCCATGACATATGTGCCAACCATGACACTCTCATTCATTTAGAGCTCTTCCTAAAGCAAAGAGCAATGGGAATTAGGAGAGCAATAGCTCCTACAGCAGATGACCAGGTGGAAAAATGCTCAAAACGGTGTAACCCCAGCTTCTGTTTTGTATTTACAGAAGTGTGGAGTAAGATGTTCACAGTTCTTACTTCTGTATCATCTTACGGACTTACTAGCCTATAGTTGGTGTCAGTAGGGAGCGAGAAGTAGTCCTCAAACAAAAACCTGTCCTGAAGAACTGCTAATGACACAGCTCTGATCCCACAGTCAGCTGGGTTGAGTTCAGTGGGAACATGATGCCATTGACTTGGTAGAGAGAAGCTCTTTTTTTGTTCTACCCTGTTACTGATGTACCCATAAAACTGTTTTGTTTGGTTGTATATATAACCAAGTACTACCTTACTGTCTGATTAAAAGGTGAAAGAATCAATTCTAGTGTCCATTTCACTTTGTATGACTTCAGCAATTTCTACTGCTAGCACAGCTGCACAGAGTTCAAGTTTTTATATGGTATGTGCAGATTTGGGAGTGAGTTTTGCTTTTTCTGGAACAAAACTACTGTACAGTGTGATTCTCCATTATTTTCAGAGGTCTTTAAATAGGCTACTGCAGCAATAACTTCAACTGATGCATTAGAGAAAATATGAATCTCTCCATGGCCAGCAGTTGAAATGGAAGCTGGAACATATCAACATGAGATTTGAAGTTTTCAAAGAATGTCTCCACCTTTCACACTTGTGTTGTTTTTCACTAGGAGTATCCAAGTCCATGTTCTCATTAGATAACTGTCTTAGCAGAATCTTACCTTGAATGGTATCTGGAGCAATAATACCCAGTGGTTTATAGATGCTGTTCAACACTGACGGGACTCTGAAGGGTTTGTCACAAGTTGACACTTGGAAGGTGTATGTGTCTTGTTTGGTGTTCCCCAACAATCCCAGACTTTGCTGTACAGGAGACACATCTTTACCTAAATCAAGTTATTTTAGACTAGTGGCATAGTCCTCAGAGTGAAAGGCATTCATAAATTCTTGGCTGTAAGACATAATCTTGTGAAGTCTAAGGTTTGCTACAGACAGTATCTCCTTAGTTCTGGTGAGAAGATCGATTGCTCCTTTAGAGGTCGGAAAGAACTTGAGTGCAGCATCAACGTGGAAGTTTCTTTCAACAAATTGACAAGCGTCAGATCCAACTTATTCAGCTTAAGGCATTCTCCTTAGCCCATAAGTTGCCACTGCAGGGAAAAGACTGTTACCGAACACATGTGCCTTTAGTCGATTTCACATCTTGTTGATGTCATTGTCTTTGTGCCATGGAAACCTGAGGTAGTTTCTGTTGTCTTCTCTGACATTGAAGCAGTGAAACATTTCTTTAATGTCAGGGATTACTGCTACAGGCTCTTGTCTGAAGTGAATCAAGACTCCTATTAGTTGTTCAAGTTGGGCCCTGGGAGGAAGGAGCAAGTTGTTAAGAGAAACACCTTCATGCTAAGCAATTAAATCAACGAAAACCCTAATTTGGTCTGGTTTGCGTGGGTGATACACGCCAAACGATGAAAGGTACCAGCATTCTTCTCCCTCCGTTAGTGGGGGTGCAGGCTCTGCATGGTCTCTGTCAAATATATTTTGCAGAAAGTCCACAAAGTGCCTTTGCATCTCTGGTTTCCTGCTTAAGTTGCGCTTTAAGAAGGAGAATCTACTGATGGCCTGCTGCTAGTTGTTGGGCAATCTTTCTCTTGGGAGACAAAAAGGTAGTGGAGTCATCTTGATAGAACTCATTGTCTATTATTTTGGTAAATTTTTTGACTTCTATTGAAGGAGCCAGTATATCATCTTCACTGGTTGCATTAAACACGGAAGAGCCGAGGTCTCATCATGATGGGAGAAAGACCCCCTACTGAGGAAGTCGTGATGCGAAAGCATAAGACGCCACACGTATAGGGGATGGAGACCTGGACGGACGAGCGGCGACCCACCAGCACGGCTCCCGAAAGCTACTGTTTTTGGCGTGTACGGTCCGCACAAGCCCATTGTGATGATTCATGTGAGTGCAATTCTACTTTGAATGTGAATCAATTAAAGGATAATAGCAGTATACACTTAGATGCCTCATTATCTTTATTCACATATCATGTCCATGGGATGGTGAGAGATCGATCCAGGAAGTGGCATTTTTTATTGAGGATTCAATGTTGGTTTAATGCTTCAGTGAGGTGAGAAGACATCTGGTGGCTAAACGGTGGTGGTGTCACTTGCACTTTTATATGGAAACATCTATCAAGCACTTTACTGAATTTTAAACCACGGTTATATTTATATTTTAGTGGACTCTTATGCACTTTACTTTAAATGCACTTTATGGACATTATATATTGCACCTAAGAGGAATATATATTGCACTGTAAGCGAGTTTATTGATTTATATGATGCACATTGTCACTTTATTTGATTTTATATAGTGCTGTATACATATTTGTCTATGATGGGAGAAAGGGCTTGTGTTACCTGAGATACCATGTTGCCATTCACAGCTGGCTATCTTCTCTTTCACCCAGTAGTGATGTGCGCATGGCTCAAAGTAAGTGTTTCGGCCATTTGCAGAACATTTGTCTTGAATGACGAAATGTTGGTAGGTCTGTTCATTTTGCCTTTACAGACTTTGCCTGAGATGACCCAACCTAGATCCATGTGTTGGGCAAATGGGGCATCTGGGGGTCCACTGACTTGTCTGTTTACCTTGTGAACCCTTAGAATGTCTCTCCCTTACAGAAGAAGGATCTGAGCATCTTTGTCAAGCGGTGGTATCTCATTTTCTTTTACCTTCAGGTGAGTGTGATGATGGAAGGCAGCAGCTGGAGTACTGCTGTTAGAAGGTATCTGAATTCACTCAACAAATGTAGTTAGGGGTAATTGCAAGTTACCTTTGAGAGAAGATACAATGAGTACATGAGCCCTTCTTCCAGAAACCTCTGTAGTTCTACTATAAGTACCCTAGATGTAAGGATGAGCTTCGCCTTTTATTTCAAATAGATCAAACAGTTCTGATTTTGCATGTGATCTTTTGCTCTGATCGTCTAAGATAGCATACGCCTTTAGAGTCTTTCTGGTTGATCCTTGTGGTATATGTTCACCAAGCATATTTTAGCACAGGACTTGTTACAGCGGTCTTTCTCACAAACTTCAGTGCAGGATGAAGAAATTATGGTGGAATTAGGCACTTGGTCTGTATTCTCCCCGCCATGCATTGACCTGGGAAGAGAGTTAACAGGCTGTGCAGAGCTGGGGGTCAAGTGGATAGAGGGCTTGCACATGTTCTTCAGAGCTACACTCCATGCACTTGATGGGCATATTACTGCCCTTAGCAAAATGACACTCTCAGTTAGGGTTTTCAATTTTTCTACCCTGTTTGTTTGCGGCAAAAATAGTGGTAGGAGTGGGAAGGATGTCAGTCTGTTTCACTGATGGTAGGCCTCTACAGTCCCTCTAGTTGCCCCGAAGACTGGTACTCTTAGGAAAGGGTGAAAGAAGACTGTACTCACCATAGGAAAAACTTGGATCGTTCTTAGTCTCTGCAATATTTCTGATACATTTGCAGAAGAGATCTGATCAGCAGATCTAATTCTTCAGCAGCTGTAATGCCAAGATCACCAATTGCAGTTCTGAAGGCATATTTCCAGCTTCTGTAGTTCTAAGGTTGGTCATCAAAACTTGTGAGACAAGTCTTTGTGAGCTCTCTGCAAAGTATATACCTCACAAACTCTGCTGTCTCAGTTGTCTCTGCCTTTATGCAAGACATTGTTGGCTTTGACATTTTTGTTAAAAGACACAGGGAAATATGGTGCAGCAGATGCATTTAGATGAGTTGCTTGTTTGAAGTCAGTTGATTTAATGGCATGTTGATTTGAGGTTCTACTGATGACAGGAGATTGATGACTTGCTTGCAGCTTGCTCTAATGCTCTGTGACGTGAGAAGGAAGGTTAGGTAGGTACGCATGCAGAAAAGGCACTGGAGTGATTTTGCATCAAGAAGTTAAGGCTTACACGTGATGCTCTCTTGTTCTTCCTTGCAACGAGGGCAGTAAATCTTGTTTGTATCAGAACTGTCACACAGAAATATTGTAATTAGGCTGTGAAACTCTAGTTTTTCTACTGTTCTGACTTAACTACAAGGCCATAAGCTGTATCTCCAGTGACATATAGGGCTTATACAACCTGGTGATCTGTTTATCCCTTGCATGGATTCAGCCAGTTTAATTTGATGAATAAACTTACATGTTGAGGAGACAGACGATGAAGCCTTTTGAATGTTCTATTTAATGGAAGATACTCATAGGTAGAAAAACATTGATGTTGTAAGCCACATAGAAAGATGTCTACAGCATGACAGGATACAGTGGAATGATTCCAGAGAGAAGGAAGGGGAGGGGATATACACAAGAACAGTAAGAGAAAAAGCTCAGCTTAGACAGAAGAACACAGCTTAAAGACACGGAGCAATGGTAAACCAAATAGTGTAACACAACAGAGCCGGCTATGGTGAGGTATGTAATTTCCTCATTTGCATTGACCCCCCCCCCCACTTCCTTCTGGGACCTCTGTGTGTCCCAGAAGACAATGGGGCCATTGAGAAAGCGCAGTGCGACTCACGCATGTGCAGTATGAAACCAGCTGTAAAGCCTGAAGACCTCACTGTGGGTTTCCCTTAGTTGCAATGCCGGTGCCTGCACCTGAGCCGATGGACAAATCAGCCTTGGGGGCCGACATTATGAGATCCCTGGATAGGTAAGTGTCTTTATATTAAGTCAGCAGCTACAGTATTTGTAGCTGCTGACTTTTACATTTTTTTTTTTTTCAGAGGCTGGAATTCCGCTATAATTGGATCATAGTTTATAAGGGTTTTTTATCTTCTTCTGGATTAACTTGGATGTCTAAGGATGCATTTAATTCAAGGTTGAACTCAAAGATCCATCAATGCAACTATTCAATTTTTAAACTATAATTATGTACCTCGGATTACACAGACAGAAATGTCAGAGTGTCTCTGTATACTACAGTACATGATCAGAAATTAACCAACCACATGTTCAGGCTTCCTTCTCTACTCGCTGTACATTGCTTTTGTGAACCTTCAGTAAAACCTTTACTTATTTAGATAATGTTGATAGAAAAGCTGGCTCAGCTATTTCAGCCAAACACACGGAGTACACAATGTATACAGTATGCTGACATTGCAAAACCATCAAATGTGTATTTGAACCAATTCAACAATAATGAGCCTAGAGGTTACCCCACAGGGGGTGTCAAGATACGTTGTAAATTATAGAAAGCCAGTCCACACAAGCCCAAATCAGCACAATTCCATTAACCTATCATTGATTAAAAACATACTGGATTTTTCAAGATTTGTTCATTTCCATCCACAGTGCACTGGGTCTTTCTAAATACATATCACAAAAAGACCACATAGAATAATTAGTAATTTACTCATTGCTAATTAAAATACACTAAATACAACAGTAATTATATTGCTGGGATCCAGTACGCACAAAAGTTAAAAAAGAGTTTACAGTTAGAACTCAGGGAATATTCTTGACAAAGTCCACTATATTTTACCATGTCTGGACAGTCTGGACAGACCACATTTATTAAAATAAGGATACTGGTATATATTAGTAAATGAGTACATAAGAAAACAGGCTAGATGAATTACCTAAACACATATTTAATTTTTTAACACAAAGTGGAAAAAACCCCAGTAGCAGAAAAAAAAGAGCATTCAATTTTTGCCTCTGTCTCCATCCTCTGATGCAGATTGCCATTAGTTGACTGTGATTCACATGACTACCAAATGACTAATCTTTGATACAGCATTTTTTTTTTTTTTGCTTACATCGTTTTTTTTTTTTTTTTTGCTATAAACTGGTGCAGAAACATTCCGAATTTATGTTCAAAATTAATGCCACCTTCGTTATTTCCAGATTACTTATTTATTTAGAAAAAAACAGTCCCCTTCCGTTTTTTGCACGTGATACTTTGATATCCCTCACGGTGCTTTGGGAGGTGCAATGCCAATGGCGTGTTCGGACATATCTGGTGAATTTGTTTTATGAGTCATCATTTTTGATCTTGCACCTACCAGATTGTCTATACCATCCTGAACAGAACCCTCCAGAAAAACCTATTGGAAGCTCTCTTGAAGAAAAAATGGCTGACTGTACTAAATCAGAACTAAATTTGTTAACACATGTTTAAAAAAGAGGTCACCTCCCGGAGAAAAAAAAAAACGATACCTTTTGAGGAACTTAAACCTTGTATTTATTTATATATGACATTCTGGATAATAGATTGTCCAAATTCCACAAAACCTGGGAACTTTGGAATACTCACTATTTATTATCAGATTTTGATTGTACCCTTCTTACTATTTAGGCTTTCATAACCAGACCTTTGATATCTAGTAGTAAATATGGTGTAGCGCTTGTAGTAATAAAATTGAACTGCACAGTCCAAACAAATAATCATAAAATCAAACTAATCGAAATCAAGTCCATCCGAGAAAGATGTGCTCCCCGAAATGAATGCCAAACTCTCACGATCCAGAAGCCCAGTGCATAGAGACCACCACCAATAGATAGAAATGGCCCCTTACCGCAATACAATGATCCCCGCCACAGAGATCATTTTCAGCCTGTATCACAAATCAGATGAACCTTGCAGATAGTAGACCAGCTCGCAGTGATATCCACATCAGCTCCGCTCGGTATATGTGCATGTGTAAAAAAAGGGAACAACTCCCATAGTGAAGTACAGTAACTATTTTTATTAATGCACGAGCTAAAAAGTGGCAACTCACATTTAGAAGGAGATAATAAAGCGTTTATCTCTGATATCTAGGCCCTTTCCTATCAAGCATTGGTTACTCCTTCCTTCCCCCTTCCTCTCTCTTTTGTTTTTATCTTTCTTTTTCCTTCCCCGCACCCTCCTGTCCATCATTTTCTTTGTTTTCTTTCACCTCGTATTTCCCCTGCTGGCCTCTCCTGCAAAAAGTCTTGAATTCCTATTTTGCCCCTTAAGTGCATACACTATTCCCTTTCAAGTTTTCTGCTTCCTAATCTTTAACCCAGAGCGAGATATCCCAAGCACTGTTACTTTTGGTTCCTAATACGAATGATGAAACAGTCTAATGACCTGTATTGGTATGACGATCGATTGCTTTGCTGTGTCTGTTTTGTGCAATTATATTTTGAGATTAATATAAAGATTACAGACTATATCTGTTCATATGTTTTGCTTTCTTTAAAGCGGTATTAAACCCAAAATCAAAACTGTAATATATTGCAGCTTAACAATCATTAGCTGCACCAGTTTTCTTTTCTTAGGCTTTTTGCCCTCTGTTTTCACCTGGTGATTTGCACAGTAACACACCTTCTGTATTGTATTAGTCAGGGGCATATGTACAGGAGTCGCATTTGCTAGCCAGTCCCATGCTCCAGGGGTCCCATGTGGCCCCCTGTACACCTGAATAGGAGGGGTGGTGGGGGTTGGCATATAGAGGAACCGATACCCTCCATTCTCACGGAGGGTATCAATTCTGCTACATGCCGCTCTACCATCCCTCCTATCCACCTTTTTGCTCTGATTGGGCTCCTGTGTACTCCCCCGGCCTCCCCTTAACTCCTGCAGCACTGCCAGGTTTCCCCCTTCCCCTCTCCGATGGCTGCAGCAGGGGACGCTTTCAGGATGAAGAGCAGGAAAAGGGCTGTGTAACGACACCCCGAGTCTGAAAGGGGTTACAGTCGTTAAGGACATTTCATTCCTGAACCCAAGAGCAGTTCCCGGACACTCCACTTAGCCAAATCAGAAATCCATACGAATAATCCCCCCCAAGTACGAGACGAGGCTCTGTATTGAGGGTCAAGCAGGATCGGACTCTTTATTGAAAAGGAATACACATTTTATATACACGTTAGAAGTGATGCAGTCACTACCTGAACAATGACCCAAATCCAGTCCCCAACATCACACAATGGTTACATAACGAGCCCCCAATACACATTACTCTGAGTGTCAATACATCCCTTAGCAGACAATTTACTTATTCAGACAAAAGCAACATCGTTAAGCAATAGACAGTCCGTCTCCACATTTAACTTCCTGGAATGCCCATATTAGGAGTTGTACTTCCTTGTCATGGACCTCACAATATACAGGGATTTCAAGAGAGACATCATTCCTGAATATCATTGTCCTGTTTGGAGCCATCCAAACCATATCCCCAGTGCCCCCCAGTTTCCTGGTCACCCTGCGCCCCAAGTGACTCCCATCACAGGCCGGTAAATGTGTAATTTACCAGCCCCTTCTTTGTCTTAATGAATAGAGCCAGTGTTCCATGCCGATCACTGACTCATTCATTACTGTTCATTCATAACTGCTTCAGTTTCTGAACGAATGAAAACGGACCAAAATAATCACATTATAGAGGTAGATGAATCCAAAAGGGTTGGTGTTGATGACAGCACACAAAGTCACAGATGGTGCCACACCCTCTGATAATGTATAGAACTCGTTTATTTAAAAAAGTTAGCAATAGACAGAATTTGAACAATGACAAGCTTAAAAACAGAAACCTCCTGACTGCAATGTGGAACTCAAAGGAGTGAAAGTACCTCACAGTTAGCTCGCTGGGGTGAACATGTTAGCAACCAGGTCAGTGCAGCGGTGTAGATGGCTCACTATGGTCCTGGCCGTGAAGATGGAAAAGTGTCCAGGGGAAGGAACGCGGAGAGGGAGACCCAGGTCACTGTAACGCTCCTGCGTTTTTAGTATAGGCTGGATTTGCAGCTGCAAAATCTCCACTCAGTAGTCATGTAGAGATGTGTTGAATACCAGATCCAACTCTCCAGGACTCATCACCGTGGGCCTGTCAGCTTCAACATACAGATATATACACACTCAATGAGATGTTCCTGGAGTGATAGGATGTATATGATAGTATGAAGGTGATGTGCTGAAGGGACAGGTGTGAACAGTGACAAGGATGGTAATCACTTGATAGGTTTGTATAGGAGAGTTCAAGATGGTATTTAGGAATGCAGATAGGTTAGTATCGAGTATGCTAATAGGTGGTGAGGACAGCAGATGACAAATACAGGATAGAGTAACCCAGTGCAAGGATAGATAGTAGTAGACAGTAGAGCTAGCAATCTATGCAGCAGTGCAGATGAAAGATGGTAGTAGGCTCAAGAGCTAGCAATCTATGTAACAGTGCAGATGATAGGATAGTATGGATAGGTAGTAACAGTCCTTAGTGTGCATAGGTAGATAGTGCAATAAGGTTATGGAGGGTTCCCCTGCGGGGTAATTATCACTTGTAATGTTAGTAGTTTTAGAGAGGTCCAGTAGATGAGGAATGGTCTGGTAGCGAGATACAGGGATCAGTAGTGAGGTTCCGGTCTGCTCCAGGTAAAGGGAATAGCTGGAGGTTCCGATCGAGAGACAGGCTTGAAAGAATGTGGATATCAAGGCAGGTTGAACGAACAATGTGAGTGAGACCGCCAGCGGTTGAAATAGCCACTCTGCGGCGCTCAGCAGTGACATCATCGTTCTTAAAGGTATATGCGTACCACCTGAAGAGAAAGGTGGGACGCATTACAGAGGAAAGTGGTGATTAAGGGTACCGGAGGTACCGGAATCTTACAGTCACAAGGTGCCCATGGTGGAGGGGCAAGGAGGAGTGTGATGTGGTGACGGCATCTCTGTGACTTGTCCTGAGCTCCGCGGTGGATACACACCAGGACGGGAGCCAGACGTAATGTCATACTCTAAGAGGGAAGCCGACCAGGATGAGGCTTGAGCCACAGGTGGTGAACAGGCTGAAAACACTGGTGAACATCAGGCTCTGGTAGGGAAACCGACCATAACGAAGCTTGAGCCACAGATGGTAGCTGGCTGGGACCCCTGGTGGAGCGCAGATCGCAGATGTGGAGGGAGAGAAACCAGGTATACAGGAGCTCAGAGAACTGTGAAGTTCCTCAGGCTGGACTGATCACATCTATATATCAGGAAGCAAACTGGGAGGCGGGCCAGGAAGTTATGGAATGGAAAGGAAATTAAAAAACAGAGAATATCATGCAACACCCATAGGTAAGCACAAAAGCCAACAACATATGGGAAAGGAATCAAAGGACTAGGAGAGACACTGCAACAAGGAGGTAAGGAATTACACAGGCAGGAAAACTGCAGGCTAAATCATGACAACTGTAGACAATAGGAAAAGTTCTTGTGAAGCAGCTATCTGATTAAGTAGTCCTTAGCCCTAGCTCTTCAGCTAGCTCGCATTGAGGTCCAGTCTTTACAGTGGTGCACAAATAATACAGTCCTACTAAAGTCTGCATACAGTAAATAATGCTGCTAGTAGGGTGGCCAGTCCTTATGTACTCATTTTATGTTAGCAGCAACAGGTTATTGGCTGCAGTGTCCTCTCACCAATCTCAGCGATATAGCCGCTTTGGTCCTGCTGTCTAGTTGTCAGCTCGCTGCCTGGTTTGCCTGGGGTAGCTCTGGTCCTCAGCACCCTGGTTAACAGCTCTCTGGTCTCTGGCTCAGGTCACAGGCTTGTGGCAAGATGATGTGTACACAGGAGTAGCAATGTGCACACCTTGGTATCCTAGCAGCAAAGAAAAAAGAATGTCAGTCAGCCACTGGCCTTGGCAACTGTTCACTATTTTGTGAGTTTGCCCAAATTAATTAAATATATTGTTAAAGAAAGAGGATGTCGGAAAATGCAGTTCCTACCCCTCCTCATAGTATTCTCTCTCTGGAAAATTGTAGTTCCCCGGTCCATTAGATGTCATATGTCAGGATGATATGAAGTTGCCTGGTTCTCAGATGACCTCAATCTTACAGGGTCTAATAATGAGCTATAGGGATATTTGTCAAAACAGAGATGTATTACTGGAGTACAAACAATCCAAAACAATGAGTTGGATTGACTATCTAAATAACACTAGGAAAGGGACAATACTGGTTACACTGAGGTGGCATCAGACATTTGGACATGGACATTCTCCTGTGGGGCAAGCTGAGAAAGGTAAATACAATTGCCTCCAAGAACAATGTGTGATTTGCTACTCAAATCCAAGAAGTTCTGATTTAATGTTTGCCACAAGGAAATCAGGAATACAGTAAACCCCCCTCCATTGCGGGGGTTACGTTCCGGACCCAGCCACGAAAAGTGAAAATCCGCAAAATAGAAAAACCCTATTAAAATGCATTGTAGGCATGTTTTTTTTTTTTACTGTCACTGTACGTGTAAAAGCATTTTAAGGTCTTTAAACACACTTTTAAAACAATAGAAACTCATTTAAACACATAAAAGATACTGAGAGACATAGCAAGAGCTATGAAAAACACAAAAATATTTCATTTTTAATGATTTATATAGTAAAATAACATTACAAAAAAAAACGCAATATACTGGGACCGCAAAAACTGAACCACGATGGAGCGGGGGTTTACTGTAACAGTCTTTTAGTCTTTGCTGACAAACTAAGTGGTGAATTATTGACAGCTTGAAGGTCTGGTGGAACATCTGCCCGGGAAGACTTGAGAAAGGTTAAAAAGGACTTAATTCAACTTTTCCATACTTTATAAGACAAAAAAAATTACTACTTTTGGAACACTACTGGAAATCATAACTTTAAGATACAGTATCTCACAAAAGTGAGTACACCCCTCGCATTTTTGTAAATATTTTTTATATCTTTTCATGTGACAACACTGAAGAAATTACACTTTGCTACAATGTAAAGTAGTAAGTGTACAGGTTGTATAACAGTGCAAATTTTCTGTCCCCTCGAAATAACTCAACACACAGCAATTAATGTCTAAACCGCTGGCAACAAATGTGAGTACACCTCTAAGTCAAAATGTCCAAATCGGGCCCAAAATGTCAATATTTTGTGTGGCCACCATTATTTTCCAGCACTGCCCTAATCCTCTTGGGCATGGAGTTCACCAGAGAGTCCTCTTCCACTCCTCCATGACGACTAGTGTTGAGCGAACACGGACTGTATTATTCGTGTTCGTACCGAATAATTGGATTTTTTGTACCCGAACACGGACACGGACACTTTACTGTATGTTCGGGTAAAAATCCGTGTTCGGTCGTTTTATTTCCGGGTTTTGCATGCTTTGGCGCTCTTTTCATGGCGGGCTTTCAACAGCCAATCAACAATCGTTTAACTGGTGTGCCTTAAGCCATCCCAGCCATGCCTGCAAATGTCTCAGTAGCTGTGATTGGCCGTCTGAAGCATGTGACCAAGTCTTTATAAGTTCGAGGCAGCCGCAGCGGCGTCATTATGCTGCTTAGATTCAGGGACAGAGCACACATCAACGTGCTGGCTGCTGATTAGGGAAAGATAGGCAGGAAAAAACCATTTGTGTCCGGATAGAATTGAGGGACAGGTCGGAGTGTTTAGGCAGGGCGAGTTGTAGGCATTTTAGGGATAGAGTCTGCTGAATTATAGGGTCAGTGTCTTCTACAAACTACAATCGATATTGCTGTGTGGGGGGTGGGGTCTGCACTCAATCCTGATCTACGATCTCTTCTCAATCCTGTTAGGGACAGAGTCTGCTGAATTTTAGGGAAACTGTGTTCTACAAACTACAATCGATATTGCTGTGTGGTGTGGGATTGGAGATAGGCAGGTGTCAGTGATCCACATCCATTTTTCTGTGTGTGAGCTGCAGTGAACACAATCTTTTTGGGCTGCAGTGAACACAATCTTTTTGGGCTGCAGTGAACACAATCTTTTTGGGCTGCAGTGAACACAATCTTTTTGGGCTGCAGTGAACACAATCTTTTTGGGGTGCAGTGAACAAAATCTTTTTGGGGTGCAGTGAACACAATCCTTTTTGGTGTGCAGTGAACACAATCTTTGTGGGGTGCAGTGAACAAAATCCTTTGTGGGGTGCAGTGAACACAATCTTTTTGGGGTGCAGTGAACAAAATCCTTTTTGGGGTGCAGTGAACAACATCCTTTTTGGGGTGCAGTGAACACAATCTTTTTGGGGTGCAGTGAACAAAATCCTTTGTGGGGTGCAGTGAACACAATCTTTTTGGGGTGCAGTGAACACAATCTTTTTGGGGTGGAGTGAACAACATCCTTTTTGGGGTGCAGTGAACAAAATCCTTTTTGGGGTGCAGTGAACAAAATCATTTTTGGGGTGCAGTGAACACAATCTTTTTGGGGTGCAGTGAACACAATCTTTGTGGGGTGCAGTGAACACAATCTTTTTGGGGTGGAGTGAACAACATCCTTTTTGGGGTGCAGTGAACAACATCCTTTTTGGGGTGCAGTGAACACAATCTTTTTGGGGTGCAGTGAACACAATCTTTGTGGGGTACAGTGAACAGAATCTTTGTGGGGTGCAGTGAACACAATCTTTGGGGGGTACAGTGAACACAATCTTTGTGAGGTGCAGTGAACACAATCTTTGTGGGGTGCAGTGAACACAATCATTGTGGGGTGCAGTGAACTCAATCTTTGTGGGGTACAGTGAACACAATCTCATACTTCTGAAGGTTTGAGGGTGCTGCCTGTTCCATACTCCCCCTACTCCTCATCTAGCCTTTTAGGGGTACAAACAATAGTAATTGGGGCCTAGTGTGGTTGTGTACGTGTGATATACATACACTTTTTTGGGATCATATTTTCTATTCCGCTATTTAATCAAAAACCTTTGGGGATCAGTTAAATTGGGGGATAGTCTGTGTTGGTACGTGTGAGAGAGATCCACCTTTCCAAGTTGTTGGGGTTCATCTCATACTTCTGAAGGTTTGAGGGTGCTGCCTGTTCCATACTCCCCCTACTCCTAGCCTTTTAGGGGTACAAACAATAGTAATTGGGGCCTAGTGTGGTTGTGTACGTGTGGTATACATACACTTTTTTGGGATCATATTTTCTATTCCGCTATTTAATCAAAAACCTTTGGGGATCAGTTAAATTGGGGGATAGTCTGTGTTGGTACGTGTGAGAGAGATCCACCTTTCCAAGTTGTTGGGGTTCATCTCATACTTCTGAAGGTTTGAGGGTGCTGCCTGTTCCATACTCCCCCTACTCCTAGCCTTTTAGGGGTACAAACAATAGTAATTGGGGCCTAGTGTGGTTGTGTACGTGTGATATACATACACTTTTTTGGGATCATATTTTCTATTCCGCTATTTAATCAAAAACCTTTGGGGATCAGTTAAATTGGGGGATAGTCTGTGTTGGTACGTGTGAGAGAGATCCACCTTTCCAAGTTGTTGGGGTTCATCTCATACTTCTGAAGGTTTGAGGGTGCTGCCTGTTCCATACTCCCCCTACTCCTAGCCTTTTAGGGGTACAAACAATAGTAATTGGGGCCTAGTGTGGTTGTGTACGTGTGATATACATACACTTTTTTGGGATCATATTTTCTATTCCGCTATTTAATCAAAAACCTTTGGGGATCAGTTAAATTGGGGGATAGTCTGTGTTGGTACGTGTGAGAGAGATCCACCTTTCCAAGTTGTTGGGGTTCATCTCATACTTCTGAAGGTTTGAGGGTGCTGCCTGTTCCATACTCCCCCTACTCCTAGCCTTTTAGGGGTACAAACAATAGTAATTGGGGCCTAGTGTGGTTGTGTACGTGTGATATACATACACTTTTTTGGGATCATATTTTCTATTCCGCTATTTAATCAAAAACCTTTGGGGATCAGTTAAATTGGGGGATAGTCTGTGTTGGTACGTGTGAGAGAGATCCACCTTTCCAAGTTGTTGGGGTTCATCTCATACTTCTGAAGGTTTGAGGGTGCTGCCTGTTCCATACTCCCCCTACTCCTCATCTAGCCTTTTAGGGGTACAAACAATAGTAATTGGGGCCTAGTGTGGTTGTGTACGTGTGATATACATACACTTTTTTGGGATCATATTTTCTATTCCGCTATTCAATAAAAACCTTTCTAGGGCAAGATCTTAAATTACAGAAATATGAGGAGACCGTCAAATAAGGGCCGTGGCCTGGGTCGTGGTGCTGCTGGTAGAGCTCCTGTTGCAAGGAGAGGACATGGTCGATCTGTGCCAGCTACACGCACAAGTGAAACACCTTCCTCAAGTGTGAGTAGGCAACAGAACCTGCATCAGTATTTGGTAGGGCATCAAACGCCCCTAGAAGTGATGAGGCCAGAACAAGTTGAGGCGATAGTAGATTGGTTTGCTGCTGACAGTGCCTCCAGTTCCTTCACATTGTCTCCCACCCAGTCTACTGCAGAAAGGTCAGAGTTGGCACCTGCAGCCAATGTCCAACCGTCTTTCACCTCACCCCCTTGCAAATCAGGCCAGCAGTCTGAGCCCCAAGCCATACAGCAGTCTCTTATTCTTTTTGAGGACTCTGTCAGCAGGGTTTCCCAGGGCCATCCACCTAGCCCTGCCCCAGAAGTGGAAGAGATTGAGTGCAGCGATGCCCAACCACTTATTTCTCAAGATGAGTACATGCAAGGATCATCGCAGCACGTCTCCGATGATGACGAAACGCAGGTGCCAACTGCTGCGGCGTTCAGCATTGTGGAGACCGACAAGGAGGGCAGGGGTGAAGACTGGGTGGAAGATGATGTGGAGGACGATGAGGTCCTCGACCCCACATGGAATGAACGTCATGCAGGTGACCTGAGTAGTTTGGAGGAAGAGGCGGTGGTCGCACAGAGCCACCAGCACAGCAGAAGAGGGAGCAGGGTGCAGAAGCGGAGCGGCCGTGCCCTAGACACTACGCCCGCTACTGCCCAACGCAGCAAGGGAACGAGCGCACCAAAGTCAGCTCAAAGGAGTTCTCTAGCGTGGAAGTTCTTTAGAAAATGTGCTGATGACAGGACACGAGTGGTTTGCACCCTGTGCAATCAGAGCTTGAAGCGAGGCATGAACCTTCTCAACCTGAGCACAACCTGCATGATCAGGCATCTAAGTGCAAAGCACGAGCTGCAGTGGAGTACACACCTTCAAAACCAAGAAACGTCTCTGGCTCATCCTGCTTCCTCTTCTGCTGCAGCCCGGCCTGGTGGTGTGTGATAACGGGCGAAATCTCATAGCAGCTCTGGGCCTAGCCGGTTTGACGCACATCCCTTGCCTGGCGCATGTGCTGAATTTGGTGGTGCAGAGGTTCCTTAAAAACTACCCCGATATGTCAGAGCTGCTGCAGAAAGTGCGGGCCGTTTGTGCGCACTTTCGGCGTTCTCACCCTGCTGCTGCTCGCCTGGCAGCGCTGCAGCGTAACTTCGGCCTTCCCGCTCACCGCCTCATATGTGACGTGCCCACAAGGTGGAACTCCACCTTGCACATGCTGGAAAGACTGTGCGAGCAGCAGCAGGCCATAGTGGAGTTTCAGCTGCAGCACGCACGCGTGAGTCGCTCTGCGGAACAGCACCACTTCACCACCAATAACTGGGCCTCCATGCGAGACCTGTGTGCCTTGTTGCGCTGTTTTGAGTACTCCACCAACATGGCCAGTGGCAATGACGCCGTTCTCAGCTTAACTATCCCACTTCTATGCCTCCTTGAAAAAACAATTCGGGCGATGATGGAAGAGGATGTGGCACAGGATGAGGAGGAGGAGGAGGATGAAGAGGTAACATTTCCAAGGCTTTCAGGGCAGTCATTCGCAAGGGGCTCCGAGGGTGGGTTCCTGCACACGCAAACGCCAGGGACGCAATTGTCCAGCAGGGGCACAGTTCTGGAGGATGAGGAGGAGGAGGAGCTGGAGGAGGAGATGGAACCATGTTCACAGCAGGGTGGCACCCAGGCCAGCTCATGGCCATCACTGGTGCGTGGCTGGGGGGATACAGAGGACACGGACGATACACCTCCCACAGAGGACAGCCTTTCGTCGCCTCTGGGCAGCCTGGCACACATGAGCGATTACATGCTGCAGTGTCTCCACAACGACCGCCGAGTTGCCCACATTCTAACTTGTGCTGATTACTGGGTGGCCACGCTGCTGGATCCCCGTTACAAGGACAACGTACCGTCCTTAATTCACTCACTGGAGCGCGATCGCAAGATGCGCGAGTACAAGCGCACGCTGGTAGACGCCATGCTGCTGGCATTCCCATCTGACAGCGGGGCCACAGTGGAAGCACAAGGCAGAGGAGGAGGAGGAGGAGGTCGCCAACGCAACCAGGGCACCGCCAGCACCTCAGAAGGCAGGGTTAGCATGGCCGAAATGTGGAAAAGCTTTGTCAGCACGCCACAACAAACAGCAGCACCAGCAGCTCAGATGGAACGTCTTAGCAGGAGGCAGCATTTTACCAACATGGTGGAGCAGTATGTGTGCACACGCCTACATGTAGTGAATGACGGGTCTGCCCCCTTCAACTTCTGGGTCTCCAAATTGGGCACATGGCCTGAGCTTGCCCTTTACGCCTTGGAGGTGCTGGCGTGCCCTGCAGCCAGTGTATTATCTGAACGGGTATTTAGCACGGCTGGGGGCGTTATAACAGACAAGCGCAGCCGCCTGTCCAGAGACAATGTGGACAAGCTCACGTTCATTAAAATGAACCAGGCATGGATCCCACGGGACTTTTCCGTACCTTATGCAGAATAGCAATGGATACCGACCTTACCCACCCATTGTTCCATTTTTGCTCTTTCTCACTCTTTTGGGGTGTACCCTCATTTAAAATTTTTGAAAAGAAGCAGTGTTGGCTACCTCGTCCTCCTCCTCAGGGCCAGATTAATGTAGGGGCTATTGGAGCTGCAGCTCCAGGCCCCTACCTTTTATATAGGCCCCGGGTTGGCCATATTCACTGTTACCGCTCTTCTGTCACTTGTAAACACAGAAGTCTGGCTTCTATGCTCGCTTCCCCAGGCAGCACCCTCAGAACCTCCCCACACAGCGTGAAGGCCGGACAAGGAGGGACAGTTGGCGATGCATGGATGTGTTTATGGGCTTCAGAGACAGCATCCCATGTTGAATTAGGCATGCATGGCTGCACCCTTCCTCCTCTGGGTGCATGGCAAGGCACGGCCCTTAAGGCCCTTCAAAATCCTCAGCACCAAGCCCATGATGCTGTTAATCCGGCCCTGGTCCTCCTCCACCGCCGCTTCCACCTACACCGCCCATAGGTGTGCGCAGCCTATTGCATTAAGGTGTGCACCCCAAAGTTGAAATACACATGCATGTGTTTGCCAGCAGGGAGAGTAATGTATCGGGGCCATGTACCTGTAGGCAAGGAGAAATAGAGCAGAGCAGGTCCCAGGGAGATCTTTCCCATCTCCTCACTGGCAATGCTATGTGCCCTAGGTGATTAGGGTGTGCCCAGGCACACCCAGCACACCCTGTGCGCACGCCTATGTCACCGCCACATCCACCACCACCTCAACCTCCCTCCTACTCCATATGGGCCTCGTCCTTCAGAGATGAAGAAGAACATTGTTTTATTTTTCTGTTTTTTTTTTTGTTGTTTTAAGTTATTTCCCTATCCACATTTGTTTGCAGAGCACTTGCCATGCTCTTAATTACGTTTTGCTGCCATTTGCAGCACTCTAGCCCTTTCCTTTGGTGTTTTAGAGCCATTTTAGTGCCTTAAAGTTCGGGTCCCCATTGACTTCAATGGGGTTCGGTGTCCGGGAAAAGTTCGGTAAAAGTCCGGGACACGGACCCGGACTTTTTTTTAAAGTTCGGCCGAACCCGTCGAACACGGACATCTAGGTGTTCGCTCAACCCTAATGACGACATCACAGAGCTGGTAAATGTTAGAGACCTTGCGCCCCACAGATGCTCAATAGGGTTTAGGTCTGGAGACATGCTTGGCCAGTCCATCACCTTTACCCTAAGCTTCTTTAGCAAGGCAGTGGTCGTCTTGGAGGTGTGTTTGGGGTCGTTATAATGTTTGAATACTGCCCTGTGGCCCAGTCTCCAAAGGGAGGGGGTCATGCTCTGCTTCAGTATGTCACAGTACATGTTGGCATTCATGGTTCCCTCAATGAACTGTAGCTCTCCAGTGCCAGCAGCACTCATGGAGCCCCAGACCATAACTCTCCCACCACCATGCTTGACTGTAGGCAAGACACATTTGTCTTTGTACTCCTCACCTGGTTGCCACCACACATGCTTGACACCATCTGAACCAAATAAATGTATCTTTGTTTCATCAGACCACAGGACATGGTTCCAGTAATCCATGTCCTTCGTCTGCTTGTCTTCAGCAAACTGTTTGCGGGCTTTCCTGTGCATCATCTTTAGAAGAGGCTTCCTTCTGGGATGACAGCCATGCAGATCAATTTGATGCAGTGTGCAGCGTATGGTCTGAGCACTGATCGGCTGACCACCCCTTCAACCTCTGCAGCAATGCTGGCAGCACTCATACGTCTATTTCCCAAAGACAACCTCTGGATATGATGCTGAGCACATGCACTCAACTTCTTTAGTCGACCATGGTGAGGCCTGTTCTGAGTGGAACCTGTCCTGTTAAACCGCTGTATAGTCTTGGCCATTGTGCTGCACCTCCGTTTCAGTGTTGCCAACCGCCCGTAGATTTACGGGCAGCCCGTAAATTTTAGCCCATTTTCGGGCTGCCTGTAAATGCCCGTTACGGGCAGAGGCTCCCGTAAAAGAGATGGCAGAAAGGCCGCCACGCAACTGCGCATGCGCCGTTCCGAAGCCTGTCGGGCTCGGAAAAGCTCGCCTATTTCCGGCTGGGCGGGCGCATGCGCAGTGACGAACTGGCGACGGTTGGCGCCATTTTTAAAAGACAGTGACTGCGGCTTGAGAAGAAGAGGAGACTCATGTGAGAACTGGGGACAGAGAAGGACAGTGCTGTAGGGGCTGAAGTGGGGGCAGAAAAGGACAGTGCTGTGGGGGCTAAAGGCAGAGGGCAGAGAAGGACAGTGCTCAGTGCTGTGGGGGCTAAAGGCAGGGGGCAGAGAAGGACAGTGCTCAGTGCTGTGGGGGCTAAAGGCAGGGGGCAGAGAAGGACAGTGCTGTGGGGGCTAAAGGCATGGGGCAGAGAAGGACAGTGCTGTGGGGGCTAAAGGCAGGGGGCAGAGAAGGACAGTGCTGTGGGGGCAGAAAAGGACAGCGCTGTGGGGGCAGAAAAGGACAGTGCTGTGGGGGCTAAAGGCAGGGGGCAGAGAAGGACAGTGCTGTGGGGGCAGAGAAGGACACTGTGCTGTGGGGGGCTAAAGGCAGGGGGCAGAGAAGGACAGTGCTGTGGGGGGCTAAAGGCAGGGGGCGGAGGACGAAAGTGCTGTGGGGGGCTATAGGCAGGGGGCAGAGAAGGGCAGTGCTGTGGGGGCAGAAAAGGACAGAGCTGTGGGGGCTGAAGTGGGGCAGAGAAGGACACTGTGCTGTGGGGGGCTAAAGGCAGGGGGCAGAGAAGGACAGTGCTGTGGGGGCAGAGAAGGACAGTGCTGTGGGGGCTGAAGTGGGGGCAGAGAAGGACAGTGCTGTAGAGGGTATATGAAGGTGGGCAGAGGAGGACTCTGCTGTGGGAGGGTGATTTAAAAGGTGGCAGAGGTGGACACTGATGTGGAGGGTGAAGGGGGCAGATTAGAAAACTACTGTTGGGGGGGAATGGGGGTGTCTGCAGCCTTTGAATAGCTCCTGTACCATGTCCACGCATCCTCTGACCACCTCCTTTACCATGTCCGCATCCTCTGACTACCTCTGGTATCATGTCCACAGCCTCTAACCCCCTTACTGTATGATGTCCGCAGCCTCTGACCATCCTCAGGTAAGTGACAGCGCCGCCAGGCCAGTCTAACGGGGGGTCACTGATGTAAGGGCTGGGTGAATATAATAATGTAAGGGGGAACTAATATAAAGGTTTCCCCCTTATAGCAGGGAATCCCTCCCCCCATACCATAGTGTAATTAATCTGCGGAAGGTGGTCTCTGGTCACCAGGTTACCCCCCCACATCAGAGTTCCTGATATTCTTTTCTACATCAGAGTCTGCAGGATTCTCCCCTTACAGTGCAAGGGGGAACTCTGTGGACGCTGATGTAAAAGGGAGCTCTGATGTAAAGGGCAATGCTGCAGACCCTGATGTAAGTGGGAACTCTGATGTAAAGGAGAATGCAGTGGACTCTGATATAAGGTGGTTTCTGGTCACCAGAGCACCCGCTTACATCAGAGTTCCCCCTTAAATCAAGATCTGCAGCATTCCTCTTTACGTCAGAGTTACACTGTAAGGGAGAATCCTGCACACTCTGATATATGGGGGAACTATTTGCTGGCTGGGTTATATTAATCTGACCTTCATGTAAATGGAGAAATATGGTTTATGACTTTTGTTTAACTTAAACACATTGCTAATAGCACTATCTACATGTTTATAGTTTAATTATTCATATTTGCACGGTTTAGCACTGAAAACGACTATTTTATGTACATTTTTGTGGTGCCAGTAAAAAACTGGTGCCGTCCGTAAATTTTGGCGTTCTGCCATTAAATTTCACTCCGGGGGGGTTGGCAACACTGCTCCATTTCAGAGTCTTGGCAATCTTCTTATAGCTAGACCATCCTTATGTAGAGAAACAATTCCTTTTTTCAGATCCTCAGAGAGTTCTTTGCCATGAGGTGCCATGTTGAACTTCCAGTGACCAGTATTAGAGAGTGAGAGCGATAACACCAAATGTAACACACCTGCTCCTCATTCACACTTGAGACCTTGTAACACTAACGAGTCACATGACACCAGGGAGGGAAATGGCTAATTGGGCCCAATTTGGACATTTTGACTTAGGGGTGTACTCACTTTTGTTGCCAGCGGTTTAGACATTAATGGCTGTGTGTTGAGTTATTTTGAGGGGACAGCGAATTTACACTGTTACAGTATACAAGCTGTACACTCCCTACTTTACATTGTAGCAAAGTGTAATTTCTTCAGTGTTGTCTCATGAAAAGAAATAATAAAATATTTACAAAAATGTGAGGGGTGTACTCTTTTTTTGTGAGATACTGTACATACACAAGATATACTATCTAAAAGAACTCAATGCTGACAAGAATTTTTTTACCATACGTATACACAATTGAGATTGTGAAAGTAGGAAAATGTTTTTCCAATCTATGACTCAGAGGTAAGATGGAAAATTTATGGTGCAGGATTTTTTACAGGGATCCTTGAAAAAGTCATAATTGTCCATGAAATAAATCTCTGGATCAATCACACCTTTATCACAAACATCACATGATTAAAATTATAGGACTCTTAAGAATAATATTACAAATAATATCACCCTGGAGAAATATAGCACCAGATATTTAAAATGATACATTTAGATTCATCTAAGCATAAAACTATAATTTCCCTTATAAAAGATTGTATGGGATAAAATGTATTTTTTTTCCCAAAAGACCTATGTGACAGGAGTCACTTTGGGCATGGGGGTTGTGGACCCCAAATTCCTTTTGAGAGGTTGGGGGGCACCATGCCCAGCCTTATGGGGCTCTCTTATGTTTAAGTCACCCTGCATCTGTTATGCATGCAGGGTGACCAGGAGGGTGGTGAACACTGAAAATATGGTTTGGACTACTACAAATGGGACAGTCATATTCAGGAATAATGTCGCCCTTGTAATATGAAGATTTTTATTCCCTGTACAGAATGAGGTCTCTGACCAGGAAGTTCAACTCCTAATATGGTCATTCCAGGAAGTTCAATGTGGAGACGGGCTGTCTAAACAATGTTGCTTTTGGTCTGAGGTGGCTTTCCATTCACCTATTGTCAGGTGTGCTAATGACCTCACCTGTTGTCTGCTAAGGGATGTATTGACACTCAGAGTAATGTGTATTGAGGGCTCGTTAGGGAACCATTGTTCTGTGTCTGACTATTGTGTACATTGATTGCCCCCTGGGGCTTCTGTCTCCTTGCACCTGGCAGTCCTTCTGGTCAAGCTATCTGACCAATCCCTGTTGACTCATTTTCAAGTCCTCATTTGCATGGCAGTCCTTCTGGTCAAGCTATCTGACCAATCACTGCTGACTCATTTTCAATTCCTCATTTGCATGGCTAAAGAGGACCTGAATGGGAACTGCAGGTACTTTGCAATTGACCAATGGGAGGGCGGTTGTTGGGGGCAGGATGTTCCAAATTCTGTATAAAAGTGTGCTGTGTTCTTCCAATAAATTGTCTTCCTGTTTGAACTTACATACAGCATGCTTGGTGTTTGTTCTAATGGATTCCGGACGGCACATAGCTGTAGTTCGGATCCCGGATCCTTGGTTGACCGAACCATCAGACGTTGCGATCTGCAAGCTGACTTACTAGAAACAGAGGAGTGTCGGGAGAGCGGACAGAGCGAGCAAGGGTCTCGTCACAACCTAATATCAGGATTTCTAGCCTTAGAGTTCCATCTGGTGGAAAAGTTACCCACTGACTGTGCAAACAATTAGTTAGTTGGTAATATTACCCACGTACATATACTGCGGGGCGGTGGCTCTTCTGCTCTAAATCGCATACAGGTGCGTAATTTTGCTCTTCCGGGTCTGCAGCGTGCACATGCACTGCCGGAGACCCCGATGTCCACCGGGACCTGCCGATCGTTCCCAAGAGAGGCAAAATGGTGGTCTGCCTATGTAAACAAGTCAGATCGCTGTTCTGTGACAAGGGAAGACAGAGATCCTGCATTTCTGCTAAACAGGAACACAGATCTCTGTCTTCCCACATTTAAAGCACATCCCCCACAGTTAGCAAGCACCCCCTAGGGACACATTTAACCCTTTGATTGCCCCTGATGTTAACACTTTCCCTGCCAGTGTCATTAGTACAGTGACAGTACATATTTTTTTAGCACTGATCACTGTATTAGTGTCACTAGTCCTTAAAAAAGTGTCACTTAAGGAGAGATTTACTAAAACTGGAGCGTGCAAAATCTGGTGCAGCTCTGCACGGAAACCAATCAGCTTCCAGGTTTTATTGTCAAAGCTTAACTGAACAAGCTGAAGTTAGAAGCTTATTGGCCATCATGCACAGCTGCACCAGTTTCTGAGCGCTCCAGTTTCAGTAAATCTCCCCCTTAGTGTCAGATTTGTCCGCCACAATGTCTCAGTCCCACTATAAGTTGCTAAACGCCACGATTACTAGTAAAAGAAAATTTTATAAAAATATCCCATAGTTTGTAGATGCTATAACTTTTGCGCAAACCAATCAATATACCCTTTTGGGATTTATTTTTACCAATAATATGTAGCAGAATACATATTGGCCTAAAATGATGAAGACATTTGATTTTTTACATTTTTTTATTGAAAGTGTTTTTCAGCAGAAAGTAAAAAATATAGTTTTTTTTTTTTTTTTTTTCAAATCTGTCTGTCTTTTTTGTTGAATGCGTTGAATTGTGAATAAAAATAGAATGCAATAATGTGGAAGTTTTAAATTTCAATATTTTATCCAGAATACAACATAGATGACATATCAAATGTTTAAACTGAGAAAATGTATAATTTTAAGGGGAAAATAAGTTGATTTTAAATTTCATGGCATCAACACATCTCAAAAAAGTTGGGACAAGGCCACGTTTACCACTGTGTGGCCTCCCCACTTCTTTTCATAACAGTCTGCAAACATCTGGGGACTGAGGAGACAAGTTGCTGAAGTTTAGGAATATGAATGTTGTCTCATTCTTGTCTAATACAGGCTTCTAGTTGCTCAACTGTCTTAGGTCTTCTTTGTTGCATCTTCCTCTTTATGATGCGCCAAATGTTTTGTATGGGTGAAAGATCTGGACTGCAGGCTGGCCATTTCAGTACCGAGTATCCTTCTTCTATGCAGCCATGATGTTGTAATTGATGCAGTATATGGTCTGGCATTGTCATGTTGTAAAATGCAAGGTCTTCCCTGAAAGAGACGACATCTGGATGGGAGCATATGTTGTTCTAGAACTTGGATATACCTTTCAGCATTGATGGTGCCTTTTCAGATGTGTAAGCTGCCCATGCCACACGCACTCATGCAACCCCATACCATCAGAGATGCAGGCTTCTGAACTGAGCGCTGATAACAACTTGGGTTCTCCTTGTCCTCTTTAGTCTGGAGGACATAGCTTCCCAGTTTTCCAAAAAGAACTTCAAATTTTGATTCGTCTGACCACAGAACAGTTCTCCACTTTGCCACAGTCCATTTTAAATGAGCCTTGGCCCAGAGAAAATGCCTGCGATTCAGGATCATGTTTAGATATGGCTTCTTTTTTGGCCTATTTAACCGGCAACGGCAAATGGCGCGGTGGATTGTGTTCACCGACAATGTTTTCTGGAAGTATTCCTGAGCCCATGTTGTGATTTCCATTACAGTAGCATTCCTGTATGTATATATATTAAATATAAGTACCACATTGGCCCTACACCAATCCAGTGGTTCTATTCCAGTCCTTAATGAATCCCTAAAAATTAGAAACAAAGGCTTAGAAATTACAGCGCTCAATTCATTTAGGATGCATGGGTGGATGCCATCTGGTCCAGGCGCTTAATCCACCCTTATTCTGTCTAAATATTTCTGAATCATATCCCTTTTGAGCCATTGTGGATCATTTGGGGCTGTGTCAATACCATCCTCATTATGGTCATGAGCTCCCCCATGCTCCTTTGTATATACAGAGATGAAGAAAGTATTTAATAAATTTGCCTTCTCTTTGTCCCCAGTCACCCACTCCTGATTATTTTGTAAATTGCCTAGATGCTCAGACCTGACCTTTTTACTGTTAATATATATCTGAAGAATTTTTTGGGGTTTGTCCTACTATCTGTTGCAATCTGTCGTTCATTTTGATTTTTTGCGTCCCTGATTTCCTTTTTACATATTATGTTATATTCTTTGTAACAATTAAACAATGATAGTGTTCCCTCATTTTTATATTTTTTAAAAGCTCTTTTATTTTTATATTTAGCTTTTTTAACTTTTGCCGTGAGCCACATAGGTTTTATTTTTAGCCTTTTAAACGTATTACCCATGGGAATATACTTTGCAGTGAGTTTGCATAAAGTCTTTTTGAAAAACTCCCATTTCTGTTCTGTGCTCATCGATACCAATATTCCCTCCCAGTCTAAATTCTGGAGAGCAGCCCTCATCCTTGGAAAATTTGCTCTCTTAAAGTTAAGTGTTTTTGTATTTCCTGTATGCGTTTTTTGCTTACAGTTAACATTAAATGAAATCATGTTATGGTCACTGCTACCCAGATGTTCTTTTATATGAACATTGTTAATAAGCTCTGCATGGTTTGCAATTTTCTTATAGAACCCTCTGCAGACATTGCTTCACTCCTTCCATAGATACAATGGGTACTAAGCAATTGCCGAAAAAGCAGTGGGGCTGGAGGTATGTGGCAAGTTTTTAAAGCATGAAAAGTAATTAAAAAAAAAAAAACTGAGAAAACAGACAGCAAATGCAGAGGCGTAACTAGAACCTTCAGGTCCCTGGTGCAAGAAACCATGAAGGGGCCCCCCAGAACCCTGGCTGGGGCCCTTCCTTTCAAGCCTGGGGCTCTTCCCACTGATCCTGGGGACCTTTACTCTCCTTGTGGGGCCCTTTATTACAGTCCTGCAGTGGGACCCTTTCACAAGTTCTGCAGTGGACCCCCTTCCTGCCATCTTGGGGCCTCCCCACGGTGGTGGAATGCCAGAGCCCGGCGCAAGTGTGACCACTGCGATTCTGGAAGGTCACCCACTGGTGTCAGTAGTTTTTATTTTTTGGTATTTTAATTGTATTATTTTTTATCATTGTATTTTATTTTTTTTTACAGTGTCACTGACTATGACTCTGTCCATTCAGAAAAGGAAGGAGCTGGTAAATTACATATTTACCGACCCTTCCTGGTTCTCTATTGTGACACATCCCCTGCAGCAGCCGGCAGCAGAGGAAAGAGAGCACAGTTGGGGGGGGGGGGGGGAACCAGGGGAGCACACAGGGACCCAGAGACAGCAGAACACAAGTGAACTGGATAGGAGGAGTGGCGGGGGCAGCATACAGAGGCACCCATCTTCTCAATTTTCCTCCTGCAGCTACAGGAGGAGAAAGGAGGACAGAGATTTCTCTACATTCCGCCCCCGCCGACCCTCCTATCCAGGTGTACAGGGGAGCCACACAGGCCCCCTGGAGCATGGAGCCTGGTTGCAATTGCAACCCCTGTAGTTACGCCCCTGAGCAAATGTATGGAAAGCAGAAATGGTAAGTACAGAACATCTCAGGTTTCTGGGTTCTAGAATCAAATTTATACAATTTAGAGTAGCAAAGTGCTTGTATAAACAAAAAGAATCTGCCATTTATGTATATGTCTGACCACCAATCCTCATACAGTATAATCAGCCTCTCCAGTCATTCCAGCTGCTTGCTCTGCTTTTATCTGTGTCGTCTTTGAATTCTGCTACCTTTAATTATGATCTGCTCACTTATGTATATTCTTAGACTACGAGCTGACAGATACTTCCTGCCTTATTCACATTACCAGCTGACTTTCCTCTTCTCAATCCCACAGTTCCTCATTGTTGATCATTTGCATATATTACAAAGCTGTTCTGACGATTGCCAAGTGTAAAGAGGATGTAGACCTACAAGTAAGAAAATGTGTTTTATATATCGCTAAACAAGCATTGTATAATGGTAAAGAACTAGAAATATTTCTTAGGGTAACAAAAGTGAGATACAGTGCATTATGTAGACACCAAATTATATAGGTAGACTTGAAAATAAAACTATTGGAAATCAGTTTAAAAAATAATTAAAAGCGTAACTCCACTTTTGTTGAGAAAAAAAACATTCCCCTCTGGGTGATCTCTGTACATTGCAAGGATTTTAACAAACTTTGTTGCAGATTACTACCTTTTGCTATTCTGAAGAAACCATTGTTTGTTCCTCTGTGCCTCTGTGCTGAGTAGGTCAAATGGGAGTGGTTTCATAATTATCTATCAGTTGCTGCAGCCGCAGGGCTCCAATGAGGAAAGCTGCTGGGCCTGCATCTCTTTAGACGTGTTCCTATTGGGAGTATCTCACCAAAAATGACATTTTTGTTTCAGGGGATACCAGAAATCTGGCTTGTATCTTAGGCAGACTTTTGGAAAAATTGGTGAGCCAATCACACAAGCAGGAAATTATGTTTCTGGGGTGTGGTCAGTACACATTCTGTGTACAGAACAGTTCCAAGTAGCCATATTGCATTGCATTTTCAGAAAATTTCAGAGCTGCAAGATAAAAAGGAAAGGTCGTTTTTAATTAGGGTTGAGCGAACACCTAGATGTCCGTGTTCGACGGGTTCGGCCGAACTTTAAAAAAAAGTCCGGGTCCGTGTCCCGGACTTTTACCGAACTTTTCCCGGACACCGAACCCCATTGAAGTCAATGGGGACCCGAACTTTAAGGCACTAAAATGGCTCTAAAACACCAAAGGAAAGGGCTAGAGTGCTGCAAATGGCAGCAAAACGTAATTAAGAGCATGGCAAGTGCTCTGCAAACAAATGTGGATAGGGAAATAACTTAAAACAACAAAAAAAAAACAGAAAAATAAAACAATGTTCTTCTTCATCTCTGAAGGACGAGGCCCATATGGAGTAGGAGGGAGGTTGAGGTGGTGGTGGATGTGGCGGTGACATAGGCGTGCGCACAGGGTGTGCTGGGTGTGCCTGGGCACACCCTAATCACCTAGGGCACATAGCATTGCCAGTGAGGAGATGGGAAAGATCTCCCTGGGACCTGCTCTGCTCTATTTCTCCTTGCCTACAGGTACATGGCCCCGATACATTACTCTCCCTGCTGGCAAACACATGCATGTGTATTTCAACTTTGGGGTGCACACCTTAATGCAATAGGCTGCGCACACCTATGGGCGGTGTAGGTGGAAGCGGCGGTGGAGGAGGACCAGGGCCGGATTAACAGCATCATGGGCTTGGTGCTGAGGATTTTGAAGGGCCTTAAGGGCCGTGCCTTGCCATGCACCCAGAGGAGGAAGGGTGCAGCCATGCATGCCTAATTCAACATGGGATGCTGTCTCTGAAGCCCATAAACACATCCATGCATCGCCAACTGTCCCTCCTTGTCCGGCCTTCACGCTGTGTGGGGAGGTTCTGAGGGTGCTGCCTGGGGAAGCGAGCATAGAAGCCAGACTTCTGTGTTTACAAGTGACAGAAGAGCGGTAACAGTGAATATGGCCAACCCGGGGCCTATATAAAAGGTAGGGGCCTGGAGCTGCAGCTCCAATAGCCCCTACATTAATCTGGCCCTGAGGAGGAGGACGAGGTAGCCAACACTGCTTCTTTTCAAAAATTTTAAATGAGGGTACACCCCAAAAGAGTGAGAAAGAGCAAAAATGGAACAATGGGTGGGTAAGGTCGGTATCCATTGCTATTCTGCATAAGGTACGGAAAAGTCCCGTGGGATCCATGCCTGGTTCATTTTAATGAACGTGAGCTTGTCCACATTGTCTCTGGACAGGCGGCTGCGCTTGTCTGTTATAACGCCCCCAGCCGTGCTAAATACCCGTTCAGATAATACACTGGCTGCAGGGCACGCCAGCACCTCCAAGGCGTAAAGGGCAAGCTCAGGCCATGTGCCCAATTTGGAGACCCAGAAGTTGAAGGGGGCAGACCCGTCATTCACTACATGTAGGCGTGTGCACACATACTGCTCCACCATGTTGGTAAAATGCTGCCTCCTGCTAAGACGTTCCATCTGAGCTGCTGGTGCTGCTGTTTGTTGTGGCGTGCTGACAAAGCTTTTCCACATTTCGGCCATGCTAACCCTGCCTTCTGAGGTGCTGGCGGTGCCCTGGTTGCGTTGGCGACCTCCTCCTCCTCCTCCTCTGCCTTGTGCTTCCACTGTGGCCCCGCTGTCAGATGGGAATGCCAGCAGCATGGCGTCTACCAGCGTGCGCTTGTACTCGCGCATCTTGCGATCGCGCTCCAGTGAGTGAATTAAGGACGGTACGTTGTCCTTGTAACGGGGATCCAGCAGCGTGGCCACCCAGTAATCAGCACAAGTTAGAATGTGGGCAACTCGGCGGTCGTTGTGGAGACACTGCAGCATGTAATCGCTCATGTGTGCCAGGCTGCCCAGAGGCGACGAAAGGCTGTCCTCTGTGGGAGGTGTATCGTCCGTGTCCTCTGTATCCCCCCAGCCACGCACCAGTGATGGCCATGAGCTGGCCTGGGTGCCACCCTGCTGTGAACATGGTTCCATCTCCTCCTCCAGCTCCTCCTCCTCCTCATCCTCCTCATCCTCCAGAACTGTGCCCCTGCTGGACAATTGCGTCCCTGGCGTTTGCGTGTGCAGGAACCCACCCTCGGAGCCCCTTGCGAATGACTGCCCTGAAAGCCTTGGAAATGTTACCTCTTCATCCTCCTCCTCCTCCTCATCCTGTGCCACATCCTCTTCCATCATCGCCCGAATTGTTTTTTCAAGGAGGCATAGAAGTGGGATAGTTAAGCTGAGAACGGCGTCATTGCCACTGGCCATGTTGGTGGAGTACTCAAAACAGCGCAACAAGGCACACAGGTCTCGCATGGAGGCCCAGTTATTGGTGGTGAAGTGGTGCTGTTCCGCAGAGCGACTCACGCGTGCGTGCTGCAGCTGAAACTCCACTATGGCCTGCTGCTGCTCGCACAGTCTTTCCAGCATGTGCAAGGTGGAGTTCCACCTTGTGGGCACGTCACATATGAGGCGGTGAGCGGGAAGGCCGAAGTTACGCTGCAGCGCTGCCAGGCGAGCAGCAGCAGGGTGAGAACGCCGAAAGTGCGCACAAACGGCCCGCACTTTCTGCAGCAGCTCTGACATATCGGGGTAGTTTTTAAGGAACCTCTGCACCACCAAATTCAGCACATGCGCCAGGCAAGGGATGTGCGTCAAACCGGCTAGGCCCAGAGCTGCTATGAGATTTCGCCCGTTATCACACACCACCAGGCCGGGCTTGAGGCTCGCTGGCAGCAACCACTCATTTGTCTGCTGTTCCATGCTCCTCCACAACTCCTGCGCGGTGTGTGGTTTGTCCCCCAAACAGGCAAGTTGTAAAACTGCCTGCTGTCGTTTACCCCTGGCCGTGCTGAAGTTGGTGGTGAAGGTGTTACGCTGTCCGGATGAGGAGGCGGTAGAGGATGAGGAAGCGGAGTAGGAGGAGTTACGAACAGGAGGCAAACTGAAGCGCCCTGCAATCCTCGGTGGTGGAAGGACATGCGCCAAATTGCTATCCGCCTCAGGCCCATCCGCCACTGCATTTACCCAGTGTGCCGTTAGGGAGATATAACGCCCCTGACCGTGCTTACTGGTCCACGTATCCGTAGTTAGGTGGACCTTGGCACAGATGGCGTTGCGCAGTGCACACCTGATATTTTCCCCCACTTGGTTGTGCAGGGAAGGGATGGCTTGCCTGGAAAAGTAGTGGCGGCTGGGCACGACGTACTGTGGGACAGCCACCGACATAAGGTTTTTAAAACTGTGCGTCTCCACCAGACGGAATGACAGCATTTCAAAGGCCAATAATTTTGAAATGCTGGCATTCAGGGCCAGGGATCGCGGGTGGGTAGGGGGGTACTTCCTCTTCCTCTCAAGTGTTTGGGAGATGGAAAGCTGAACGCTTCCACGGGACATTGTGGAGATGGTTGTTGGTGACCCAGGTGGTGGTGTTGCTGACAGATCGTCTGTTTGCGGGGTGGCAGGTGCCGGTATCACTACAGATGTGGCTGGAGCGGCCGAGACTGCAGCAGAAGAGGAAGCAGGATGAGCCAGAGACGTTTCTTGGTTTTGAAGGTGTGTACTCCACTGCAGCTCGTGCTTTGCACTTAGATGCCTGATCATGCAGGTTGTGCTCAGGTTGAGAAGGTTCATGCCTCGCTTCAAGCTCTGATTGCACAGGGTGCAAACCACTCGTGTCCTGTCATCAGCACATTTTCTAAAGAACTTCCACGCTAGAGAACTCCTTTGAGCTGACTTTGGTGCGCTCGTTCCCTTGCTGCGTTGGGCAGTAGCGGGCGTAGTGTCTAGGGCACGGCCGCTCCGCTTCTGCACCCTGCTCCCTCTTCTGCTGTGCTGGTGGCTCTGTGCGACCACCGCCTCTTCCTCCAAACTACTCAGGTCACCTGCATGACGTTCATTCCATGTGGGGTCGAGGACCTCATCGTCCTCCACATCATCTTCCACCCAGTCTTCACCCCTGCCCTCCTTGTCGGTCTCCACAATGCTGAACGCCGCAGCAGTTGGCACCTGCGTTTCGTCATCATCGGAGACGTGCTGCGATGATCCTTGCATGTACTCATCTTGAGAAATAAGTGGTTGGGCATCGCTGCACTCAATCTCTTCCACTTCTGGGGCAGGGCTAGGTGGATGGCCCTGGGAAACCCTGCTGACAGAGTCCTCAAAAAGAATAAGAGACTGCTGTATGGCTTGGGGCTCAGACTGCTGGCCTGATTTGCAAGGGGGTGAGGTGAAAGACGGTTGGACATTGGCTGCAGGTGCCAACTCTGACCTTTCTGCAGTAGACTGGGTGGGAGACAATGTGAAGGAACTGGAGGCACTGTCAGCAGCAAACCAATCTACTATCGCCTCAACTTGTTCTGGCCTCATCACTTCTAGGGGCGTTTGATGCCCTACCAAATACTGATGCAGGTTCTGTCGCCTACTCACACTTGAGGAAGGTGTTTCACTTGTGCGTGTAGCTGGCACAGATCGACCATGTCCTCTCCTTGCAACAGGAGCTCTACCAGCAGCACCACGACCCAGGCCACGGCCCTTATTTGACGGTCTCCTCATATTTCTGTAATTTAAGATCTTGCCCTAGAAAGGTTTTTATTGAATAGCGGAATAGAAAATATGATCCCAAAAAAGTGTATGTATATCACACGTACACAACCACACTAGGCCCCAATTACTATTGTTTGTACCCCTAAAAGGCTAGATGAGGAGTAGGGGGAGTATGGAACAGGCAGCACCCTCAAACCTTCAGAAGTATGAGATGAACCCCAACAACTTGGAAAGGTGGATCTCTCTCACACGTACCAACACAGACTATCCCCCAATTTAACTGATCCCCAAAGGTTTTTGATTAAATAGCGGAATAGAAAATATGATCCCAAAAAAGTGTATGTATATCACACGTACACAACCACACTAGGCCCCAATTACTATTGTTTGTACCCCTAAAAGGCTAGGAGTAGGGGGAGTATGGAACAGGCAGCACCCTCAAACCTTCAGAAGTATGAGATGAACCCCAACAACTTGGAAAGGTGGATCTCTCTCACACGTACCAACACAGACTATCCCCCAATTTAACTGATCCCCAAAGGTTTTTGATTAAATAGCGGAATAGAAAATATGATCCCAAAAAAGTGTATGTATATCACACGTACACAACCACACTAGGCCCCAATTACTATTGTTTGTACCCCTAAAAGGCTAGGAGTAGGGGGAGTATGGAACAGGCAGCACCCTCAAACCTTCAGAAGTATGAGATGAACCCCAACAACTTGGAAAGGTGGATCTCTCTCACACGTACCAACACAGACTATCCCCCAATTTAACTGATCCCCAAAGGTTTTTGATTAAATAGCGGAATAGAAAATATGATCCCAAAAAAGTGTATGTATATCACACGTACACAACCACACTAGGCCCCAATTACTATTGTTTGTACCCCTAAAAGGCTAGGAGTAGGGGGAGTATGGAACAGGCAGCACCCTCAAACCTTCAGAAGTATGAGATGAACCCCAACAACTTGGAAAGGTGGATCTCTCTCACACGTACCAACACAGACTATCCCCCAATTTAACTGATCCCCAAAGGTTTTTGATTAAATAGCGGAATAGAAAATATGATCCCAAAAAAGTGTATGTATATCACACGTACACAACCACACTAGGCCCCAATTACTATTGTTTGTACCCCTAAAAGGCTAGGAGTAGGGGGAGTATGGAACAGGCAGCACCCTCAAACCTTCAGAAGTATGAGATGAACCCCAACAACTTGGAAAGGTGGATCTCTCTCACACGTACCAACACAGACTATCCCCCAATTTAACTGATCCCCAAAGGTTTTTGATTAAATAGCGGAATAGAAAATATGATCCCAAAAAAGTGTATGTATATCACACGTACACAACCACACTAGGCCCCAATTACTATTGTTTGTACCCCTAAAAGGCTAGATGAGGAGTAGGGGGAGTATGGAACAGGCAGCACCCTCAAACCTTCAGAAGTATGAGATTGTGTTCACTGTACCCCACAAAGATTGAGTTCACTGCACCCCACAATGATTGTGTTCACTGCACCCCACAAAGATTGTGTTCACTGCACCTCACAAAGATTGTGTTCACTGTACCCCCCAAAGATTGTGTTCACTGCACCCCACAAAGATTCTGTTCACTGTACCCCACAAAGATTGTGTTCACTGCACCCCAAAAAGATTGTGTTCACTGCACCCCAAAAAGGATGTTGTTCACTGCACCCCAAAAAGGATGTTGTTCACTCCACCCCAAAAAGATTGTGTTCACTGCACCCCACAAAGATTGTGTTCACTGCACCCCAAAAAGATTGTGTTCACTGCACCCCAAAAATGATTTTGTTCACTGCACCCCAAAAAGGATTTTGTTCACTGCACCCCAAAAAGGATGTTGTTCACTCCACCCCAAAAAGATTGTGTTCACTGCACCCCAAAAAGATTGTGTTCACTGCACCCCACAAAGGATTTTGTTCACTGCACCCCAAAAAGATTGTGTTCACTGCACCCCAAAAAGGATGTTGTTCACTGCACCCCAAAAAGGATTTTGTTCACTGCACACCAAAAAGGATTGTGTTCACTGCACCCCAAAAAGATTTTGTTCACTGCACCCCAAAAAGATTGTGTTCACTGCAGCCCAAAAAGATTGTGTTCACTGCAGCCCAAAAAGATTGTGTTCACTGCAGCCCAAAAAGATTGTGTTCACTGCAGCTCACACACAGAAAAATGGATGTGGATCACTGACACCTGCCTATCTCCAATCCCACACCACACAGCAATATCGATTGTAGTTTGTAGAACACAGTTTCCCTAAAATTCAGCAGACTCTGTCCCTAACAGGATTGAGAAGAGATCGTAGATCAGGATTGAGTGCAGACCCCACCCCCCACACAGCAATATCGATTGTAGTTTGTAGAAGACACTGACCCTATAATTCAGCAGACTCTATCCCTAAAATGCCTACAACTCGCCCTGCCTAAACACTCCGACCTGTCCCTCAATTCTATCCGGACACAAATGGTTTTTTCCTGCCTATCTTTCCCTAATCAGCAGCCAGCACGTTGATGTGTGCTCTGTCCCTGAATCTAAGCAGCATAATGACGCCGCTGCGGCTGCCTCGAACTTATAAAGACTTGGTCACATGCTTCAGACGGCCAATCACAGCTACTGAGACATTTGCAGGCATGGCTGGGATGGCTTAAGGCACACCAGTTAAACGATTGTTGATTGGCTGTTGAAAGCCCGCCATGAAAAGAGCGCCAAAGCATGCAAAACCCGGAAATAAAACGACCGAACACGGATTTTTACCCGAACATACAGTAAAGTGTCCGTGTCCGTGTTCGGGTACAAAAAATCCAATTATTCGGTACGAACACGAATAATACAGTCCGTGTTCGCTCAACACTATTTTTAATAACATTACATTGTAACATACAATAGGATTTGAGTTGCAATTGTATATGCTATATTGTTTTTTCTTTATTTGCTGATTTTTTTTCCCACGAAAGTGGAGTTACCCTTTAAATACACATACTATATGTTATCCACTTTACTTGCTAAAAGATTTGTAATTCGTTTTAGCCAGCCTTGTGATTCTTATTTAAACATTTCTTTCATTCTGCACAGGCCAGGAAAATTACTCCATATCTCCTGGTTCAGCTTTACAGTTTGCCATGCAACTTATATGCTTATTGAACAGAGATGATCATGCAATTGTTCACAAGGCAAGCTGGAGGAGAAGGTGACATGAGATGCAAAAAAAAAGGGAAACCATAAAGGGGTCACAGGTTGAAACCATTGGAGGAGGACATTTGCATCTAACACTCACGGAGGTATTGAAGAGACTGGTAAGGGCTGCCGTGCTGGAAGGGAGGGAAGTCAGAAGACATGGGCCACCAGATAGATGAGTATACTACCTTATCTCTTACAGGGACCTTCTGGCTGACTTTTTGTTAGAACCTGACAGGGTCACTTTATTATCTAGTTGCAACTACAGTAAAACCTTGGATTGCGAGCATAATTCGTTCCGGAAACATGCTTGTAATCCAAAGCACTCTTATATCAAAGCAAATTTTCCCATAAGAAATAATGGAAACTCAGATCATTCGTTCCACAACCATTTATTCATAATTATTTCAGTTTATAGTCTATATACAAAGATTATATGAATGTGATAGGTTGTGTCATCATAAAATGTCCATCCAAAAATGGCTGCCTCCATAAGGGGATTAGAAGCAAAATCCAGCAGGAGCTACAGAGTATAAAAGAGAAGAGAGGCGCATCTAAGTGTAGCAGTATGGGGACATTTAACAAAAGGTACAACATTTAGCAACTCACATGGTTGATGATTAAAGAGGCACATCTAAGTATGCAGGCATGCGGGGTAAAGCTGTCCACATAGACCATCTTCTGAACCACTGGCTCTCACCGATGTCAGTCTGCAATTGTGATTGGGAAGACTACCCTGCAGTAGAGTGATCTGAAAGCGAGACTTTGAATCCCTCGTGGAGCGCAGCGTGGAAGGGTGTGATGAAGATGGCAGTGCGGAGGATGGTCTATGTGGACAGCTTTACCCCGGATGCCTGCATACTTGGATGTGCCTGTTTTAATCATCAACCATGTGAGCTGCTAAATATTGAACCTTTATTAAATGTAACAATATTGCTACACTTAGAGGCGCCTCTCTTCTCTTTTATACCCAGTTGTGACATGACGCTACTTGTATATCAAGACATCGCTTGTATATCAAGTCAAAATTTATTTTAAAAATGTGCTTGTCTTGCAAAGCGCTCTCAAACCAAGTTACTCTCAAACCAAGGTTTTACTGTATAACAAACTTCACTCCTATGGGAAGGCTTCCTATATGATTTTGGAGTATGCTTGTAAAAATGTGGGCCTGTCAAGCCAGAAGAGCATTTCTGAGATCAGGCAATGATTTTGGACACTAGGCTTGCAAACTGCCTTTCTTGTTCATTCCAAAGGTGTTGAATAGGGAGAAAGTCAGGGATCAGGAAGCTGATAATTGTTTAAAATGTCTTTGTATACTGTAATACTAACAGTACTCCTCACTGGAAACACCTGAACTCAAAAGTTTGGAGAGGTACTGTATCTATCTACCTACCTTTGGCCATATACAGTAAGTTTGACTGTGCACTGTGCAGAGGTGTGTGAATCACAAGATTAAGAGAGTAAGCAATGCTTGAGCAGGTATCATAGTTCAGATATATCAAATCGAAAATTGTTTTAAACCTCTCATGGGATTTTTTCAGCAACCAAATATATCAACATGGAAGATTGTATAAAAAGACTCTTTTTATTAACATTAGATAATAAGGGCCAATACCAATGGCCGCATCTTAAAAAACAGTTACATTATACATTTTCAAAGAAAGATATAAAGATCAAAGAATGTCAAACTTGAACTGAACAAACAGTGGTACAACCAGTTGTACTTTGCAGACTGAGATGATGTCACCACAGCCCGCTTCAACCGGGGAAGTCCAATGCATTTCGAACATACATTACATAATGTTCTTCATCATGGAAGTACCACTCTACAAAATATTGACATCATTATCAAAAAAGTCTTCAAACCCGTTTTTTTTTTAACAGACTTTTGACATATATAAACCTTATACAACTTACATTATAAACATCTACAGGTTCTCCTGTGGTCCCCTGAATAATCCTCTAAAGTCCAAATAACGTACATGCACCCAACTACAACGAAGCCAAATGGAGACACATGTCCAGTCTAAAAAATGGGGAGAGTGAAACCATCTAGCTATCTAAGTATTCTGAGGTCATTAATGCAAATGAGAATATATATAGTATAATACCACAAAAGCAAAAACATCCATTCTGATCGTTATTTGGCAAAGTCACCCAGAGTCCCACTTCTTCACCCACCTCACCTGTCTTACTGACAATACCATCCACACAACTCATTTACCCCACACTTATGCAAACCACTCATAAAACAATTACCCACCCCCCCCCCCCTCTCCACACATATCCATCCAACCTCCTGCTCTACCAAGGAACCCAAACAACTATCCATCATTCCCCAGGGAAGAAGACCCACATCCACAACCTCGTACCCCCACATCTAAACCAAAATCTCACCCGTACACTGTCAGCCAGCTCACTTTAAATATACCCCCTAGAATCCCTCATGGCTGATTGTCCCCCCATGGGGACCAATCACCAGCCAACCACCAGAACCCCACTAAACTCACATACATGCCCCCTCCATATCCTCTATCCATACCCCTCATAGTCATTCAAAGCTGAACCAGTACATCCCATAAGCTCATTCACCAAGTAAAATAGCAAACACCAAAACAATTCATAACCATTGCACTCACCTCCAAAACCAACCTCCAGGGAAAGTAAGGGGGGCGGGGGTGGAGAGAAAAACAGGAGCTTGGAAAAGGTTAATCAAAGCATAAGTCTTCAGTAGAAACTCCCCATAATCAAAAAAAGAAGTCTTACCATTAACAAATGTAGTGTGTAGTAGTGGAACGCACGTTGTGACGTCACAGGAGCCGGGTGGAACGCAAACCGGTAGTCACCGCTCTCCACTCTGTAGCTCTGTCTGTGACAGCGTTTTTATAGTGGGTAGCAGGATTTCCAGGCATTGGGCCTGATGTGGGTCTGCCATGGTTACTGGAAACGCCAGTAGCCCCTTTAAGCTGAATACCCAAGTGTGAGATTTGAGTCAAAGACCAGTCCGGCATCTTTGGTTTGTTTTGTTTATTTTATATTGGGGATGGGAGAAGGGAATGAGTGGGATACTCCTCTGGCTCAACTAGGTACAAATGGGACACTTTGAAGAAAAATGGCTTTTAGCGCTGTCTTGACGCCGGCTAAATGCCGACCAACGCTTGCTGGCGCTTGAAAAATACTGACTTGCTAAACTGTACTTGAATTTGACTTCTGACACTCTAGTAAGCTTAAAAGTCCCGAACACTGCTCCCTCCAGTCCTTGCTGACTGAGGTAGCCTGTGTATACTGCTTCTGCTGCTGCAACTCTCAACACTGTACACTGCACGCTGTACACTTTAACACTTCAGGGCCCAACCCCTGGTGCCCCCTCTGTACTTCAGGGTCCTCTCACTAGGCACCCCCTCTACACTTCAGGGTCCTCTCCCTAGGCACCCCCTCTACAATTCAGGGTCCACATACTGGCACCCTCTTTGCTCTTCAGGGTCAACACTGGCACCCCCTTTACACTTGCTCCTGCACCGGCTAGCTAGCTCCTGGGTCCCTACGACCTTCACCAGAGTGGCCCCCTCTCTCTAGGCAGACCCTCAGGGGCAGTTTGCAGTACTCACGAACTGGGAATGCTTTCCTGAAACTGGACCCCTCTCAGCTACGCTGGTCCTCCGCATCCTTCTGTCCTCTCTCACTAGGCAAGCCGTCTGGGACACCCGATTCCTCTGACAGGAGGAGAGACAGCCGCACTCTCCCTCCTGGGACTCTGCTACCCGCCAAAGATGCTGCGTCATGTGCTCCCCTAAAACTTATACCCACTACCAGAATGCTGTGCGGCAGAATCTGCCTTTCTGGGGTAGATACAGGCCTGAGTGTGCCATTGGCTGGGTTTCCTCCACTGCCCAATGAGAACCCTCTCATAGAGCACAGTGGGGAGACTCCCCAATCTCAAAAGCTACACCTGGGAGATATGACAGCCCAGCTGAAATTCATGGCCCTGCTGATAAGCAGACAAGGCCCACTATACTTTACCTAGTACCTACCTTGTAGGGTGCTACATGTGTATTTTTGATCGTGAATTATTGGCTTTGCTTCATGTGCAAAATAAAATTTCCTTTAAAACGATACTGCACTATTTGGAGCTCTCTTTCTTTACTATACCCGGCTGGACGAGGGCAAAAAGAGGAGCGCAAATTGCCATTATAGCAAGTGGAGGTATTGCACCCGAAGGGGGACCCATCCTGGCCCTGGTGGCCAAATAAGCGTTACCTGGTCTTAATGCCATAAGGCAGGGCTCAAAATTTCAAGTCATGAGTTACTAGCCAGGCCTTAGGAGTTACTCGCCACTTGACCCACCCAAACCCTACCCTGCTCCACCCCTTAACACGCCCTCTATAGAGGACTGCAAATCCCAACAGTACATGATACAGCAGTGAAAAATACCATCAGCTATAGAGGCGTACAAATCCCAGTAACCCATAAAGAATATTGACTTACAGTGCGCAGTTCATCTGATTCACATGCTCCCTTCCTCTCCTGGTGGTTGTAGTGGTGGTGCAACAATGTTCTTCTTACATCAGTGTCCTCTGTCCCCCCTGCATATCACATTGCCCCCTTCAATGCAGAGTGACCACAGCATGCCCCCTTTCAATGCAGAGTGAACACAGCGTGCCCCCTTTCAATGCAGAGTGCCCACAGCGTGCCCCCTTTCAATGCAGAGTGCCCGCAGCATGCCCCCTTAAATGCAGAGTGCCCACAGTGTGCCCCCTTTCAATGCAGAGTGCCCACAGCGTGCCCCCTTTCAATGCAGAGTGCCCACAGCGTGCCCCCTTAAATGCAGAGTGCCCACAGCGTGCCCCCTTTCAATTCAGAGTGCCTACAGCGTGCCCCCTTTCAATGCAGAGTGCCCATGGCATGCCCCCTTAAATGCAGAGTGCCCTCAGTGTGCCCCCTTAAATGCAGAGTGCCCACAGCATGCCCCCTTAAATGCAGAGTGCCCACAGCGTGCCCCCTTTTAATACCAGAGTGACCACAGCGTGCCCCCTTTCAATGCCAGAGTGCCCACAGCATGCCCCCTTACAATGCAGAGTTAGCACAGCGTGCCCCCTTAAATGCAGAGTTAGCACATTGTGCCCCCTTAAATGCAGAGTTAGCACAGCGTGCAGAGAAACCAGCGCGCACTAACCTGATGCAGCGGCGGCTTCTCCTCAATCCTCCACGTCTCCCAAATCCTCCTCCTTGGCCAATGGCAATTGTTCGCCTTTCGGCCAATCAGGAAATGGGTGGGCTCAGGGCGCACTGCTCTGCGCCCCGGGTCCACCGTTTTCTGAAGAAGAATGTCAATGCAGGCTGTGAACGGTGGCGGTGGCGGCGGCAGGGGCAGGGGCAGGCACAGGCACTAATACATTCCCTATACCCATATAGCACAGCCCTTACTCGCCATCCTCATAATTCCACTCGCAAAATGCGAGCAGGCGAGTGGAATTTTTGAGGGCTGCCATAAGGTATATAAGACCCACTTCTTCCGGTGAGTGAGCCATTCTTACTATTCTACATGGTGGAATAACAAGTGACACCAAAGGCTGTTTGGTAAGCCTGGCACTGAGCACCTGCACCTTATCTCCCATATTGCACAAGAGATATATGTTTTGAACAATTTCACAAAAAGTCACCTTTATTTATGAACTTTGTGGAGCACCAATGAGATTTCAACACGTCTCATTCACTTTCTATTGAACTGGAATATTTGAAACACTCAATCCTTTATTTTATTTTATTTATTGTATTTACTTTGTATATAATTTGCTTTGAATCATATATGCATTGTTTGCACTACAATATTTATGCACCTTATTCGTAAGTAATTTTTGAAAGCATCAATAATACTAATATTAAGCAAGCGCTATAGGTAGCCTTTCCTACTACAGTTATTCACATACACTAATTAACAAATGTAGCACTGTCCCCATAGGGTTTGCTGTATGATGACTTCTTTGGCCTCCTCTGATTACCTGCAGACAGTCACTTAGGGACAGTTCACCCATTACACCTTACTCCCAATGGCTCCTTATTCAAAAAAAAGTCCAGGGGTTTTGGTTTTTGGCATTTATTGTTTAACTTGGATGGGAGAAGGGAAAAGTTTCAAGCATCCTCACTGTCCTACACGTATGGGCACAGATGTGGTGACGCACTTCTGATCCGGGCCCGACACACTTCTGGTGCAACGTGACTGGCTGGAAACTGGAAGGTGCCATCAAAGGGACAAATTGCCGACACAGCATTTCTGCCCAGGTCCCCTTTGAGAATGAGGGATTAATGGATCCACCTCTCATAATAAAGAAATGTCCCCATATAGGCAGACAAATTAGGCCCAGATATGAATACCTGGGCCTTCCTGTGTCAGGTGTAATTGGACCAAAAAAACTCCCATTCCTCTCAAACCGCAGTAATCAGGCCCGTGGATACCAGGAGACCACATTTGAACCTGTTTAGTTCAGGTATATTCAACTCTGGCCTCATTCTCACCAGGTTTTCACCCTAGTGAATGAGGCTCCAATGCTAAGGTGCAAGTGGAAGGTACAAGCTCACTGTCCAGCCCCGTTGCTGGCAACCTGTAGAAGTCTATAGAAGGCTGACAGCTGCTGCGACTGGATGGGGCTTTACATTACACCGAGCAGTACCTTCGAGTAGTATGCTCGCAGGGACCAGTGGTCAAAATGCAGACTGCTTGCTCACCTCTTAAACACTCATCTCTCAGTAAAATTGCATTGGATTCACCTGCTAAGTCTTATTAAAGAGTGAAGCTGCCTGTGGATGGTGCCAAGTCAGCAGATGAAAATACTGACTGGACAGACTGGGTCTAAGGAGGTATGTTATTGCATAAAGCAGTATTTGAAACTGAACAGTTATCTTACAGTAGCTACTATATTCAGTAAACATGTCCTGTAGATACATACAGGTCATATGTCTGTAGCCCTGGGTCCACAGCGCTTCCTGCCCACTACTGTATGGACCAAGCTGTCATTGTTGCTGCTGCAGCAAACACAGGTTCTCTTCCTTTCTCTGGCCACCAATGATTGGAGCTGCAGGCTGGGGGGGGGGGGGAGCAGAGGTGAGAGAAAGGCAGACAGAAGCTTCAACCGGAGCTTTCCCCGAGGCTCCACCCACCATCACTGCCTGGAGAAGGAGTGGGAGAACTGTGAGTGGCAGCTTGGGGAGCAACTAACGAACCTCCCCTTTGCCTGAGGAATACTAGGAGGGGAAAAGACTTGGGGTGGTAATCCCCAGAGAAACTGTTGTGGAACTGTGTGGGACTACAAACCACAGAGGCTGTGAGCTGGAAAGAGAAGGAAAAAGAAGGAGAAGCCATGTCTCAAATGGGATGTGATAGGTGACCATAGACTGGGCTGCGGAGTTGGAGAATTGCCTGCCATGAGTGTCTGCCATGGTGTTGGAGATAGATTAGGCTGCCACATCTGTGTGGAGGGCACAGCTGTCAGAGAAATCCAGTGAAGTGAAGGGAAATCGCTTTACTGGTCCCTTGAGAGAATATCATTAATGATTTTCCACCAATGCCATTGGTTCCTGATGCCAAAAAGCAGGAGAAAGCTTAATTACAAACCGCAAACTGGTGAGAGGCTGCAGAACACAACTTTGTTATCCAATTCACAGACTGCATACCAGTCTGCAGAGGCCGCAGACCACATCTTCCTTACTCACTTCTTAAAGTAACAATGCCACTTTGTTTTGGGATACAAGTGCTCTAACGCAGGAACTTTGGGATCCAATGTTTAATAGTACACTCGACAGTGTAAGGGGCATTGAGAGATTGAAGGACCTTTAAGCTTCCAGTACAACTCTATAGTTAGGGCCTCCCTAGACTTAAGGTTCAGGTACAAAGGCACTTTAGGAGGTCCTCTGATTGTTTGTGGTGTTGTACAAAATAGTTCACTTTTAAATATGAGTAGAACCAGGGGAGGACTGGGCCCGGGGGCAGGGGGGCAATTGCCCCCCGGGCCGCTCTGATGTCCTGTAAAAAGGCTGCACCCCTTCTGCTACAGACATGTCTAAAGGATTCCTTGTGAAGAGAAGTAAAAAGTCTCTGCCACTGACCTACTGAGTGTAGGTTGAAGACAAGGACAGAGTGCAGGCTTCCCCCTCCCCAGCATAGATGGCTTAAACTGTCTGAGCAGAGGCCGGTTCCCTGCCCCACTTGAGACTCTCCTCCCCTGGCCAGCCCCAACCGAGCTGTCCCAGCTCCCCCAACCACCTTAGAGGGACCATACAGTATGTCAGACAATAATAAATACAGTTACTTTTTATTACATCATTAGAATCCTGTTAAAATACAGGAATACAAAAAGATTGCCATATTTGCAGCTCCAAAGGGCGTTATTGGATCATTGTGTTTTGCGATATTCTCACTCCATGTCCTCATAGAGCTATATAAAGTGGCTCAAACATGTTTGTAAAACAGTCAAATGGTGCAAAACTGGCATCTTAAAACACCTCCCGGAATAGAGCAAAATTTGTCAGCGCTGTTACTCAAGTGATTCTCTATAGTGGGGTCTCCAAACTGCGGCCCGAGGGCCAGTTGTGGCCCTTTACTAGCCTTTAACTGGCCCTTGGAGCACTATTCCTCCAACTGATATGATGCACTATTCCTCCCAATAACACCAACAAGGGAGCACTATTTCTTCCACTGATATTATTCATGGGATACTATTTCTCCTACTAATGGGGGCACTACTCCTGCTCCTACTTACTACCAACCTTGAGGCCATATTTATTCTCACTGATGCTGGGCCTGGGACATTTTCTGCCCCTGCTGGCCACAAATCGGCCCTCCTAAAGTCTTAAGGACAATAAACTGGCCCTTTGTTTGACCTCTGCTCTAAAGTATCCTCCTTCACTCCTCTACCGACAGCTGCATAAAGGGTTATATAGGGAGGTGAAGAGAGGGACATCACAAAAAAAAAAATTAGACATTCCCAGAAGTGAAGACGGCTATGATGTTCAAGGAGGGAGGGGAAAAGTCAGGTTTTTTTTTTTTTTAAAGTTCAGAGGTGCATTGCAAGGGAATAAACAATCATTTATGAAAAAGAAAACTACTGCAAATAAGCATTTCAAATACTTGATTTTCTGTTTTTTCACCTGCATTTTTTAAGTGACAGGGTCTCTTCAAAGCTTGGCCGGGATTTGTTTTTTGTCTGTGAACTGGCCAGGAAGAATTCTCCTTAAGCTGGATATACACTATACAACTTTTGTTGTTAGATTTCCTTTAGACTTACCTTTACTATGTAGTGCAAAGGGCCTGCCAGATTGCAAACCAATTGAAAGTGTTTAGGTTTGACTCAGGCCCCCCTGAGAAATAAAAAAACCCCCTAACAAAACCCCCCCCCCCCCTCCCCTGATATGTGGAATAATCCTCCTTCACAGATAGAATAAAATAAGGACTCAATAAAACAACTTTTCCTAAAATGACTTTTGGGGTGATAAGAGACATATTAATTATGATGCTATCCGATTTCTCCTGTTTCCCTTTTCTCTTCTTTCCTCTCATTGTTTCATTATATGATGTATTTGTAGTAATAACCTTTTCCTTGACTCCCTGTAAAGAGTCCTAGATACAAGCCACATTCATAATGTAAAAATACCTTTTAAAGAATATTAATTCAAATGTTGATATATGATGTATATGCAGTTATAACTAAAAGTATTATATATGCCTCAGAATAAACAAATATGAAATGTTCCCTCAATAGAGTGGATATATAGATTATAATATGCAACAAAAATGCAAATAACAGAATGGTAATTTGACCCCTCTCTTTTATGCAGAAGCCGTTGTCATACTGGTCACAGTGATCTCATTTTTTGCATTCTGAGCCATTAAGGACCTATCTGCGTTTAGTGACAGGGCAGCGATGACCCACCCTCTTACGAGGTTGTTGGTGAGCGCTCGTCACTTCCGCGGATCATTCCTGGCTTCATTGACGCTTCCGGCGGGTTTTCTTTCCGCCGAGCGTCATGACCGGATGCAAACAAAGGACGCACTTCCGGTCGCGTCCTAAGGTAAGATACGAAGGTGGGAAAGTGACGCACTTCCGGTGCGCGGAGAGTAACAAACAAACACCAGATCACAATTCATGAGGTAATGATCAGGTATATATGCGACATGCACACACACTCAGGACATGGCGGGATACGAGCAGGATGATGGAGGCTCTTGGCGCAGTAAGTTTTTTGAGCTTTTTTAAAACTACCTACCCCAAATCTTGGCAATATATTCAAACTAATTTAGACATGCTTTTCTATTGAAAACGTCTTAGGTCGCCCCCTTTTGAACCAGATGACTATACCTTCTCTATCCCTGGGAACTATATTCACAAGTTATTTCAGCTGTAAATTCTATAATATCATTGCTTTACACTGGAATATACTCTACTATGTAAGTAACAAATATCTATAGGTATATATATATATACGATATGTATACATTAACATAAGGGATTTAAATCGAGATATATACCCTCTTTTTGTGAATATAATCTACTATTATCTGATTACATCCTAGTGGATATACTACAAGTCTGGGGGGAATTTTTCCATCCAACGTTACAAGACACCTATATCTACTGCTATAAGGGGACTGGGTCCCAATATGGTCTAAGATTAAACAGAAGGATACAAAGGTAATAATGAATCAATTTGGAGATGTACTCATAAATATAGAACCCTGTGGTTTTATATATTTGTGTTTTTGTCTCTCCATTTCTATTGAATGGATGAGATATGGGAATACTAATATAAATATATACACTACTTCTCTTATTAGACCTTCATGTGATACAACCAATAGCAGCCTCCATATCATTGCTCTGATCCCGACCTGAATCCTCGATAGATTCCAGTGTGGGAATTGAGGTAAATATAATATAAATCATTACCAATATTTGAGGATACTGAGATACCCTTTTGAGATTCATATGTTTTTCATTTGCCCCATATATATAGGTGGCCTACTCCACCAGTTTTTCGGGCCTTGGCTCTCTCCCTCTTCACTTCCCATTTTTTATTACTTTATGATCAATATGATATACTGATACTGATGACCACGGATCACATGGTTTTCTGCATTCTGAGAGGTGTGTTGTTTTTGATTAACAATCTAATACAAGATATGGAAATAAAATGTGACATAAAATGCTTTGTACTAATTGCATGTTTCTGTTTCTACTAAAAGAGATAAATTGTATATTTGCGTCTGAGGTCCAGAAGAAGCTAAGGCGAAACGCGTCGACCTCTTCAGACCACTATCCTAATACTCACAAAGTGTAACTACTACAATATCTGTATATCTAATATTTTGACCTATAGATATGATAAATGTTCTTATTTCGAATAATATGTATGTCATTGTATAATTCTGTGTTTTTGAACTTTTGTTCTTTTAAAAAAAAACTTTGGTTAAATAAAAGAATATATGTTTTTTATATCTATGGTAGTCGTTTGCCTACTTCAATATGTGCCTTTAAAGTCCACCAAATCTCTATCTCCTTGAGCAAATTTGTTTTGTATCATGGAGTTTCTTTTTCTCTAATCAATAGGATTATGGCACACAAGGGTCAGCTCAACCAAAAACCCCCCTCTTTTGTTTAGGTTTGACCTCATATTATATGGTTTTGGTAAATCCAAAGGAAAAAATCTAAAGACAATTGTATAGTGTGTATGGCCCATTACTTACAAGAACATACAACAAGAAGAAAAAGGGATTATAAAGATTATAAAGGTCTAATCCCTAATATACGAGAGCAAAAAAGACAAGTTCCCCACTGAGTGGGACTATAGCGACCTACAGGTAGAAGTCAAAAAATATTGTATAGGGGGTAATAAAAAATACACTTTTATTAAATAGATCATTTATAATGTCCAAAAAATTGAAACATAGTAGCAAAACAACACAAAAAATAACAATCTAGTTGCTGACATGGCAAAGTCATATTACACATACACAACCCACGGGATACTCATTGCAGGACACGGTTGTGTCAGTGATGTGTGGCAGCAGGCACGAATTATGAAGACTCTATCTTTTCACCTTTTGGATACCATCCGATTTTCCGATTGCATATAAGATTTTCAAATTTAGTCCTGCCTATCTCGATATGCTGATCCTGCTTTAGGGCCCTCGGATCTCGTTGGAGGAACTGCTATTTGGGGGAATACTGGGATAATCTCTTCCTGTATGTCCACTTTTTGCTGCTGCCAACTATCCGGTCCTTGGTTTTAATATCTGGTTGTTAATTATATTTTCCATTGGCTTCCATTATGTGACCACAAGACTTATGCTACCCCTTGAAGAAGGAATATTATTCATTTTGAAACGCGTTGGGTCTCTTTTCGCCTTGTATTGCATTTATCCATCTGTGAGCCACTGTATTTTTTTACATGGGTTGTGTATGTGTATTATGACTTTGCCATGTCAACAACCAGATTGTTCCTTTTTTCTGTTGTTTTGCGACTATGTTTCAATGTTTTGGACATTTTAAACGATCTATTTGATATAAGCGTATTTTTTATTACCTCCTATACAATATTTTTTAACTTCTACCTGTAGGTCACTATAGTCCCACTCAGTGGGGAATTTTCTTTTTTACTTACAAGAACAGGAATACAGTATAAAGGAGTTGTTTTAGGCCAAGTTAACATATGTGCAGCCGCTATTTCCAGCCTGGGGTCCGGTGCATTCCTGTTCACCAGTTCAGTTTAGGTCTGCATTTTAACCTGAATTCGCACCTGAACCAGACTCAAAAACACACAGGAACCTTTTGGAATTCTCATCGAAGCCACCCCCGACATGTGTGAACCGGCTCCATTGAGCTAGTCACACTTGCATGTCATGCGAATGGATGCGTTGAAAATCGCATCCAATTTGCACATATGTGAACCCGGCCTTAAATAGAGTGAAGGCAGGTAAGAATTTCTGCCCTTTTCTTCTTATTGTCTGTTTCCCTGTTGAGTTGATTCCTCTTACTTTCTGTGTGGCCACAAAAATAGGAAATTAGAGGAAATGTCCCCTTTGATACCAAAAGTTTTTAATCTTTCTGCACTCATACAATCTTCCAAGCAGGGCATGATAATAAAATGTGACTACCTATATATATATATATAAAAAAAAAAAAAAGATGTAACCAGGAAGATTTCATTAGTGGGAGTATGTTGATAAAATGCTGCATATCGCCGATCACATCAGTCAGCTGATGATGGGAAATTGGACGGAATTGTGTAAATGTTATATTGCCAGTGCTGCGTCCTTGTGTTCAGCTGATACAGCAGGTATTTGACAGTCATGGAAAGCTCAGCAAAAATCTCCTGGCTCTGCAGTGTGGAAAAACAAAAACTTTGTCTGCTGGAACCACTGCTGACTTTTGTATGGTACCACAAAACTTTATGTAGCCCTACCCCCCGTAAGAGTTGCTGATGTCAGGGTTCCCCACAGCTTCACATAGCATTTCCTTCTTGCTTCGAGACACAGAAATTAGTCTTTTGGCTTGTTTTTTTATTAGAGGGTGATAACTTTGATGGGGTAAGGGATTATGGGATGCCCAACTTGAAAATGTCCAACAATCAAAGCCGGGGACAACTTCCTCACTATTTACATATTCCTCTTCTTCCTTCCACCTGCACAAACTTGGTTCCCTTGTACAGCTTCCGCTGTGGGGTGAACAGCATCTCTCACCAACTTCTACCTCTCTGTAAACACTGATCCCAGTGCTACTGCCTGCAGAAATACTAGCCCACCTGGCTGCCACCTGCCCACCTGGCTGCTTTCCTTTCCCAGTCCTCCGACTGACACACACATGGAGATTCCCCAGGGCAAGGTTGGATGAAGACTTGGCACATCGCTGTCTTCAAGAGAGCACTGCTACAGCTGGAAGTCTCTCCCCTTGTCTGTCCCTCCACTGTGCTGATCTACTCACTGTTTCTCCTTGCTCTCTCAGCTGCCTCTCCGGATAGGGTCCCTCCAACTGCCTCCTGTGGTGGGATCCTTCCAGGCCAACCTCCTGAGCTTCAGCCTGAGGTAAAGCCCATCCACAGTTAGGGGTCGCTCAAGGGCCACCAGCAGCCTCTCCTCAGCACTGCTTCTCCACCTTCCACCCGACTCCCCTGTTGGCATGGCTCATGACTATTTAGGGGTCCTTAGTTCCCTGCCAGGCCACCTGTCTGGGGATTGGCTAAGGGCTCCTAAATATTCAAGGCAATTTCTCCTAGCCTCCGCCCACAATCTTCTGGAAACATTCTCCAACATTCTAGAAACAGGGGGAGACACCAGAGAGCTGCCAGGATGAGTCATCAAGCTCTGGCCTCTAATAACTCTGACCCAGATACGGTGACTCAGGTTTATCCCTGGACCAGACTATAGTTTTCTGCTCTAATTCTAGTGGCACACACTGGAGGGTGCTACAATTATAAAACACGATTCTGCATATTCAGTATGTCCTCATTCACAGGGTCACTGAGACACATAGACCGTGAATGGGCCATGTGTTTATGTAGCTCAGGCGCCAGGTGACAACTGCTCATTCTAAATTACCAGGAGGTGCTGCTCACCCACACACAATTCAGAACAAGAAGCGTTGTCCTCTGTATCTTCATACACTTACATAGGCTGCCTGCATGCAGCACCTGGAAGTTCAATTCACATAACCACATGGCATATTAACGTTCTATGGGCCTCAGCACCCGGAAGGATGATACCTATAAGGATGACATGCAGTGACGATCTACAAAGTTCAGTAACGTATAGAGACCAACCAACCAGATTTGTGATAGCATGCTAGCATGTGGGTTCAACTCCACTTCTAGGCCAGTGGCCATGTTACCACACCAGCCCCCACATATGGAACGATAATGTCTTTCCACCTGCCAGTGACTCCTGTCCCAGCATACACCACTGCAGAGTCATTTTGGTAGTGACAGTGTAGAGCACTCTCTCCACTAGCTCCTATACCACATTACACTTTACAATCCTTAGCCCATAGGCTCAGAGTAAAAACACTGGGATTGATTTACTAAAACTGGAGAGTATAATATCTGGTGCAGCTCTGCATGATAGCCAATCAGCTTCTAACTTCAGCTTGTTCAAATAAACTTTGACAATAAAACCTTTTAGCTAATTGGTTTCTTTGCAAAACTGTACCAGATTTTGCACTCTCCAGTTTTAGTAAATCAACCCCACTGTATACTTCATGTATACATGTAACGCAAAAGGAGCAGCTGCCCAGGGCCCTGTCATTGTTATAATGCCCAAAACAGCTGCCTCCTGAGACTACACTGTCCATACTTGCCAACTGTCACGGATGTCTGCCTGTCCCCATGTTCCTGCTTTGGAAATAAGAGCTGCGGTCGGAGCATCTTACAGCCATTACTTTTATTGCTGTTCCTGCTCATTGCATCGCTGTATCGCAGTATTAGGAATTGCTGCCCACATCGGGACTGGAATCTCCGCCCCCTGTACCTCCCTCTACCTCACTCCTCCAGCAGTTTTTCAAGCACAGCCAGTGTCTTGGAGGAAATAAGGGACATCCCCGAGGTGGCGTCCGCTGGCCTCTGCTGTTTGAGTGGGAAGGATGGGGTTGTGCCTGACATCTGAGAGGAAGGGTTCGAGGTGGCGTCCGCTGGCCTCTGCTGTTTGAGTGGGAAGGATGGGGTTGTGCCTGACATCTGAGAGGAAGGGTTTGGTGTGACAGTGATCAGAGGGAAACAAGCTAGTGCATGTGGAGGTAAAATCATCTTGCCTTACCTCGTGTATTAGTTTGCAGGCACTTCTAAGCTAAGTCTGCTGGGTTATTGTCAGGTACCTGTGAGGTAAAGTCCGAAGTGGAGCTTGAGTGCTGAGGATTCAGGTGAAAACGTAGTCAGGGAGGTCGGGCCGGCAACAGATTGGGCAAAGCGGGATACAAATGAAATCCAAAGAATGGTCAGGCAGGCAGAGATCATACACAAGCTGGCGGTGAAGTACGGAATCGGCAAAGATATCAAGTCCAAGAGCATACAGCACACCCAGGGAGATAATCCAAACAAACGGCACTGAGAGGCAGGAAGTGCTGCTATTTATGGGCTGGTTAAATTGTACATAGTGAGTCTAAAGCAATGCATCAGGCTGGAAAATTACTGCAAAGACTCCAGAGCTTCCCTGTGGCACAACAGGCAAAGCTCAAGGACACCCAGGTACATGACAGTTATTGCAGCTTAGAATAGAAATGCTGCCTGTTAGCTGACAAATGGGAAGCATTATGAGAAATTGGGCTTATTGAGTGTCACTCTCTCTCTCCAGGCTTTCACTACCCCCTGGGGTATGCCCTCCTGACCCCCCTCTAGTGTGTGCCCTCCCAGCCCCCATACTATGCCCTTCTGACCCTCTGGTGTGTGCCCCCCTAAACCCTCCCTGGTGTGTTCCCTTTCGACCCCCCTGGTGCATGCCCTCCTGACCCCTCCTAGTGTGTGTCCTCCTGACTCCCCCTGGTGTGTGCCCTCCTGACCCCCCTTGCTGTGCATCCTCCTGACACCCCTAGTGTGTGCCCTCCCGACCCCCCCTAGTGTGTGCCCTCCCAACCCTCCCTAGTGTGTGCCCTCCCGACCCTCCCTAGTGTGTGCCCTCCTTACCCCCCCCTCTGGTGTGTGCCCTCCCAGCCCCTGTACTGCGCCTTCCTGACCCCCCCTAGTGTGGGCCTTCCCACCCACTGTACTGTGCCCTTGTGACCCCCTTTACAGTGCCATGCTGGCCCCACATACTGTGCCTTCTTGACCCCCTGTCCTCAGTTCTTGTCACGTCCAATACTTTGTCCTGGTGACACCAGACCTCTGCCCGAATGACACCCAGTCCCCTGCCCACGCGACCCCTGTGCACTGTCCTACGTTTTTAATGACTTCTGTCCTCTGCCTTACTAATGACCTCTGTACACTTCCCTACCTAATACTGACCTCTGTACACTGCTCTACATCCTACTGACATCTGTACACTGCTCCACATACTACTGACCTCTGTACACTGCCCTACCTATTACTGACCTCTGTACACTGCCCTACTTACTACTGACCTATGTGCACTGCCCTAACTACTACTGATCTCTGTACACTGCCCTACCTTTTACTTATCTCTGGCACCCTGTGGTGGGTATGTAGCTGGCACAGGGGCTGTGGGTGGATGGCTGGTACAGGGCCTGTGGGTAGCTGGCTGGCTGGTACAGTGCCTGTGGCTGGCTGGTACAGGGCCTGTGGGTGGGTGGCTGGTACAGGGCCTGTGGATGGGTGGCTGGCTCGCTGGTACAGTGCCTATGGCTGGCTGGCTGGTACAGGGCCTGTGGATGTGGGTGGCTGGCTGGCACCAGGCTGCTATGGGTGGGTGTATGGCTGTGATACACTCCGGTGAGACTAGTCCCGACTCCAGACGAGGCTGTCCAAGGTGAGGGAGGCGGCCTAAGAAGGCAAACTGATGTCACAAAAATATCGGCAATGTGGGCCAGTTCTGGGGCCGATACCGTTTTTCCGGGGAAAGTGCATATCGGCCCCCGATATCTTGCCCTTGCCGAAAATCGGTCTATCCCTACTACTGACCTCTGTACACTGCCCTACATACTACTGACCACTGTACACTGCCCTACCTACTACTGACCTCTGTTACACTGCCCTACATACTACTGACCTCTGTACATATTCCAAATAAGGGTGAACGAGTGTTTTGTAAAAGGGTACATTAATTGATTTATCTCTGGAATTTATGCCCTACCTACTAATGACCTCAGTACACTTCCCTACCTACTACTGACCTCTGTACACTGCCCTACATCCTACTTACCTCTATTACACTGCCCTACGTCCTACTGACCTCTGTACACTGCCCTACATATTACTGACTTCTGTATACTGCCCTAAATACTACTGACCTCTGTATGCTGCCCTACATACTCCTAACCTCTGTACACTGCCCTACATACTACTGACCTCTGTACATATTCCAGATGAGGGTGAACCAGTGTTTTGTAAAAGGGTAGATTAATTGATTTACCTCTGGAATGTATGCCTTTTTACTGCATGAGAGTAGGCTGCTGGTTTTGTTAACTGCTGCAGCTAGGCTTTGCATGTTATTGCTAAGTCTGTAATCTGTGACATGTTTGCAGGTGTGTCAGTATGTTGCTGACTATGTCTGCAGACATGTTTGCAGGTGTGTCAGTAAGTTACTGACTAGGTCTGCGGATATGTTTCTGGTGTGTCAGTATGGTACTGACTATGTCTGCGGACATATTTCTGGTGTGTCAGTAAAGTACTGATTCTATGTCTGCATATACGTTTCTGGCGTGTCAGTATGGTGTGTATTTTTGATGTGTAGTTTAGAACCTATTTGTGTTTTCTGACATGTTTTTGGTGCGCATGTATGGTATTGTTTCTTTGCAGGCATGTGTTAATAATAAATGGATGACAAAAGGAATAAAATTGATAAAATGCTGTAACCTTCAGCATCCAATCAGTAAACTGGAATATTGTGCAGTAACCTTTAGCAACCAATCAATGAGCAATAATGATGTGCAGTAACTTCTAGCAACCAATCAGTGAGCTGTAATGATGTGCTGTAACCTCTAGAAACCAATCATTGATCAGTAATTATGCGCAGTAACCTCTAGCAACCAATCAGTGAGCAATAAGCATGTGCAATTACACTTTAGCAACCAATCAATGAGTATGGGCCAGTTCTTTATGTTTACACTAATAACGTTTTTTTGAGATACGTCTCTGTGTGTGTTTGTTTTTTCGTGATATTGAGGTGGAGAGAGAAACTTCATGGAAGGAGGGGGAGGGCCCAAGAAAATGTTTGCCCAGGATCCAGTCAATATTAAAGACGGCCCTGCCTAAAATAGGGACATATCCACCTAAAAGGGTGAACCGCAGTTACCAATACACCCCTCCTACAGTCCATCTGTCTCCTGGCCACTACCACTTTTGCTCTTGAGCTGGCTGCTCCTCCTTCCCGTACCTTTACTCACTTCAACACTCACAGGGTTACCCTGCAGTTGTTCACCTTGTTCCCCAAGTATAAAAAGACAAAAAGAAAAGCGCTCTAAGTGCAGACAAATTTATTGTAAAATAAGAACAATAGCTGTAGCAACTCACAAGATGCCACGGTATTCAGGCTTTTTTGCATCAAATATGATAAGAAGCTCTTCTAGGTGGTGCCATCTATCCACACTACAGGCAGTATACACTGAAACACCGTCCGTCACATGGGAGGAAGAGAGCCGGCTATCTCTTAGCGGGGTCCGGGGAGGCAACTGCGGTGTGGAGATGAAGGAGAGAAGAATGCGGCCACGTCACCAGGGAGCTGGAATGCTTGGTATGATCGGCATGCACGACACGCGTTTCTGAGCATGCGGAGAGTCCCGATCGGACATGCGCGCTCTTTCATCAGGTGCTGGAGAGCCATAGTATTCAGGGAGTTTAAATAGGAAACTCCCTATTTAAACTCCCTGAATACTACGGCTGCAAAAATACTTACACCCCTGCAAAAACTCTTCTCCACGGCTTCTCCAAACCCTTTTACGTCTGTCACATGTGCTCAGGGTGAACCTGCTCTCATCTGTAAAAAGCACAGGGTGCCAGTGGCAGAACTGTCAATTCTGGTGTTCAATGGCAAATGCCAATTGCGCTTTATGGTGCTGGGCAGTGAGCACCACTGGAGGATGTTGGGACCCCAGGCCACCCTCATGAAGTCTGTTTCTGATTGTTTGGTTAGAGACATTTACACCAGTGGCCTGCTGGAGGTCATTTTGTAGAGCTCTGGCAGTGCTCATCCTGTTCCTCCTTGCACAAAGGAGCAAATACCAGTCCTGCTTATGGGTTAAGGACCTTCTGCGGTGCTGTCCCGCTAACCTAGAGCAACTGTGTCTCCTGGAATTTCCTCCATGCTCTTGAGGATGTATTGGGAGACACAGCAAACCTTCAGGCAATTGCACATATTGATGTGCCATCCTGGAGGAGTTGGACTGCCTGTGCAACCTCTATAGCAGGGGTCTTCAAACTATGGCCTTCCAGTTGTTCAGGAACTACAATTCCCATCATGCCTTGTCATGTCTGTGTATGTCAGGGTTTTACAATGCCTCATGGGATGTGTAATTCCGGAACAGCTGGAGGGCCGTAGTTTGAGGATCCCTGCTCTATGGGGTCCAGGTATCCCCTCATGCTACCAATAGTGACAATGACCCTAGCCAAATCCAAAACTAGTGAAAAACAGTCAGAAAAGATGAGTAGGGAAAAAATGTAATTGGCCTCCACCCTCTAAAACCATTCCTGTTTTGGAGGTTGTTGCATTGTTGCCCATCCAGTGCACCTGTTGCTAATTTCATTAACAACAAAGCAGCTAAAACTGATTAACAACCCTCTCCACTACTTAACGGACCAGATCAATATCCCTGGAGTTTACTAGAACCTGATGCTAAACGCTGATTAAAAAGTGTTCCTTTAATTTTTTTGAGAAGTGTATTTTCTGAAAGCAGGGTCCTGCAAAATAAAATGGTGGTATTTTCTTTTTTTTGTGTCATGTGATATTAGTGCAACTGCCCATCAAACTCCTATTTTGGTGCTCAAAATTTTTGGGGGGGGGGGGCGCAAAAAGAAAAATTTGCGGCAAAAAACGTGGTAAAAAATTGCGTGACTTTGACGCCACACAAGTGTTAAAGGGGCCTTCAGTAATCAAGGAACAGTGCCTGCACCTCCCGCAGCACTCTACCATCCAGCACCATCCTCCATCCATTGCCACTTGCCAGCCCACTAGCCCAGTACAGCCAAGGCCCAACTTAGCTCTCCCTATCACAGCACAGTGCATGCATGCACCTCCTGCAGCATGGTTATATCGTGATGGTAGAGTGCTGCGGGAGGTGCATGCACTGTGCTGTGATAGGGAGAGCTAAGTTGGGCCTTGGCTGTACTGGGCTAGTGGGCTGGCAAGTGGCAATGGATGGAGGATGGTGCTGGATGGTAGAGTGCTGCGGGAGGTGCATGCATGGCTGCACTGTGCTGTGATAGGGAGAGCTAAGTTGGGCCTTGGCTGTACTGGGCTAGTGGGCTGGCAAGTGGCAATGAATGGAGGATGGTGCTACCATCCTGCACCATCCTCCATTCATGGCTCCATCCATTGCCACTTGCCAGCCCACTAGGCACTAGCCCAGTACAGCCAAGGCCCAACTTAGCTCTCCTGATAGGCACTGTCAGTGCATGCACCTCCCGCCGCTCCCGGACCCGGTCCCGGGGCCTTCTCTTACCGTCGGAGACGAACGTTCCGATCCTCCGGACGGTCCGAGTGTCACAGTCACTCCAGGTCAAGTGTCAGGTGGTCACCTCGCGTCAGGACAGGACAGGTCAGCTCCGCTTCTTCTGACGAGTCAACTGCAGTGCAGCCAGTGCGAGAGTCTGCGAAGATGAATTCGGGTGGCTGATACGATCCCAGTGCTGCACAGTCTGTCCGACTCCTCACGCGGCTCTCCTCTCTCTGCGCCGGCGGGCGGGAAGGACGTGACGCCGGGGCGGTGCACCGCCCCCACACGTCACGTCAACACAGGACCGTCCCGGGATGTTCTCCTGTGATTGATCCAGGCTGGAGTCTGGACCAATCACAGCCAGGAGTCCAGTAAAGTGGGGAGTGTCGGGGCGCATTGCTCTGCGCCCCGATGACCCCCAGAAGGCCGCCAATCGGCGCCTCTGTTCGGCTCAAGTGGGGTCAAAAACCCCACCCCCCATACCTACCACTAGGTCCGGCGCCCCTAGTGGGCTGAAAATGGACAATTTTTTTTAAAATCTTTTTTTCTTCTTCTTTTTTTGGGGGGGGGGGGGGGTAGCCACCCCTGCGCCCCCTATCGGCCGGCCGCCATTGTACAGCTCTATGTACAACTCCCTTCTTCCTCCAGCACTCACTCACTGCAGAACCCAGCAGGAACACTGTGAAGATCTGACAGTCACTCAGATTTTAGCAATAACCCTTTACAGGCAGGAACCTAAGACCTCTTATTGTGCAGCAGAATTTTGGAGTCCAACTTGCACCACTCCTGTGGCTACAGATCCCAGGACCACCTCTTCAGGCACTGCCAACCCACCTGGCTGCAGCTGCTCCTTTCACTAGCCCTCCAGGCTAACTTCACCTGCAGTCTTCCAGACTGACACTCACTAGCCCACCACCCAGCCGACTCTCATGAGATCTCCCAGACATGCTGACCTGCTCCTTCTGTCCACTCTCCTTGCTATTGTGCCTTCAGGAAGGGCTTCCTCCATATGTTTTGGAAGGAATCCTTCCAGCACCTGAGCCCCCCCCCCCTCTACCCAGGCTAGGGGGCACCCTCAAGGGCCAACGACAGCCTCCTCAGCACTCCATCTCCATCTTCCACCCAACTTCCCTCCCTGGCAAGACTACTTACCTCCACCCACCAGCTCTAGACGTTTCTACTACCTTCAAGACCAGGGGAAAGTGCCAGAAAGCTGTCTGTTAAGTCATCCAGCCCTGACCTAAAGTAACCCTGACCTAGATTACACAGCTCAAGCTAAGCCCCCGTTCACATTGACTGTAGCTTTGAAATCGTTGCAACTTTATTTCAAATCGCACGACTTCAAAGCTGCATTTCAGTGCGACTTGGAAAACATCTGTGCGGCTTAATGCACAGATGCCTATGCAAGTCGCACCTGAGATCTCCAAAAGTAGTGCAGGAACTACCTTTTTTAATTGGTACCACACCGCATAGTCAGCGCTGCACTGATTTGAACAGAGCAATTGCGGGCAATACGCTGCAACCTGTCATGCGATTTAACTTGTCAAACCACATGTCAAGTCGCTCCAATGTGAACAGAGGCTTAGCCCTGAGCTAACTATGTTTTGCCTACTTTAACATCAAACCTTTTTACATCTAGCACACATTCTAGGGTGCTACATAAGTAAAACAGTATTTTATTTAAAAAAAAAAATGGCAATTATTAATGACACACAATGGCTTAGTAAATTAAATTAAAAATAGGGCTTACAACTAATTTACAAATGCATTGAAAGTAAACATTTCCCAAGAGAAATATGGAAGCTGCTACTGCTGATCTCCATGAAAAAACAACAGTTGTCTGTTTTGCTGATCCTCTGGCTTTGATACCTTTTGAGTCACTGACCTGGAGCAAGTATGCAGATTGAGGAATTCAGTAAAGCCAGAAGTCATTATCTCCATTCTTGTCTTGGGTCAGCGAAGGCTAAAGGGTCAACATTACAGCCAGACAAGCAGCATTTTCAGAGCGAGTCAGCATTGACAGCCTACATGTTCCTCTCAGGAATAGTTTTACTTTATGAGTTTTTAATTAACAGATCACTGGATTAAATTGTGTTTTTTTAATATTGCCCTGGAGTTTAGCTGTAATGAAACATTTTAGAAGAAATAATAATAATAAAGTGGTCTCATTGCTCCACAAGCACACAAAGTAAAGTAAATGATAGGCAGGTTTTCCTGCAGTACAGTAACTAAAGCCAGGAATACTGTATCTCACAAAAGTGAGTACACCCCTCACATTTTTGTTAATATTTTATTATTTCTTTTCATGTGACAACACTGAAGAAATGACACTTTGCTACAATTTAAAGTAGTGAGTGTACAGCTTGTATAACAGTGTAAATTTGCTGTCCCCTCAAAATAACTCAACACACAGCCATTAATGTCTAAACCGCTGGCAACAAAAGTGAGTACACCCCTAAGTGAAAATGTCCAAATTGGGCCCAATTAGCCATTTCCCTCCCCGGTGTCATGTGACTCGTTAGTGTTACAAAGTCTCAGGTGTGAATGGGGAGGAAGTGTGTTAAGTTTGGTGTTATCGCTCTCACTCTCTCATACTGGTCACTGGAAGTTCAACATGGCACCTCATGGCAAAGAACTCTCTGAGGACCTGAAAAAAAAGAATTGTTGCTCTACATAAAGATGGCCTAGGCTATAAGAAGATTACCAAGTGTAACGGCTACCCAGGTGGTGAGAGGGTATCAGCCGTTGGAGACGTCCTATTTCCCGGCAAGTCCCTGTGTAGTAATGGAGTAGTATAATCCCAACCATAAGATCCAAGAGGAGAGTCAGGTTCAGCTGTTCAACGACCGGGTAATAATGCAGTAAAATCCTCCTCCAGGAATAAGACGAAGCTACGTTTCAAGAAATACAGGCTTTTATACACCTGGGGAGTATATCAGACACTACTTAAAGCGGAGTTCCGGGCACAAAATCGATCTTTTTTTTTGTGCCCGTCCGCTTGTTCTCATTCACCTGAAAAGGAATTGGATAGTTAGGTTTTTTTTTTACTCACCTTGTAATTGGAGATCACTTCCACCCTCTGCGCCGCGGCTCCGCCATCACTTCCTGGCTTGCACTGATTCCTGGGAGCTGAACGTCATCGCTCCCAGGAATCAATGCGACGGCACCGGCCCCTCTCGTCACTTCCGGTATTCCTCCACAGCTTCTGGCATGCCCAGAAGCTGTGGAGGAATGCGGCGCCGCACCGGAAGTGACGAGAGGGGCCGGTGCAGGCGCATTCTGGGAGAAGAGGACGCAGAAGAGGATCGCGCCGGCTTCAGCTGCCCACAAGAGAGATGGCAACGCTGTGGAAGAAATTTTATAAGTGAGTATTTCTTCTGGCAGGTAAGTGCGAACCAGGACAGATCAGAGGCTAGCCATTGTGGAATGTACTAGCCCTGACTGTCCCGGGGGTATGTTCACTGAAAATTTTTTTCTGTGCCCGGAACTCCGCTTTAAACAATGGCCCGACATACACCCAGACAAATAGGTAAGGTCATTACCACATTTAACAAAAGCTGCCTCAGCCCAAATCAACATAATGTAGGCAAAAGCGCATCGTTAATCAGCAGACATTCCGTCTCTAGGCTGGCCATACCTTGACTTCATGGAATGTCCATATAAGGAGTCACTTTCTGGGGCTCACAGTGCAAAGAGAGATATGATAGCAGGGAGCAGGGCCGGACTGGGGATAAAAACCAGCCCTGGAAATAATTTCATACCAGCCCCACAGCATAACGTCACCTCACCCTGTTTTCATGTGATCATAGATTGTATTACATCCCCATCTATAAAAGAGATATGGAGCGCATACCGCTCGTCACCAAGATTCCCAATATACCCTCTGTATCCCCTTCCAGTAAACGTCCATACTAGTGATCGACCGATATCGGTTTTTCGTTGCCGATACCGATCTTTTAGCCAATGCATATCGGTATCAGACGATATTTTTGTACAATTAAAATTTTTTTTTTTTTTTAAAGTGCTTTTGTGGAGGGATCTGGGAGAGGAGGAACCCCTCCTCTGCACTTAAAAGCATTCAAACTGCCAAGTTTGGCTGTTTTGAATGCTGTAATTTTTTTTAATCTGGCACCAGACAGTACCCGGAAATTATATTACTCATGACATCACTTCCGGGTTTTTGCATGGAGACCCAATCAGAGCCGAATGCAGCTTTCATCAGGTATTCGGCGGCCGTGCAGGCTGGTTGCCCAGGTCTCCCGGTGGGACGGGAGACCCGGACGAGCCGCGGAAGGCTCCCCTCCAGCTCCTTGTAACGACAGCCGAGTGGCTTCTCAGCATCGGTTGTCATTATAAACAGCTGACCATCGGCTCTGGACGCCGGTACCGGGGTGATGCCTCTAGCTGCAGGCATCACTCCGGTACATGCACTTTCCCGAAATATCGGCAATATTGGCCACCTTGGTGGTATATCGGGGAAAGTGCATATCCCTCTAAAATGGTTGTCCCTGTATCCTGTGTCTGGGCTGCAGCATAGGCACAGTGGCCCTCTCACTTTAAATGCTCCCACAACGCCAATAGGAGCCACTGCTGGATCCGCAATGGGGCCACAGTGGTGATGCCAGACCGTCGTATGCATGCTGCTGCTGCGCATAGGTGCACGGTGGTTGCAATGGAAAAGATCTGGCATCACAAACCCGCCCCATCCACCCATTAGGGAGGAGAGACCGGGCTGACGCCGCACAGTCATCCAATCAGGGGCCACCTCCCGCAAGGGGAGGGGGAGATGAAAAGTGCCCCAGCCTGAAGAACATATCTCCGTCAACCAGACGGGCAGAGTGCGGCATGCCCACAAGACCAGCATACACATTCCCTCCATAGCTATCAACACAAAAGCGTTCAACAGGTCAACTCGATAGGACATTTACATTACACCCAAATATGGGCCATATAAAAAAATACCACAAAGGTGTCTAACGTAGCACTGAATCTCTAAAGCAGGGGTAGGCAACCTATAAAAGATGGAGATCTACCCGAACAACATTGAAGAGATCACCGGGGTGCAGAGCTACCTTTTTTTAGCATCCCCTTTTATCATTTTTTTTTTTTCAAATTAACTAGCAAATCCATAATAAAAATGAAAGATGGCATAAAGAAAACCCTGAAAAAAAACTACTAAAACTAATGTCACTGTAAAAATATAAACTTAGCCTACCTTAAAAGTTAGCTTCAGTGAGAATTTCGTCATTCACTTTCATTCACATTTTTTTTGTCTTGTCTGGGGGGTAATTGGTTGCCCCCACAAGTCAGATGCAGGAGTTCATCATGAAGGCAGAACATCTGGTACTGCAAGCTGATTTTCTTGATTAGTTTCAAGCCTGGCTATCTTCTCTGATTTCTTGCCAGTGTCAGTAGTATGTAGGGCAGTGTACAGGGGTCAGTAGTATGTAGGGCAGTGTACAGGGGTCAGTAGTATGTAGGGCAGTGTACAGGGGTCAGTAGTATGTAGGGCAGTGTACAGGGGTCAGTAGTATGTAGAGCAGTGTACAGAGGTCAGTAGTATGTAGGGCAGTGTACAGAGGTCAGTAGTATCTAGGGCAGTGTACAGAGGTCAGTAGTATGTAGGGCAGTGTACAGAGGTCAGTAGTATGTAGAGCAGTGTACAGAGGTCAGTAGGATGTAGGGCAGTGTACAGAGGTCAGTAGGATGTAGGGCAGTGTACAGAGGTCAGTAGTATGTAGAGCAGTGTACAGAGGTCAGTAGTATGTAGGGCAGTGTACAGAGGTCAGTAGGATGTAGGGCAGTGTACAGAGGTCAGTAGGATGTAGGGCAGTGTACAGAGGTCAGTAGTATGTAGAGCAGTGTACAGAGGTCAGTAGTATGTAGGGCAGTGTACAGGGGTCAGTAGTATGTAGAGCAGTGTACAGGGGTCAGTAGTATGTAGAGCAGTGTACAGAGGTCAGTAGTATGTAGGGCAGTGTACAGGGGTCAGTAGTATATAGAGCAGTGTACAGAGGTCAGTAGCATGTAGAGCAGTGTACAGGGGTCAGTAGCATGTAGGGCAGTGTACAGGGGTCAGTAGCATGTAGAGCAGTGTACAGGGGTCAGTAGCATGTAGAGCAGTGTACAGGGGTCAGTAGTATGTAGGGCAGTGTACAGGGGTAATCAGTATGTAGGGCTGGGGTCAGGAGGGCAAGGTATAGGGGGTAAGGGGGCACACTACTAGGGGATCAGAAGGGCACAGTGCAGGAGGGGTCAGGAGGGCAGGGTATTGGGGGGGGGTCAGGATGGCTGGAGTGTCAAGAGGGCATGGCACCGGGGGGACAGGAAGATATGGTATTGGGGGGGGATCAAGAGGGCTGGGGTGTCAGGAAAACTGGGGTGTCAAAAGGGCATGGTGCTATGGTGTCAGAAGGCCATGGGGCTGGGGTTCAGGAGGGCATGGTGCTGGGTGTTCAGGAGGGCATGGCGTTGGGGGGGATCAGGAGGGCATGGCATTGGGGGGGTCAGGAGGGCATATCGCTGGGGGTAAGGAGAGCATGGCACTTGGGGTCAGGAGAGCATGGCGCTGGGGGTTCAGGAGGGCATGGCACTGGGGTTCAGCAGGGCATGGGGCTGGGGTTCAGCAGGGCATGGCGCTGGGGTTCAGCAGGGCATGAGGCTGGGGGTTCAGGAAGGCATGGCACTGGGGGTCAGAAGGGCATGGCAGGGGGAGTTCAGAAGAGCATGGCCCTGGGGTTCAGGAAGGCATGGCACTGGGGGTCAGGAGGGCATGTCGCTGGGGGTCAGGAGGGCATGTCGCTGGGGGTCAGGAGGGCAGGTCGCTGGGGGTCAGGAGGGCATGTCGCTGGGGGTCAGGAGGGCATGTCGCTGGGGGTCAGGAGGGCATGTCGCTGGGGGTCAGGAGGGCAGGTCGCTGGGAGTCAGGAGGGCAGGTCGCTGGGGGTCAGGAGGGCAAGACGCTGGGGGTCAGGAGGGCATGTCGCTGGGGGTCAGGAGGGCATGTCGTTGGGGGTCAGGAGGGCAGGTCGCTGGGGGTCAGGAGGGCATGGTGCTGGGGGTCAGGAGGGCAAGACGCTGGGGGTCAGGAGGGCAAGACGCTGCGGGGTCAGGAGGGCAAGACGCTGGGGGTCAGGAGGGCATGGCGCCGGGGGTCTGGCACTGGGTATTCAGGAGGGCTGGGGTGGGCTAAAGAAGGTGCACATGTCTTTGCTCTGATTCCTGTGTTGCATTCCCACCTGGCAATGCTGGCATCACCCAAAAACTCCTTGGATCGGGGAGGAGGGACTGTGGGGATGAGGGAGGGATCATCATCGGCGCGCCCGTGACAGTCACCAGTCGCAGACTCGCAGCCTGGCAGCCTCACCTGCACGACCAGCCTACCTCTCTCCACTCAGCCAGTCAGTTTCTCAATTTCCCCGCCGCGCCAGCCGCCCCGCCCCCGTCGGCGTCGTGACGTCATTCCGCTCACAGTAACTATCGGACTGACAGACCGTCACTCACCGCCCCAATGCATAAAGCGGCGCTGCGGCTGGGTCGGCCCTTAAAGCGGCGCTGCGGCTGGGTCGGCCCTTAAAGCGGCGCTGCGGCTGGGCCGGCCCTTAAAGCAGCGCTGCGGCTGCGCCGGCCCTCAAAGTGGCCCCAGGGCCGGCGGCCCACCGGGAGATATCCCGGTATCCCGCTAGGCCAGTCCGGCCCTGGCAGGGAGTGTAAATAACCGAATGGTTGCTGGGAAATCCTTCACACGCATGAACCAGGTAAGCACAAATATTCTCTGTCAAAGGTAAGGGTCTGTTACACCAAGACCCTGAAACTAAGCAGCAGCATGGTGGCCAGGATGATATAGTGGTGTAACAGGACAGGTGCCACCCAGAATAGGCCTCCCCATGTTCGACCTAAGAAGTTGAGTGGGAAATAGACGTATGAGTGCTGCCAGCATTGCTGCAGAGGTTGAAGGGGTGGGGGGGTCAGCCTGTCAGTGCTCAGACCATACGCTGCACACTGCAGCAAATTGGTCTGCATGACTGTCATCCCAGAAGGAAGCCTCTTCTAAAGATGATTCACAAGAAAGCCCTCAAACAGTCTGCTTGTCTTCAGCAAACTAAGGACATAGATTACTGAAACCATGTCCTGTGGTCTGATGAAACCAAGATAAACTTATTTGGTTCAGATGGTGTCAAGCGTGTGTGGCGGCAACCAGGTGACGAGTAAAAAGACAAGTGTGTCTTGCCTACAGTCAAGCAGGGTAGTGGGAGTGTCATGGTCTCCGGCTGCATGAGTGCTGCCAACACTGGGGAGCTACAGTTCATTGAGGGAACCATGAATGCCAACATGTTCTATGACATATTGAAGCAGAGTATGATCCCCTCCCTTTGGAGACTGAGCCGCAGTGCAGTATTCCAACATGATAACGACCCCAAACACACCTCCAAGATGACCACTGCCTTGCTAAAGAAGCTGAGGGTAAAGGTGATGGACTGGCCAAACATGTCTCCAGACCTAAACCCTATCGAGCATCTGTGGAGCATCCTTAAATGGAAGATGGAGGAGCACAAGGTCACTAACATCTACCAGCTCAGTGATGTCGTCATGGAGGAGTGGAAGAGGACTCCCCTGGCAACTTGTGAAGCTCTGGTGAACTCCATGCCTAAAAGGGTTAAGGCAGTGCTGGAAAATAATGGTGGCCACACAAAATATTGACACTTTGGGTTCAATTTGGACATTTTCACTTATTTACACTGTTATACAAGCTGTACACTCACTACTTTACATTGTAGCAAGATGTCATTTCTTCAGTGTTGTCACATGAAAAGGTAATACAAAATTTACAAAAATGTGAGGGGTGTACTCACTTTTGTGAGATTATATATTTATATACAGTATATATACACAGATACGCATGTGTTTTCAAGCTTTGGGGGGCACACCCTAATGCAATAGTCTGCGCACACCATGATGTCCCCCTCTTAATCGTTAGTTATAACCCCCTAAATGCCACACCATGGTGCAATGCACATGGTTGCGGGGCAGTTACAGCTCAACCCCATTCAATTGAATGGGTCACATTCGGCGACCTAACACAACAGAGGATATAATTCCTATCGTGGCCACAGAGCAAAGCACTACACTCATGGCATGTGTACACCCCCGGCTGCTGCCTTTGCAGGTTTGGAGGAGCGGTTGGGGAGCAGTAAAATCATGGCTTAGCAAGGGCAAACCATATTCCAGCTTTGATCATGTAACAGATAACAGTTGTTCAAGGTTCACAAGGCTTTGGTGATAGTTTTCTATGAATAGATGCTAATGGCCTCATTTCAGACAAGTGGGGGTTAAGAGTACCCTCCTCCATCTTCCGGTACTTATTCCTGGAAATTTACTTGTTAACATTTGCTAAATGGACTTTATATGACGTTTGGCAATACCTGTCTCTGCTGTGAATGAATATTTCATGCTATTTGCATTACCAGCTCAGAGAAACTTAAATGTCTAAAAAGGGTACAGGAGCGACCCAGCTAAAGGTTAGAGACAAGCGAGATTCTACGTAGCTGTCTTTTTAAATGAAAGGTTGTCACGAATGGCCAGATTTATAAAAATTAAACCCCTGTAATTGTTCTTTTAATCCTGTTTAGGAACTCACTGGAAACAGAATGATACATCTTAATATAGCTACAATGTTTGAACCAAAGTGGAATTAAAAGACCTAATATAGACAGACATAGGCTGTGGCGTTATTCTAGAAAGATGACAGGAGGCCCCCTGCTGGGAGTACTTAGGTATGACATCATACAAACCTGGCAGGCATTAAACCTAGCTCCACCTTCCTGGCAAATTTAAAAAAAACATTGCAGGGAAATGATAAACTTTGCAAATTGCATAAACTCCCTGTCTTGCTCTTTTATGTCTGATCTGGTTTTGATGTATCCTTTGTAGTTAAAGAAAATACTAAACTTTGCTACAACTGTCATCCCAAACGAGACTACAATTCCCGCATGGGCGCCAGCAAAATTATTAGCTACTATGAAAAAACAGATACATCAAGACCCTGCATTAACATAAAGCCACAAGGTAAACAAGACACATACACTATATTACAAAAAATATTGGAACGCCTGCCTTTAAACGCACATGAACTTTAATGGCATCCCAGTCTTAGTCCGTAGGGTTCAATGTTGAGTTGGCCCACACTTTGCAGCTATAACAGCTTCAACTCTTCTGGGAAGGCTGTCCACAAGGTTTAAGAGTGTGTCTATGGGAATGTTTGACCATTCTTCCAGAACGCATTTGTGAGGTCAGGCAATGATGTTGGACAGAAGGCCTGGCTTGCAGTCTCCGCTCTGATTCATCCCAAAGGTATTCTATCGGGTTAAGGTCAGGACTCTGTGCAGGCTAGTCAAGTTCCTCCACCCCAAACTCGCTCATCCATGTCCTTATGGACCTTGCTTTGTGCACTGGTCCAAATCATTTGATGGAGGGGGGACTAGGGAACAGTTTCTCATATTATTGTTTAAAGATTTGTTTGCCAAAGACAACAACATCATCAGCAGTAATCAGCACGGGTTTACAAATGGGCATTCGTGTCAAACCAATATGTTAACATTCTATGAGGAGGTTAGCTGTGAGCTAGACAGTGGGAGGCCAGTGGATGTGGTGTACCTGGATTTTGCTAAGGCGTTTGATACAGTTCCCCAAAAACGCTTGATTTATAAATTAAAGCGGTAGTAAACTCAGACACTGATACCACATTTTAACCTTATATCATTCACATTAAATATTTTCAATGACAAAGCCGCTAATAGTATGCCTGAAAATAGTTCTTACTTTGATAAATCAATACATTCTGGAATGCTTCTTCCTTTTCCTTGGCGCCGCCATCACAGCTGAGGTCTTCCGCATTTGTTCAGTACATTGTTTCCGCCCTCATTCTGTTTCCCTGGCCTTAATCCCACGCATGCGCATTACTTACCGTATCCAAGCCTCATTTTGGTTCACTGTTACTAAGGAAACCTTTATACAGCGAATAGGAGCCGATCTTGTTGCTCCCTTACTTCCGTACTCTCGCGGGATCACGGGGCTGACGTCTAAAATAGGAAATGACGCAGTCCCTGCATAGACGCTGCATTTTTCCGGCAGCATAACCTTTCCGGAAAATTAGGGTTTAAAGCGCATGCGCGGGTGACGTAATGATAAAGAAAATAATCAATATTTCGGAAAGGAAGCGGGTAAGTGAAAAAATGAAAATGAACACAGATAACAGACTCTGGGATAAATACTATAATTGAAAGTCACAATAATGGGTATACAACTGCTTTAAGGGCGACAGGCATCGACTTATGTAACGCTAAATTGATGATCTATAGGGGGGGGGACTTTTTAAAGGATCGACTATGACAAATATAGGGTAGTGAAGTTTGTCGCCATTTCAGGAGTGCGTGCAAATTTAGGGTTTGACATGTTGGGTATCTATTTACTCAGTTCAACCTCATTCTGTATATGTTAAAAAAAATGTGGGTACCATATATACTCGAGTATAAGACGACTTTTTCAGCACTTACCTTTCTCCAGTGCAGTGCGCTTGCGCCGCCACCGCTCGGTAAAGCCCGTGCATGTTTTGCTATTCCCGGGCATACAGCGCATGTGCAGTGACGTGTTGGCGCCGGGCGGCGCCATTTTTAACTGTAAGGCGCCTCACTGAAAGGTAATCGAGACTCCCCCCGCAGTCCTTAGGAGATGCAGTGCTGCGGGCATGGTACAGAAAATTCTCCTGTACTATGCCCACAGCACTGCATCTACTGTACTATGCCTACATCTCCTGTACCATGCCTGTACCATCTCCTGTACCATGCCTGTACCATGCCCACAGCCCTGCATCTCCTGTACCATCTCCTGTACCATGCCCACAGCCCTGCATCTCCTGTACCATGTCCACAGCCCCTGCACCATGCCCGCAGCCCCTGTTTTGGGTCTTGCGGTGGTCCTGTTGGGTCCAGTAGCTGCTGTATTTCCCACCCTAGGCTTATACTCGAGTCAATACGTTTTCCCAGTTTTTTGTGGTAAAATGAGGTGCCTCGGCTTATATTCGGGTCGGCTTATACTCGAGTATATACGGTAATTTATTACATTTGTGTGCCAAAAATGAACTTTAGTGTATTTTTTAACTGGGATTTTGTGTTTCCTAAACTTTCGCGGTAAAACTGTGTGAAATAAAAAATTGGAACTACCACTATTTTATTCTCTGGGGTATCTGCTTTTTGACTACCCCCTCCCAGGCTAGTGTGGTGGGAACTAGGGTGGCCAAATGTGTGCACAAATGGTAAAGTCCATTTTTTGGGATCCGTGGGTGCCATCTACAGTAAAACCCTGTTACTTTCGGTGCTTCAGACATCACCCCCAGAACATTTCTTCATCCTGACCAGAATAGCACATTTCCCTCAGAAGGTGGATGTCCTCTCTAATTACATCAATATTATACAACTGCTATTGGGAATTATTCTAAGTCCTCCCTCAGAGAGATTTACAGGCTTTTATTCTCCTCTGTGTCTCATACAAAGAAGACCAGTGTTGAATTTAAAGAAACGGAGTCTCGGTTTGAGATGGACATTTTCCAGTTCGTAGGTCTTCCTTTTGGAGCTCTCCACTCCACCGATGACCTTTATGGGGGTTTCTAATCTCCGTGTAGATCCTCTGAGGAAATGGGGGTGCCTAAAATCCACCACTATTTGAATGGTATTCTACTGTTGGCTCAGAGTCCAGATGACCTAGTCGTTCAAAAGGGGATTCTTCTGGCCAGACTGAGAAGTTTTTCCTGGATAGGAGGTGTCAAGACAGTTGGAGCAGACTTGACTAGTCATCAATACAGAGCCCTAGTTCAATGCTCACACAAGCTCCTTCTTTGAATGGGCAAAGCAGTTGTCAGCATCCCAATGCAGGGGGTCTCTTGGAAACGATGATGTCGATGATACCCTTGACACACTGGATTCTCTGGAGGTCCAAGGAATTTCCTTTTTGCAATGCAAAAGGCAGCTAATTTAAAGTGCTTCTTCCCAGATGCAGTGCAGGAGCCTCTGGTGATGGGTATGTCAGGGGACCCTCACTTGATAACAACAAGAGAAGGGCGCACCGACCTTGTGCATTACCACTTAAAAGTTTATTAAAAGCAAAGAAGGGTATAGTACAATATACTCACAAACGTAGCATATGAACAAGCATATAGGAAATGGGCACCGCTCGCTTCCAGGACACTTCTCTACTGCTGGATAGCGTGATGGTGTCCTCAAAACCTGATGTGGCTTATGCGTTTCGAGGGAGGACCCTCTTCCTCAGAGCCAAAATCGCCACTTCATTTGTGTCATAAAACCTAGAAGATTCACCTTCCCGCATACTACTCGAGCGCAGGAGAGATATTGTTGTTTTTTGGACCCTCACTTGATACTGTCCGGTAGGTTCATTATCCAGGACCATTGTCACCACTAATGCCAGTACTTGGTTCCCAATGAATGGGTTTTTAATTGGAAAATCTTGCCCATATGACTCGGGTATGGGGCATCACCATCCATTTACAAGATGCCTCTCTTCCTACCCTCACCTGTTGGAGGAAGTAGATGCCCTCACTCACCCAAAAAGTAGTCCCTTATTAGATGCCTTTCCTCTGTTGCCTTTGATCATGAAGTTCCAGGGGAGACTGTTATCTGAGGGTCTCACTATGATAGCAAGCATGCCGAATGGCCCGCAGGCCTTGGGTTTACCTGGATGGTAATCTAGGCAGGACAAAGCACTTCCGCTACCAGTGTTTCCACAACACCTGTCCCATGATGGCCTGTAAATGGAGGGGGGAAGGATTGGAGGACTTGGGCCGTCTTCTGGAAGTGGTTAAATCCTGACAAGGTTCCAGAATAGATGTTAACAAATCCATTAACTCCAAAGTCTGAAACAGGTTCACAGCCTGAGCAGCATTTTGATCCTTGTAACCTCTGAGGTTTCTATCATTTCCTCACATGATTCTGGATTTGTTGCTCAGCCTGGTCCTGTGAGGACTCACATTTCAGCTTTCACCAGGGAAAATGGGCATGCAAGGTGCCAGGGAATGTTTCATGAAGTAGGCCCTGAGACGTTGCCCTGAGTTGGAACAACGTTCCCCAGTAGGTTCTTATTGTGGTCCTGTATTTCTTGCCAGGACCCTGTTTGCATAATCAGAAAGCAGTCTTCAGTGGGACATCACACAAAAGGCAGTGTCCCTCGATAACTTCAGGGGCTAACTTCAAGGGGCAGAGTATCGGCTCTGCAAGCACTTGGAGCTACAGAGTCCTACACAGGGGCGTAACTACAGGGGCTGCAGGGGTTGCAATTGCAACCAGGCCCCATGCTCCAGGGGGCCTGTGCAGCTCCCCTGTACACCTGGATAGGAGGAGTGTCTGGGGTAGTATGTAGAGAAATCACTGTCCTCCTGTAGCTGCAGGATGAAAATGGAGGAGATTGGTTCCTCTGTATGCTGCCCCCAACACTCCTCCTATCCAGTTCACTTGTGTCTCTGGGCCCCTGTGTGCTTCCCTCTCCTGCCGGCTGCTACAGGGGATGTGTCACAATAGAGAACCAGGAAGGGTCGGTAAATATGTAATTTCCCAGCTCCTTCCTTTTCTGAATGGACAGAGTCATAGTCAGTGACATTGAATGAAAAAAATAAAATAAAATGATAAAAAATAATACAGTTAAATACCAAAAAATAAAAACTACTGTCACCAGTGGGTGAACTTCCAGGATCGCAAAGGTCACACTTGCGACTGGGCCCTGGTATTCCACCACCATGTGGGAAGAGCCCAAAGGCTTGAAGGGAAGGACCCTGGCCATGGGTTCGGGGGGGGGGGGGCCTTCCTGGTTTCTTGCACTGGGGCTCTGAAGGTTCTAGTTACGCCTCTGGTCCTACATCTTGTTCCTTCTGGACAAGCTGCTTCCTAGAGCATCTTTGTTCCTAAGGTAGCTTCTGTTTTCAGCTTACAAACAATGTGGCTAATCTACACTGGATGTACTAAGTGTCTAAAATGCCTACCTTCAAGCAGCTTATTTGGTAAAATCTTCCAGAAGGCTGCTTGTAGGAGTAACCAACAGCAAAACCTTGTCATCTTGGAGAGTCAAGGTCATCCAGAAAACTTACAGTGCGGCCAGGCAAGAGCCTCCAGATTTGATACGGACTCATTCAGCTAGGTCAATTTTTACATCTTTAAATTTGGGCATTTGCCTATAGAGACCTCTGCAAAGCAGCAGGCGGGTGGGCATAGTGCACTTGCCTACGGCGCTACAGGGAAGATCCAGGTACATCAATGGACTTCAACAGAATGGTGGTCCGGGCTTCTATGTCCATTGTGATAAAAGTTGATTATAAATTTTAGCCCACCCTGTTTAGCTCGCTATTTATCATATGCTGCCATGTTGGCATCAGGAAAATTGTATCCAATACTTACCATCATTTTCCTTTCCTGACACCAATCCATGGCAGCATACAAACCCCTTTTTTGATCTTGATATTTTTACAGAAAATAGGGGAGGTTGCTTTCAGTCAGACTTTTATAGAATTAAACAGGTCCTGTGGGTGGATATAGGGGCGGAGCTATAACATATATGCTGCCATAGATTGGTGTCAGGAAAGGAAAATTGTGGTAATTATTGGATACAATTTTCCATTTCTTTGAAGTGATCTCCATGTACTTCCAGCAGCCATATACCCTTAGGGCTTTAACTTAACAAAGCAATTTCATTTTACTACTTTTTCAAAAAACAGTGATTCTTGATCTTTTTTTTTTTTCTTCTTCGGTACAAACCACTCATCTGGCTGGTTCATGTAAAATCACACTCAGCTACACTCATTATCGTTTTCATGTAAACCATCTTGCATACCTCACAACCTTTTGCGATGGGAATGACGGACACCTATTAGCAAAAGTAGGTAGGCATAGGACACACCCCCTGTCATGCCCCCTCAAAGGAGAAATATACAAAAAAAATAATTGGTTAAACCCAAAAGTGCTTTTTTTTTTAACGACTACTATACCTCTATGTTGCCTTTTGAAATTTACAAACGTAGCAGTTTAGAAATTGGATAAAAGGTTTAGCTATGGAAAACACTTTTTGAAAAATAAAAAGTGTATTTTATATATACTGTAACTATATGGATCAAACCAAAATGAGGGACATATGAGGAGGAAAGAGGGACAGAAGGACTTTGTTCCAAATCAGAGACAGACCCTCCAAATCAGGGACAGTTGGGAGCTATGCGTCTTGTATTTGCTAGTTTTTACAGGATAACAACAGTTGTGTTCTTCTTATATATAAAAAAAAGATGTGCTCGAAAACAAATAAACAATAGCAGCTAGTGTAAAAGTTTAAAAATATCATAAAATACAGTGTTTAAAATCAACATGCATATCAAATATTCATGAATACTAATAAATCTGCGCAAAAAGCACAATAATTATATGCAAATTGCATGAATTTGCAAATTCTTTAACTACTTGCCGACCACCTAAATGGAAAAATACGTCATTACTTGATGCCATAACCCCAGTATTTTCTTTTCCTCAGGTGCTGGACTTTCAGATATAAGTGATCCCTGCAGTGGATTTGCCACAGGATAACTTTTAGAAGCAGCGGGAGAGGTGCCCGGGTGTACGTTACCAATCACTGAGCCCGGGAACCATCCAGCTCTGGAAATGTTGTCCCATAGAGATAAGTGATAGCAAGATGACCACTACTCATCTCTATGCCCTTGGAGGACCGGTGCAATATAATGACGTCACTTTCCTTTCTCGTGCCGTGTAACCATGTTTTTTTTTTCAAAAAGCAAAACATGCATTTTTTTTTTTTTTTATCTTTTGCTTTTAAGGGTAGAGGAGAGATTCTCCATAAAGAGGACCTGTCATGCTGTATTGGTATTTCAAGGGATGTATATATTCCTTGCGAAGGCAATAAACGTGACCAAAACCTAAAATGTTTAAAGGGACAGTGTAAAAAAATTTAAAAAAAATGAAAAAAAAAATGTTAAAAAATGTTTTTAAAGTTCCCCCCTGTCTCCGCGCGGTCATGTGCAGTAGTAAAGTCATACTAGGGCCACACCCACATATGTAAACAGTGTTTGCATCATACATGTTAGGTATTGCTGCAAAAGCCTGAGCGAGAGCAATAATTCTAGCACTAGACTTCCTCTGTGACTGTAAACAGGGCCATCTTACTGAATGGGCACTCTGGGAAGTTGCCCAGGGGCCCCATCTCCCCTGGGGGGCCCCACCTGCCCAGGGACTCAGCCCCAGCCAAGCATTAGTCCTGATTCCCTTGTGCATCCCCCCCCACCAAACTTAGTAGGTGGCAAGCCCCTGTCGGCCCTGACGCTGCTGTTAGAACACTTGGGCCGTGGAGGGGGAGCCCACAACTGCAGGAATGCCTGTCCGCCTCCACGGGAACAGGCGCACACAGGACAGTTGAGTCTGACTCCCGTCTGTGTGTGTGTTCACCGGACCCAGCCGCCAAACTTGGAAGCTGTCATTAGCCTGGCACTGCTGTACCAATAAATATCGCCTTATCGATAATTTGCATTTTTATTCTCGTGGGTGATTGTGTAGGGAGGGCCCCAGTGCACTGCATTGCCCGGGGCCCATTAATGCTCTTAAGATGGCACTGACTGTAAACTAGTAACCTGTAGAAATATTTAGTGTCGCCTAGGGTAATTTTTAAGTACCATCGTTTGGCACCATTCCACGAGCGTGCACAATTTAAAACATGACATGTTAGGTTTACTCGGTGTAACATCATCTTTCATATGATATAAAAAAATTCAAAAAATTGGGTATATATTATGTTTTTTTTTTTTTTAATTCTTTAAAGTGTATTTATTTCTGAATATTGTGCTTAAAGAACTGCTGTGCAAAAACCGTGTGATATAAAAAAATTCCCATTTTTTTCTCTAGGGTCTCTGCTAAAAAAAATGTATACTGGTTGGCGGTTCTAAGTAATTTAATAGCAAATAATACAGATTTTTACATGTAAACAACAAATATGAGAAATAGAACTGTGCACAAATATTTATGCAAAACAGCCAGTCACACCGCAAAGCACAATCTCTGCAGTTCAAATTCAGTCCCAGTAAAAAAAAAAAAAAAAAATTTAGAAACCGCAACTAATTGTACTTCAAAGTGCAATCTGTGCAGTTCAGTTATAGTCCCATTAAAAAAAAAAGTCCCCCTGCACTGTGGGTATTCAGCTTCTAAGCATCCAATCCTGGAGTTTCAGAGTGCCCGGGGGGGGGGGGGGGGGGCAGATTCAGCATCAAGCTCCGCTGCAGCCTGTCAAAATCTATGGCATGCTGAAATTTGCTGCTACAGGATGAGGCTGAACAGTAGTTTAGGGCTCTATGCATTTAGGGACATATGCAGAATACCTGAACGCATATGGTGTTAAAACACAAGAACCACTGAGTAGACCATTCATTGCTCGTTCACAGTGTATTTCAATCCCCCATAGACTTTGACAGGCAGTGGGGCTGATCGCAGTGCCTGTGCCTACCATAATAAAATACAGGCACTGGACACATAGGGGGATAGAAGTCCAGTGTGCAAGGGCGCCTAAATCAGTGTATTTTTATGAATGTTAACGTCCTTCTATTTATTTCCAATTCATTTGATTTCTCCACCAACAGAAATGCAAACCCCGACGGGAATAAACTCACTAGAAGATGATGACCAGTTAAATTAATCTGGTCAGACAGGCTTTAGGTTATAATGATCCAATATGTTCCACCACTCCAAGATGTATTGTTAATAAAACACATGAGACAGGTAAGGGAGAACCATAGTGTAGCAACTTCTTTTTATGAAATTAAAAGTAAAAATCAAACTTTCAAGCAATAGTAGTTTCTTGGCATTCGGGGCAGATCAGGCTTGAACTTGGGAAGTTGAATACTGCTGAACACTTCTGCAAAGCTTCCTCCTGTCACGTGTCCACCTGTCCAGTGTGTAATGATGTCACATGCACGGAGCTCTGTCCTACGCATTTTGCCACCTGGACCTCATCACAATGGGGGGGTGATCAACATCATGAGTTGGTTGGTGTCACTGGTAAATGGTTGCCAGTTTCCAGTGCTGATTGTTGGATAACCAGAAGTCTAAATGGCACTATGCATTTATCAAGGTATATGTGTTATATGGATATTTAATGTTCCTACACTAATTCTAGAGTGAACTTTCATTTTAATATTCCATCACAATAGTTGTATTTACCACTGCCTCTAATGCTTTGACAGCATGGTAAGGTGCTAATTGGCTTTTGGCAGTCCAAACAGAAAATATAATCAGAGAAATCAAAATATGAAACACTAAATCCTCGATGGGATCATAACTCACTCTTTATTATAACTGATTATGCACAAAAGCATGTATGTTTACTTGCAAGCTCAGACTGGCCATTAATGAATAAGTAGATCTTCTCTTTTCTTTAGAAAACTTAATAGTAAACAGATGCTTTGGCAATAAAACAAGTCATTTGTACTCAATGACTATTGCAAAGTGCCACACTGACCCGGTAAGTCGATTCACCAAAGGCATAAAATGTTCACTTAGTCTGTAAAAACCTAGTTTACTTTTGTGACTGACCACCTTGCACCCAGCTTGAGTGCCTCCATCAAGATACAGCTTCCTCCACTCTAGAACCAGTAACCAGGTATTCTAGCTTAATATTGCACCCACAAACTAGAAGGCACTAGCTTAGGTGCAAACTGGAGCTGACACTTTATTGTAAATTCACACAGAATATATACCACACAAAATCAGGTAAGAGGTTGATCACATTATCCTAAACAATGCAAACTGTAAACAGTAATCAGTCTATCTAACAACCGCTACCACATAAACCCATAAACATCCCACAATGGTTCAGTAACAAGGTAAAGTGGACACAATGCTAGTCACATCTCCAAGAGGATTAGCAGACAGAAACAATAGTTTGACTCAATTAACAATGGAAATTCACACCTAGGAGGTACACAATAGGGAATGGGGAGTCTGTGTGTTTGGGGGAGACACAGATCCAAATCCAAAGCAAAACCACTCAAAGGGTCCCCTAGGCACACGCCTCTCATGAATAGAGCACCCTCAAAAGCCAGGGCCCGTAGTCGGCAGACAAGAGGCTTTCCTGCGGTCCCTTCCAAAAGCCCCTGTCCCTGTTGGGTCTGTCACATTTCTCCCCCTTTAACCAGGTCCCAGACCTCCACCTAGTCTGGACATGCATTAGTTGTGCAGAGTGAACCCACATAGTCGGTCCACATGATGTCCACTCTTGGCCTTAGAGAAAGGTTGTTGTCAGCAGGTGTAGGACAGAGATCCTGGACCCTCTGTCCAGCTGCCAGCACTTCAGCTGGTGGTATTTTCTGTTCTTGGGTTCGGCCTGCTGCTGGGAAGAGGGGCGAACTGCCCCAACTCCTTGGAGCCATGGAGACACTGGGGTACTGGTGCTAGGCAGAGGGCAGTGGCGCTCTGCCCAGTTGCCAGTGCTTCAGCTGGGAGTAGGAGCGTCACTATACTAGCCTGTTACTGGGTAGAGGGGCCTTCTGCCCTGGCTCCCTGGAGCTTGGGAGTTGTTGCTGATGCTGGGCAGAGGTTTTTAGCAATCTGCCCTGATGCCAGCACTTCTGCTGGGGACCCAACATCATCCACTCTGGCTAACTGTTTGGGAGGGAGGCGGGCTTCCTCTACTCCCAGACTGTGGATCTGCTGTTGGGAAGTGAGGATGGCTTCCTCCTCTTCCATGTCTTTAACTGCTGCTGGGGAGATAAGCTGGCTGCTCCATCCCCCATACTCTCATCCACCTGCTGGGAAGACATTTCTCTAGTACGTCTCCCAGGTACATAGATCCTTGCTGGGGAGGGAATAAAGTTTCCTCTGCTCTGGCTGACTGTTGGGCAGGGAAGACGGCTTCCTCTGCTCCCAGACTGTGGATCTGCTGCTGGGGAGGGAGGATGACCACCTCCTCTACCAGACTGTGGATCTGCTGCTGGGGAGGGAGGACGACCACCTCCTCTCCCAGACTGTGAATCTGGGGAGGAAGGACAACCACCTCCTCTCCCAGACTGTGGATCTGCCATTGGGGAGGAAGGACAATCACCTCCTCTCCCAGACTGTGGATCTGCCGCTGGGGAGGGAGGACGACCATCTCCTCTCCCAGACTGTGGATCTGCCGCTGGGGAGGGAGGATGATGACCACCTCCTCTCCCAGACTGTGGATCTTCCGCTGGGGAGGGAGGACAACCACCTCCTCTCCCAAACTGCATATCAGTCGCTGGGGAGGGAAGTTGACCATCTCCTCTGCCTGGTCCTTGGTCTGTTGCTGGGAGAAGGACTACCCTAGCTCCCTGGAGCCCTGGAAGTGCTGTGGGTACTGGGCAGAGGTCAGTGGTGCTCTGCCCTGATGCCAGATGTTCCTCTGTTAAACAAAATGAAAATTTGGTGGCCTCGCACAAATCCTCCAGGGCCACAGATTGTTATAGGGCAGATGTCAGCAGCGCTCTGCCTTGATGCCAGCTGTTCTGCTGGAGGCTCACTGGGTTGTTCCTCCTTAACAGAAAAGTCTATTAAACCCCAGTCTCTGGAATTGCTGAAAATCCAGGGCCCAGGCTTGCGGCACTTGGGCCCAGTACCAGCGCTTCAGTGGATGACTCATAATCCATAACATCCATGGGTGGTGGGGCATACTGTTGAGCTTCATTGAACAGTCTTTTATATGCTTGTTCCAGATCCTATTCTTGTGTAACTATAAAGTCCAAGTCACTTCTCAATCTGTAAAAAACAGGTGTACTCCCTGCTAAGGAAGTGAATGTAAAAACAATAGGCCGCAGCCCCCCTCAAATATAACCGCAGTTATATACAAAGGAGCTAGAGAGAAAAGAAGGGGAGTGGCGCTGCCTATGTAACTGGTATAGCTAGTGGTGTATAAAAATGTCAAAGGTAAATAAATAGATAAATAAATGAATAATCAAAGTAAAACACTGATAGAACAAAAGTGCAAATATGATGCGAATGAGCGTGGCATATACAAAAGAAAAAGTGACTAGTGCTATAAACCCTCCAAACGATAATCAACAGTGGTGGATCCTTAAATTAGTGGTACAATCGAATATACAAATCCAAAAGGGTGAATAAATATAAGGTGACCCCTATATACTACTCAATAAATAAAATAAATAAATAAAGTGATAGTGTGCATAAATAACAGTGTACAACAGATATATGGTGACTCATTTTTAGTAACAGTCCATATATAGCATGCAACACAGCCCGTGGATCCTCAGATGGTGGTGGAAGTCGTAACCCTGTGGTGGGTATAATGGTGGGGTGCTCGTGATCCCGAGGGTAAGTAGCACACTCACCGGAAATACCCACCCCACACAGGGGTATAGAGCGGGTATATATATGTAGGTAGATCCTTCTGGTTGGTCCTGGTTCCCTGCAGGGGTCTTGACGAACCCCTGACTCACCACCTTGTGGATTGCAGGTCACTGATCTCCAGGCTCTCCTATTTCAGTAATAAGAGTCCAAGGTCAATCAGAAGGATGGACAGGTGCAGATGAATCAGTTCCTTGCAAAAGTTGAGGAAACACAAGATGAAATCCACTCTTCTCAACCTCTCAATGGAGCTGTCCTAAGGTCAGTCTAATGGGAGCCCAATCCTAACTTCAGTAGGAAGTGAAACATCAGCAACAGCAGCGGGTCCTGGCGAGCCCCTATAAATGCTGCTTATGAATGAAGCCACCTTTGATGGATGGAGATGGGTGGGAAGGTGATCTAGCTCAGGGGAGATATACTTGGATCTATCTGGTCCCCTCTCCAGTTACAGATCTGCACCAAGCAATGCCTGCTCAGGGCTCAGCAGACTATCTGTGTGTGTGTGCAAAATTATTCAGCCCCCTTAAGTTAATACTTTGTAGCGCCACCTTTTGCTGCAATTACAGCTGTAAGTCGCTTGGGGTATGTCTCTATCAGTTTTGCACATCGAGAGACTGAAATTTTTGCCCATTCCTCCTTGCAAAACAGCTCGAGCTCAGTGAGGTTGGATGGAGAGCGTTTGTGAACAGCAGTTTTCAGTTCTTTCCACAGATTCTCGATTGGATTCAGGTCTGGACTTTGACTTGGCCATTCTAACACCTGGATATGTTTAATTGTGAACTATTCCATTGTAGATTTTGCTTTATGTTTTGGATCATTGTCTTGTTGGAAGACAAATCTCCGTCCTAGTCTCAGGTCTTTTGCAGACTCCATCAGGTTTTCTTCCAGAATGGTCCTGTATTTGGCTCCATCCATCTTCCCATCAATTTTAACCATCTTCCCTGTCCCTGCTGAAGAAAAGCAGGCCCAAACCATGATGCTGCCACCACCATGTTTGACAGTGGGGATGGTGCGTTCAGGGTGATGAGATGTGTTGCTTTTACGCCAAACATAATGTTTTGCATTGTTGCCAAAAAGTTCGATTTTGGTTTCATCTGACCAGAGCACCTTCTTCCACATGTTTGGTGTGTCTCCCAGGTGGCTTGTGGCAAACTTTAAATGACACTTTTTATGGATATCTTTAAGAAATGGCTTTCTTCTTGCCACTCTTCCATAAAGGCCAGATTTGTGCAGTATACAACTGATTGTTGTCCTATGGACAGAGTCTCCCACCTCAGCTGTAGATCTCTGCAGTTCATCCAGAGTGATCATGGGCCTCTTGGCTGCATCTCTGATCAGTCTTCTCCTTGTATGAGCTGAAAGTTTAGAAGGATGGCCAGGACTTCGTAGATTTGCAATCTGATACTCCTTCCATTTCAATATTATCGCTTGCACAGTGCTCCTTGGGATGTTTAAAGCTTGGGAAATCTTTTTGTATCCAAATCCAGCCTTAAACTTCTCCACAACAGTGTGTTCCTTGTTCTTCATGATGCTCTCTGCACTTTAAACGGACCTCTGAGACTATCACAGTGCAGGTGCATTTATACGGAGACTTGATTACACACAGGTGGATTCTATTTATCATCATTAGTCATTTAGGTCAACATTGGATCATTCAGAGATCCTCACTGAACTTCTGGAGAGAGTTTGCTGCACTGAAAGTAAAGGGGATGAATAATTTTGCACGCCCAATTTTTCAGTTTTTTATTTGTTAACAAAGTTTGAAATATCCAATAAATGTCGTTCCACTTCATGATTGTGTCCCACTTGTTGTTGATTCTTCACAAAAAATTACAGTTTTATATCTTTATGTTTGAAGCCTGAAATGTGGCGAAAGGTCGCAAAGTTCAAGGGGACCGAATACTTTCGCAAGGCACTGTATATACCCACTCTATACCCCTGTGTGGGGTGGGTATTTCCGGTGAGTGTGCTACTTACCCTCGGGATCACGAGCACCCCACCATTATACCCACCACAGGGTTACCACTTCCACCACCATCTGAGGATCCACGGGCTGTGTTGCATGCTAAATATGGACTGTTACTAAAAATGAGTCACCATATATCTGTTGTACACTGTTATTTATTCACACTGTCACTTTTATTTAATGATTAGTATATAGGGATCACCTTATATTTATTCACCCTTTTGGATTTGTATATTCGTTTGTACCACTAATTTAAGGATCCTCCACTATTGATTATCGTTTGGAGGGTTTAAACTCCATAGCACTAGTCACTTTTCTTCCGTTTACTTGTATATGCCACGCTGATTCGCATCATATTTGCACTTTTGTACTATCAGTGTTTTACTTTGGTTATTCATTTATTTATCTATTTATTTACCTTTGACATTTTTATACACCACTAACTATGCCAGTTACATAGGCAGCGCCACTCCCCTTCTTTTCTCTCTAACTTCTCAATCTGTGCTAACTGGGAAGTTCCAACTCCCTAAAATTTCAAATGTCCTCCCATCTCCACTCCGTTACACTAATGAAATATGGATCCTCCTGAAGCATCTCAACTTACAATCCCGGGCCGCCGTAGTCAATGCATTCTATGGAATTGCTGTTCTTTAACCACGGACACACTTGGATAGCATACCATTACAATGCCCGATACCCATTTTACAGCACCATTTCCTTCTAGACAAACCTATCCAGCTCCGTCAGCCATTCCTCCCGAGGATGCTCTCCTAGGTATGGTATATGCAGGTCCAACTGCAGCCAACTGCAGCCATTTCCATGAATGTATCGAGGACCTTTCCAAAATAGTCTTGCTTCACTAGGAAAGCCTTCATCCCGAGTTTCCAGCAAATTGCGTCTCTCAATTTCAGCACATCCTGGGCAGAACCAGGCTCTCTATACTGGACAAACGTCTTTTGCATTCGCCATTGGAACTCCACTTCCATAGCGACCAGCTTCTGGAACACTTCTTCGATATCACCCAACACCTCGTGTCAGATTTGTCTGCCCCAATGTCGCAGTCCCGCTAAAAATTGCTGATCGCCACCATTACCAGTAAAAAAACGCAATTTTGCTGACACATAAGACTCATACACCTTGTTGGGGTGCACAGTTTTGAATGTTTGCCCTGGCTCTAGATGACCTTGTCCTGGCACTGGGCATACCCATGCCGTCCCTGGGCATACCCATGACCTTGTCCTGGCAGTGGGCATACCCATGCCGACCTCTGTGCCGTGACCGTGACATTATCACAACTCGGCCAGTGAGAGGGATGGAGCACATAAATCGGGAAGAAAAACCGGGTGGAGATGGAAGCCCTGTCAGTGGTGACAGCGCACCACTAGAGGGCTTCATTCTAAGGTAAGCATTTTGACAATGTGCTAGTATGCAATGCATACTAGCACATTATTCCATTGTCTTGCAGGTTTTCTTTTTTATTATAAAAGCTGCAGTTTACTACAGCTTTTAAAATATACCTGATACTAGCTAGATCTTCTTTATGTTCTTGAAATATTGATGTTGCCACAGAACTTATTCTAACATGCAGCTCTTACCTAGTGAGGACTCATCCTTTAATAATCTTTTACTTGAACTATTTCCATTCTGTATATAATCTTACATGTGAGAGGCAGGTTCTCTCTGTGTACTGCTATTCTGTATGGAAAAGAGTTAATATATGCACATTCTTTATGTAAAACTGGAATCACTGTAAAAAAAGAAATGTCATAGCACCGTTAGAAATGATACTCCATACTGTGTTCTTATATATGGCTGCTCCATCAATGCATTCACGCAGCTTAATAAAGTGTCCCTATAGAATAATGCAGCAGTAGGTGATATTTTTGTTGCATCAGAAGGAATGACACCATTCGCAAAATCTAGGCCGTAATTATTTATGAATTTATAATTTATATCCCAGCATGTTTAATATGCACTCGTACACAGAACATGTTTCTACATAATGACCCAGATTTATCAATGAACTGAACCCTTTATATAAAATGAAGAAGAGAATTGCTAAGCTTTATCTATTCTAAACTGAAAATAGAAGAACCTCGATTTTTTTATTTTTTATTTCATCATTTAAACTCAGCAGAAGATTAGCTATAACGCTGTGAAAATGTTTAACCCTGAACTCAAATTGTAGGATTTTGTGACATAAGACAAGCTGATTTTTTAGAATCTTATAACAAAAGTTCAATTTGAAGAATGATTATAGCATTACAGGTAGAAAATGTTTGCTGCTGACCTATAAGAATACCTGTGAATGAGTTTTTTTTTTTTTACTCGTTGCAGTTTTTGAGAAATGTTATCAATTTAAACAATTATGTAGAGTACACGTCAGCTACAAGCTATCTGCTTCTGGAATGGCTTGCAAAATAAGTCGCTATTATTCAATGACTTATGAATATTTTGATTAAAAAAATAGGCCCAGAGCAAAAATAAAGAATAAAATAAGCGCAAGGCCTGCATGACCGGATGGAAGATCAGGTAACAAAATGTTAGGTCACTGAAAGAGAACACAAGCGCCTACTAAGTGTAGCTTTAAGAAACTTTAATGGGTTAAAAAGGAGTATTACTCACAAAAGTGTTAAAATCGCAGGCACAATGAAGTGGCACTGTACATCTGATCCCCTGCGTCATCTGGGCTGGGGGAACACACATCTGCTGATGCGGATAAACCGAACAAGGCACCGGGTCTGTGGTCTGGTGTGCGGGTGGATTCCGGTGCTTGGGGATCTCGTGGATCGCACAGTGGGGTCAGTGTGACGTCCCTTCCCGGAAATGATGTGAGGAGGTCAGCGACGCATTTGTGGAGCATACACTTCTTCTTCAGGCCGTAACAGCACCATTTTGAAGTGGGGCTTATAAGGGCATGGCGAGGGCGGCGACATCCTCTAGGGGTCACGCCCTGGGTGTGCACACTCAGTATAATTGCTATGGGTGTTTTCAATATATATCGTTCCAAGGAAATATATGCATATACCAACAACTAATATATATATAGATAAATCTATATACAGTATATATATCTATATATAAATATATCTATATATCTATATATATATATATATATATATAGATATATAGATATATATACGCAGTATCTCACAAAAGTGAGTACACCCCTTACATTTTTTGTAAATATGTTATATCTTTTCATGTGACAACACTGAAGAAATTACACTTTGTTACTATGTAAAGTAGTGAGTGTACAGCTGGTACTGTGTAAACTGTTTAAATTTGCTGCCCCCCAAAATAATTTAACACACAGCAATTAATGTCTAAACCGCTGGCAACAAAAGAGCACCACTAAGTGAAAATATCCAAATTGGGCCCAATTTGCCATTTTCCCTCCCCGGTGTCATGTGACTTGTTAGTGTAACAAGGTCTCAGTTGTGAATGGGGAGCAGGTGTGTTACATTTGGTGTTATTGCTCTCACTCTCTCATACTGGTCACTGGAAGTTCAACATGGCACCTCATAGCAAAGAACTCTCTGGGGATCTGAAAAAAAGAATTGTTGCTCTACATAAAGATGACCTAGGCTATAAGAAGATTGCCAAGACCCTGAAACTGAGCTGCAGCACCGTGGCCAAGACCATACAGCGGATTAGCAGGACAGGTTCACTCAGAACAGGCCTCACCATGGTCGACTGAAGAAGTTGAGTGCACGTGCTCAGCATCATATCCAGAGGTTGTCTTTGGGAAATAGACGTATGAGTGCTGCCAGCATTGCTGCAGAGATTGAAGGGGTAGAATTTGACTGAATTTGAATGATATAGAATTTTGAATTTGGACATTTTCACTTAGGGGTGTGCTCACTTTTGTTGCCAGCAGTTTAGTAATGGCTGTGTGTTGAGTTATTTTGAGGGGACAACAAATTTACACTGTTGTACAAGCTGTAAACTTATTACTTTACATTGCAGCAAAGTGTCATTTCTTCAGTGTTGTCACATGAAAAGATATAAAAAATATTTACAAAAATGTGAGGGGTGTACTCACTTTTGTAAGATACTGTACGTATATATATATATATATATATATATATATATATATATATATATATATATATATATATATATAAATAACAGGTATAAACACATACACTTAGGCTATTTACTTTGTTACTGAAATAATAGATAAACGATGAACAAGGATTTGGTAATAAATAAGGCTGTTTGATAATATGTGATACATATGATAATTTGATGACAAAAGGATTAAAATAAAATACAAAATATATTTAAAATGTTTGATACAGATAATGAAAGGTAATTAAAAATAATTGGCTCTTGAGAATAATAGTATTGTATGAAGCAAAGTAAAAAGACTGTATATACACCATTACTAGGAATGGCCTTATACGAGGATGATACTGACAGCAAATGGCAGGGAGCTGATTATGGTGCTATTTTCTACTTTTGGGAATATCCTTCAACAGGAATGTGGCAGTGTAACAATGTTATAAAAGTTTAGATCAGTGGTTCTTAACCTGGGTTCGATCGAACCCCAGGGGTTCGGTGGGTCAGTTTCGAGGGTTCGGCACACCCTCCGCTAGTACCACTTCGTTGTCGGGGACTATTTCTCCAGTTTCGGGCATGTCCTTCCGCTCCCACTCCGCGCCTTCATCATGGAAATACATAACATCCAGTGGCGTAGCGTGGGGGGTGCCGGGTACAACATCTGGGGGGGGGGGGCGCATCCGCTCCGCAGTGTCATGTCACTCACTCTGTCATGATAGGCTGGCCGCCGCCGCCCGCTGAGTCTGCTCGCACTCGCAGCTCTCTCTGCCCCTGGCTCACTCTCACTGCTGGCTGTGCAGCTCGGCTCCTGGCCAAATCCGATCCAGCCGGCGTCGCCCACTGTGGAGTGGTGGGGGGAGACAGGCCAGGCGTGCGGTGCGGAGAGGGACTGTCTGGGGGAGGGACTAACCCGTGCAGGGGCCGCCCAGTGCATCGCAGGAGAGAACCACCAGGCCAGGCAGCCGCAGCAGCAGAAAAGCTGGCAGGTGAGAGGCCAGTGGTGACAGTGGTGCTGCAGAGCCTGAAGTAGGAAAACCTAGCTTGTGATCGGGAGTCGGGACACAGGTGAAAAAAGGTAGGACTGGAGTAGTACTGGCTGTACTAGTCTAGTGACTGACTGTGTGAGAACACTGAGAAGACTATGTAAAGGGGATCTATTTTATGGGGAACCTGGCCTGCTGTAAGGGGGGAGATCTAAATGGGGGACGGGACCTCACCTCACCCTGGCCTGCTGTAAGGAGGGATCTATATGGGGGACATGATCCCCCATATAGATCCCCCCTTACAGTAGGCCAGGGTGAGGTGAGGTCCCCCATATAGATTCCCACCTACAGCAGGCCAGGGTGAGGTTAGGTTACTCTGGGGTCCCCCATATAGATCCCCCCTTACAGCAGGCCAGGGTGAGGTTAGGTCACTCTGGTGTCCCCAATATAGATCCCCCCCTACAGCAGGCCAGGGTCCGGACCTCACCTCACCCTGTCCTGGTCCCCCATATAGATCCCCCCCTTACAGCAGGCCAGGGTGAGGTGAGGTCCTGTCCCCCATATAGATCTCCCCCCTTAGAGCAGGCCAGGGTGAGGTGAGGTCCTGTCCCCCATATAGATCCCCCCTTACAGCAGGCCAGGGTGAGGTGAGGTCCCGTCCCCCATATAGATCTCCCCCCTTACAGCAGGCCAGGGTGAGGTGAGGTCCCGTCCCCCATATAGATCCCCCCTTACAGCAGGCCAGAGTGAGGTGAGGTCCCGTCCCCCATATAGATCCCCCCTTACAGCAGGCCAGGGTGAGGTGACATGAGACATAATGACATGAGAGTGGCACTTGCCAAGAAAAAGCCGCGCATTTCTGAACTGGTCTCTGAAAGACAACAGCAGAAGTCACACTAATTTGCAGTAAATATTCATTATTATGTTTTTGTTTTTGTGTGAAAATCATGTTTTAATGGTTTTGTTCTTTGTTCTTAATGGTTTTGTTCATTTTGTGCACCTATGTATAAATATATACCTAAAATAATATATACCTATGTTTTGAATTTGAAAAAATCATATTTTATTTTTCCAATTAAGAAGGGTTCGGTGAATGCGCATATGAAACTGGTGGGGTTCAGTACCTCCAACAAGGTTAAGAACCACTGGTTTAGATTATAATATTAATGAATTACCTTTTTGTGAGTGGAACTCAATATATATAGGAGGGGCCATCTTATGTCCTGCATAAGGATCCTGGAAAATGATTGGACATTTGATTGCTATGACATAAATCCGTGGATGTGATTACTTACTTTTAGTGTATCAGTTTAGACATTAAGGGTCCAGGACGATGTGATTCATATCCCTAAAAGAATACACAAGATTCATTAACACAAAGTAGTGAGATGTCTATAAATATAGAGCAATATGGTGCTTTAGTAAATGTATGGGTTTAGCATTTTCTTTCTAATTTGTAAGTTACGGAATGAGAAAGTACTGAAAATACACAGGGGTTGGGGACAGTTATGGATGGTAGTAGTAATGTTAGAAGGCCTGAGCTATAGGAGGATCAGAGTAAGGTGTTGGCCTCAATTTCCACATTGAGGCCTCCAGGCATGAGAGTATCGAGGGTATATATCCAGAAGGTTTCTCTCCGGCAGAGGCACTTGAAGCACTCCACCGGAAGAAAAGACCCTGGGATAGACTCAATAACCCACACTCTCAAACCAGAAGAAAACTTGTTGTGATTCTCGAGGAAGTGTTGGCGAACACAATGTTTGTCTTCGACCCCTTCTACAAACCAACTTTGGTCCTCAAACCTCTTCCTCAAGTTTCGGATGGTCCTTCCAACGTAGAACATACCACAGGGGCAGGTTCATACATAAACAACATTTTATGTGAAACAATTGTAGAATTGTTTTATGGGGTATGTTTTACCTTTGGCTGTGAATTGTTTTTGCCCGTGGGTGACATGACTGCAAGTGAGACACAAGGCTTTTTGACATTGGTACATACCATTACTGGCTGTAGGTTTGATATAATTTTGGGCCAAGATTTGGCCTTCTTGATGGTAGAGCATTAGGGCCTAGGAATGCTAGCTGAGATGGATAATGGGCTTAAGTAAATGATAAACCAAATGTGTTGTTATTGCAATGGGACACAAACCCCTGGAAGATGGATTCTGGGCCACCCCAGATGACAATAATGTCATATATACCTCCCATAGAAAATTATATGGGAGGCATAAGAATTATTGGGCCAGGTGGAGTTTGTTTCCCAGAGACCCATTGTGAGTTTCGCATAGCTGGAGGCAAAGTTGGCCCCCATAGATGTGCCTGTAACCTGTCAAAAGAAATCACAGTTAAACTCCAAAAAATTGTGTGTCAAGAAAAACTTTGTGGCATCCATGATGAACTGTGCCTGCTGGGGGATTAGTGATGGGTCTTCCATCAAATAATGTGTAACGGCTTGTAGACCAATTTCATGCAAAATAGAGATGTAAAGAGAATTTACTTCAAGGGATGCCCACAATTAGGTGGGTTCCCAAGAGTAATTAGCCAACTGTTCCAGGAGATACACTTCATCTCGAATGTATGATGGAAGATTTTGTGCCAAAGGCTGGAGAAATTGGTCTATGTATTGTGAAAAGGGCTGGTGGCAGAGGATCAGATGTGCAGTGTCACTAAACCGCGCCTGTAATTTTAACACTTTTGTGAGTAATACTCCTTTTTTAACCCATCCAGGTTTCTTAACGCTACACTTAGTAGGTGCTTGTGTACTCTTTCAGTGTCCTCCCATAGAGCTGTCTTCTTTCTCCTACACATAGCTGCCACAAGTGTGGGCTCCATATGGATTTTTATGAACTTTTCATGGACTGTTCATTTCATATAGACTAACTGTTTCATTTGATTGCCCATTTATTCCGAAGCTCGGAACCCAGATAAGGTACCTACATTTGCGCCAATTTCTATCCTCCCTAACAAAAGTTTAGGTAGTTAGGTAACAAGGTATGATGGAGGTCACTTACCTGATTGGTGGATGGGAGCGTCAGGGAGGGGCTCTAAGGGGAGTTCTGCAGAAAGAAATGCATAGAAGTAGATGAGCAGGTTGGGATCTTCGAAGGTGGTCAGTTAGGAAGTGACAAAAAGGGTCAGAAATCCTTTTGGTATGGAGTCCTCTTTTAAGGGCAGTCAGATTGTAGTGATACGGTGCTTTACGGTTCAAGAAGTGTCTTTGGGCAGCTTGTGAAAATCATTTAGGAGGTGTTGTGCGGCTGGGGCCTAACATGTGGAAATGGTTCTGCACATATCTCGATTGTGTTTGCCTTATACCCAATGCTTACTTAATGTTAAATTGTTTTTTAAAGCGGAACTCCAGGAATAATATTTGCTCCTTTACAATGGTCCAACTTGGACCAATGTAAGTATGCATATTTCATACCTAATGAACTATGGAACCCAAAAGAAGGCAGCAATCACTGTAGTTGCATGGATTTCTACGGTTATTTTTAGCTTCCACAGTCAAGTATGTATTCTAATATTTGTGCAAGCTGGACAATTGTAACTATGCAATTAAGATCATACTCGGAGTCGAGGTTTAACTGCGATTCAACTTGTGTTTTTGCAGCTTTATAATAAAAAGGCAACTATAGCCATTTAACTCCATTTAGGTGTGGTCTGTTTTTGTTGGAAATTTTCATTTTTTTTTTAAAGTTATGGTTTGGGTTGGAGAAGCCAAGCAGTGGAAGAACTTGTCAAGAATGGAAGATTGGAAGTACCACTAAGCAATAACCTGACAGGACAAGAGATAAACTCAATTGAGTTAACAGGTAAGTATTTTTTAGGGCTTTTCATTTTAAAAAAGGCTTGGGGGAAGGTAATTTTTTCCTAGGTTTGGGAAACCAAATTACCAAAAAAGATAACACAAAGTATAAAGAATTTTAGTGCACTGTTAAACCACTGTTTTGGGAACCCACCATTTGCAAAACGTCTGTTTCTCTGGAGGAAGCATTTTAGACGTTTTTGTGATAAGATCTCAAAGCTATTTTCCCAGTATTTAAAGTGATATTAAGTGTACATTTTTTTTTTTACAAACATTTTATACTTACCTGCTGTGTGCAATGGTTTTGTACAGAGCAGCCCCAATCCTCCCCTTCTCTTGTCCACCGCTGACAATCTAGGCTCCTCCTCCCTGCCGAGTGCCCCCTATAGCAAACCACATGCTATGTGGGCATTTGTTGTGTGCTTGCTCCTGAGCCCGGCTCTGTGTGTCCATTTGACACACAGAAAGGGCTCAGCCCCGCTCCCTTCTCACTGGCTAGGATTGACAGCAGCGGGAGACAGTTGCTTCCACTGCTATGTCTGAGCCAATGAGGAGGGAGAACAGCTGCTCATGTGCACATTGCTGGATTGAGATCAGACTTAGATGTGTATTTGGGGGGCCATGGGGGAAGCTGCACACAGAAGATTTTTTTTTTACCTACAAGCAATGAATGCATGAAGGTAAAAATCTTCAGCTTTTAGAACCATTTTAATTGGTTAGGTCGAAGGCATAGAATAGCCCTTTGAGGGGAAGCAGATGGCCTGCTTATCACTTCCTGTTGGAGGCTCCATAGTCCTCATTGTTCCCATGCTCAACCCCCTTGGTTATATACCTAGCAAGGGGAAAGGAAGATCAGCCCAAACTGCTTGTAAACCAGGCTGGGACCCACCCTATTATGTAAATTAACAGCCTCCGTACACCCTATCCTTTACAACTAATCAGTAGGAGTAAGGCAGTTGGGGCATCCCCCATATAAAAGCATAGGATCTCCCTGAAGCAGGAAAGGCATTGGGGTTGATTTACTAAAACTGTGCAAAATCTGGTCTAACTCTGCATAGAAACCAATCCCCTTCCATTTATTTTGTCCAAACCTAATTGAACAAGCTGAAGTTAGAAGCTGATTTGCTACCATGCACAGCTGCACCAGGTTTTCACTCTCCAGTTTTAGTAAATCAACCCCATTGCGTCTTGAAAAGAGGAAAGAACCCAGCTGAGAAACTTGTTGAATAAGAATTATAAGGGTTGATTCACCAAAGGCAAATAGACTGTGTACTTTTTTCCACGTGGAGTTGCTCCAGAGCTTAGTAAATGAGGTAAAGCTTCATCTTACAAAGAACACCCAATCACATGCAAGGAAAAAATAAATGAATTTTTGCTTGCACATGATTAGATGATGGAAGTCAGAAGAGCTCTCCCTTATTTACTAAGCTCTGCAGCACCTGTACAAGCGTACAACTGCACTTCTAAAAATGCACTATTTGCCTTTAGAAAAACAACACCATAGTCTGCTGCTCTCATTATCACATACAGACCACCATCAAACTGTTTGCGCTTTCCTAGCAGTTGTTACTTTTTTTGACTGGATTTCTTTTTGAAGCATACACTTTGAGTGGTACAACACGACGAAGACTAGAGTGCCTGTAGGGAGAAAAATGTAATAACATTGCAGAGTGAGTAGGAGTTTTCATGGAATTATCAAACCTCAAAACTCTCGATGTATAAAGTAGGATAACATCACCCGGCACTTGTTGCATACTGCATTTTTGTGTATTTAAAGCTAAACTCCAGGCAGATATAAAAACACAATTTAATGCAGTCAGGTATTCATCATATTAAATAAATATATTTATGATGGAACCAGTGTACATAAGGATAGAGAGAGAGAAAGAACTAGACGTTCATCAGACTCTGTTGAATGCATGTACTAAGCAGGTGACCTTGGCAACAGCAGCATTGTTTTCCAACCTGCACTGAAAATGTACTTGTCAGAGACTGGCAGTGTGCATTGCAGTAAATATAGGAAGGTGCTGTCTGGCAACCACCTCCAGACTGGCAAGCAAAGTTCCCGCTTGAGTAAGTGGTAGAGTGGAGAGTGAGGTGGTGATCCTTAGATCAATCCCTGACTTTCCCATTAGCAAACATCGGTAAATACAGCAATTACATGATAATTGCTTACTTCTGGCATTACAAGACTGCCTTATCTTTTGCATTGGGCTACCAGTGACCATTTTGGAGGAGCCTGTGTCCAACTGGATGCAGAGCTCTCCCAATATTTGGGTAGCCACAATGGACCCAGAAAGGCTATATATAGCCCCTGCTGAGTTATTTTGAAATTCCCTGAGCGAGATAAGCCTAGGGTAGGAAAAGGATCCTGATGAGCAGAAACAGAATAGGAGGAGTTGAGCTGCTTTTCTGAGGCTGTTCAGCTAGACTCTCTTTGGGCGCAGAGGTAATGGATGGATCTGCTGCATAGTGACCAGACTGCTGAGAGGCCAGACCAGCGGAGACACCCAACGCAGTGCAGCACTCCATCACCGCTGCCACAGGGAGACCATAGCATCCTCTTACCCTCTCCTTCCCACCACTGAATCTCCAGAGGCATTCCTTGGGAGATTGAGAGGGCCCCCCATTGTACAGTGAGAGTTAACAGCCATACCACAGGGACAGGTTGGGGGGCACTGCCCTATTGTGTAGACTGTCAGAAGGGACTGAGTTACTGGGGGCAAGATATTAAATATACTGCACCTATACCGCACCTTTGCTGCATTTTTCTTGCACCTATACTGCATTCTGGTTTATCAAAACTGTGGTTAGGTGCACCAATGCTTCTTAAAGGGCCCCAATGGTAGCCAGCAGAAGAACAGCATTAAGAACTGCCCTTCCTGTAAAACCATCTTGCAATTCCTCTTTGTTTCTTTCTTGTTTTTTCCTTCATTTCTACGGACAGTACACATCCAGTCGGTCTAGGCCTAGCATATTTGCCATTAATGCAGTTTGGCAGTATAGTTCCTGTGTTGGGTAAATCAAGCTTTATTACTGCTCACTGCTGCACTATAGGTGACATTGGTACTGTTAGGCTGACCCAGACGACATGTGTCATCTTATACCTAATCCTTATTAATCATCACCCTGTATGCTAAATTATGTAACTACTATTGTTAATCTCTTTCTATGCTAACTTCGTTACCAACCATATCAGATGACAATATATTGGGTTTACTCTTACTAACTGGTTCAGTGCCTGTTTTATTTTAAATAGTACTACTACTGGGTACTAAACATTACTTTCAGTAACTTTCTGTGACATTGCATGCTTTGTACACTCAAACTAATGTGTCAAAGGGGCTGAAGTTCTTTAAGAGGTTGAGACAAAGAACAGAGGACCCATCCTAACTAGCAGCTCCTATGGGGGTAGCGCTACACTCTTCCAAGAGCCCTTAGCCCAGATACAAGCAGTGGGCTGGTTCTTAGGAGGAGTTATGCAAATGCCTTGCTGAGTAGATATCAGTCTGGAGGTGTGAAAAACCCTAGCCAGACTGCATTTGCATGCAGACTGCCTTAGGTAACACTCACATGTTATGCTGAGACCCTACAATTGAAAGAAATCCAGTGCATAGGCCAGGTAAGGCCCATCCACCAGCCAGGAAATGAGGTGGGCTGTCTGTAACTTGCTGCAGCTTTCAATGCACACTTAATAAAGCTTACAGTGTGCAGTGAAATCAGAGTAAACCATCTCAGTACAGGAGAGGAGCCTGTACAACTGTGCAGACCTGAAGGTAAGGGTGGAGTTCAGCTTTAACCAGCTATTGCAAACTGCATTCTTAGACCTATCAAATGTTTCCATAAAGCAAAATAAATGTGTGATCCCTTGTACAGATTAAAAGAGTCTTTTCTAACAGCAAAATAATTTTTTCCACGATTTTAATTTTGCAACAGGATCTGCTGCAGGAAAAAAAAACAGCCCTGCCATATAGGGATGTGCTGTGTGATAAGGCTTTGTAAATCTCAGGAAAGAAATAAAAAATCCTGTGGTGGGTAACACAGCTCCAACATACAGTATGTATTTGTAGCGCTACTCTCTTAGGAGCTGCAGGTATACTGTCCAGGTCTTCCCCACTAGCTTTGCCCCGCAGCCAGGCACAAAGGCTCATCCGCATATTTCTCCAATGACCAGTCTAGGGGTGTTTTTTGTTGTTTTTATTTTTGGAGAGCTTGGATAGGGATGAGGGAAGCGAGTAGACTACTGCAAAAACAGGAACTATGTGCAAGTTGAGGACTTAGTATTCTTTCTGGAAAAGATGAAATAAAGTCTGTGCTTGCAACAAACAGTGGACTTTAGCTTTGAAGTAGTAGTACTAGTAGAAGTAGTAACTTCAAACTCCTTCTTTAGCACCCCATTTTTTTTTAGCGAACTAGGTGAACTAAACTCTTCAGTACACCAGCTGGTGTCCCCTTTAAACAGACCCACAGCTGGCTCTCCAGCCCCAGAGGGACCCAAGATCTCTCAGAACTGTCTATACTCACACAAGGCCCAAGGACAGCTGGTTGCCTCCTTCCAACTTCAAAGCAACACCTGGCGATACCAGACCAGATCTTGAGTGGTTAGCCCCCCTCAGTCAGCTCTCTCTCTAGCCTCTGGGAATCAACATCCAGGCCCAAAGGTCACCCACCTGAGGCCTTGCAACAGAAGATATGTGGCAGCAATGCTCTAGATGGCAGCAAGCACCTCCAGACTGGGCTAATCCTCTCCAAGGAAAGACCCAGAGCCCAGTGTACTCACAGAATTTATATGGTTTCCCAGCATGCTTTCAGAGCCTGCCTCTGTGGTTTAGCCAGTAGTGAGGGCCGAATGACCCCCTGTTGGGTTTGCACTAAAACTCTCGAACTTAGCAAAAGTTCAAAGCCGAATATCAAACCCTATTGAAGTCTTTGGAGCCCAAATTGGAAAAATCTAAAGTGCCCATTTTGAGGGCTTAGATGCAAGTTACTGGGCAATATAAAGGGTATAGGGGTCCAGGTACTGCACATGTATCAATGAAAAAAGTTTGTAAAAAACTTAATTCTTAAATGAGCACTGATTTACTGATGCTTAAAGAGAAATAATAAAAATGAAAAATTCCTTTAAATATAGTGCCTGGGGGGTCCCCTTAGTCTTCCGGTAAAGTGGTAAATCTGTACCGTGTAAAGAATCTGCTACAGCAAAAATGACATTTATAAAGGCAAAAAAATGACATTTTCCCTGCAAACTTTATTTTATAAACAATGGCTTGGAAAGCCAGTCTATATGATGAGGCCACAATTTAGTGCACTCGAAACAAGAGTAGAGACTGCAGTACAAGTGCAGTAACGCAATTCAATATACTGCAGTACAAGTGCACTAACGCAATTCAATATACTGCCATAAAAGTGTACTAATGCACTTCAATATACTACAGTAAAAGTACACTAATGCAATTCAATATACTCCAATAAAAAAGCACTAAAGTGACACTAAAGTAAAAATGAATGGTCGCTCTACACTCACGCTGCACTATCACTGTATTCACACTACACTTACAATAACAATAGACTCACAATAACACACTATAACACACTAAATTGCTAGTAGCAATGAACAGAGCCCTGTTCTATCTATCTCCACCCCAATATCACACTACAAATGGCTGCTCTGGGAATGATCCTCTTATAGTGGTGGGGCTGGGTCTATGGGCAATGAGCTATGATTGGGTACAGTCATCATTACTTCCTTTCAATCATGGCTCTGACAGTATTCTGTGCCCTCATTGGACAAATCTTTCATTGCTTCAGCCAATCAGGGCTTCCAATGCACTGTGCGGCGTGCAGTGCATTGTGGGGTGCTCAGCGAGTTGAATAAACGGTTGAACAGCCCGACAATTAGAGTGTTCGCAGAATGGGCAAACAGGCAATGTTCGGCCCAAATTCATGCTGGGGCCGAACCGTTTGCCTGAACAGTATTAGCCAGGGCTGTATCAATATTCATGCTCCCATCTGCATAACTCCACACCTATGATCCAGAAGCATCTCAAGCTCTCTGGAGACAGAGGGAGCTATCAGGCTGCCAGGAGCTAAGCACACTGAGCAGACTTAACTAGTAGAATGCAGCTACACTGATTACATTGAGAAAATTAAATTTACCTAACAAACAATTACAGACAGATTGAGTACAGTGAGGCAACTAGATTTACCTATCAAACAACAGCTCCACAAAAATGCAGTGAGCCAACACTAAATCTATCTATCCAATCCTATCCCCTACCTAGGAGCGTGCTACATTTTTATACTGTATATTTGGCTGTTTGCCTGGGGTTCAGCATTAAATAAATATATAAAATCATGCATCTTAGAGGTAGCATGAAAATCCTTGCTAGGGATTGGTTGTCAGCTGTACCTCCAACATTTACTGTACACAAATGATCTATTTATGACTGCTGACTACTGTATATACTCGAGTATAAGCCGACCCGAATATAATCTGAGACCCCTAATTTTACCACAAAAAAGTGGGAAAACGTATTGACTCGAGTTTAAGCCTAGGGTGGCTAATGCAGCAGCTACTGGACCCAACTGGACCACTACAAGACACAAAACAGGGGCTGCGGGCATGGTACAGGAGATGGCGCAGGTCATAGTATAGGCATTGCACAGGTCATGGTAAGGGCATGGCACAGGTCAGGGCACAGGTGATGGTATAGGCATGGCACAGGTCATGGTACAGGTATGTCACAAGTCATGGTACAGGCATGGCACAGGTCATGGTACAGGCATGGCACAGGTCATGGTACAGGAGATGGTATAGGCATGGCACAGGTGATGGTATAGGCATAGCACAGGTGATGGTATAGGCATGGCACAGTAAATACAGGCATGGCACAGTATGTACAGGCATTGCACAGTATGTACAGGCATGGCACAATATGTACAGGCATGGCACAGTATGTACAGGCATGGCACAATAGGTATAGGCATGGCACAGTAAGTACAGGCATGGCACAGGAGATGCAGTGCTGCGGGCATGGTACAGGAGAATGTCCTGTACCATGCCCGCAGCACTGCATGAGGAAATGCAGGGGCTGCGGAGGAGTCTCACTTACCTGTCGGTGAGCCGCTTTTGATTTAAAAATCGCGCCACCCGGCGCCAATACTACGTCACTGCAAATGCGTCACCGATGCTCGGGAAAACCCGAACAAGTTCGGCTATTCCCGGGCATGCCGCACATGCGCAATGATACGTCGGCGCCAAGCGGCGCCATTTTTAACAACACAATGAAGCCAGTGACTCGAGTATAAGCCGAGGGGGCACTTTCAGCATGAAAAAACATGCTGAAAAACTTGGCTTATACTCGAGTATATACGGTATACAAGAAAGTGATTTATCGCAATGGAGACTCTTCTGAATCATGAACGTTTGAGATGTATAACTCTAAGCATTAAATCTCTGAGGAGCTATGACCCCTAACCAGCACAACTGCTAGTGCTTATCATTTCAAGCTTAGCTTCAAGCAAACAGCTAAAATAAATGATGAAATACATATATGGAATCTACCTGCCAAGAATATTTGCACTTCTGTCCATACAGTCCTGAGATGTATACAGCTCTGCCAGAATAGGGGAGGGGTCCTGATTTTTTTCTGCTTTAATTTCACTTTCAGGTACAAGCCCTCTCCTCACCCCCATCCTGTTAGTGGACAATATGGAAAAGAAAATAAACATACTGATGAGCTCATCTCTCTGCGCTTTCCTTCTGTCAGAATGCTCCTTGCACTGCAGCACCGGTTTTGCCCTTTGTGCTGCTTCTCTCCAAGCTTTGCTATACTGCAGGGGTGGGGAACCTTTTTTGTGCCAAGGGCCATTTGGGTATTTATAAAATCATTTGGGGGCCGTACAAAATTATAAACTTAAAAATGTGCCTATTATATTTGGTCAAAAATGTAATTAACTCACCCCTAATGTGATGGGTGCAACTGCTTCTCTTTGGTGAGGTGTGTGATGTTAGCTGGTATTGATGATGTTGCTACTCGCAACTGGATTTCCAGGTTTGCGTCAATCAGTCTGGAGCGCAGTCGAATTTGTGGTAAGTTTTGAAAAGAACTGCTGGCGGGTAATGCTGGTGGGTATAGCTGGCTGGTACTGCTGGTGGGTACAGCTGGCTGGTACTGCTGTGGGTACTGCTGGCTCAGGCTGGTACTCCTGGCTTGTACTGTGCTGTGGGTACTGTTGGCTGGTACTGCTGGCTTAGGCTGGTACTGCTGTGGGTATTGCTGATTCAGGCTGGTACTGTGCTGTAGGTACTGCCTTGGGTACTGCTGGCTCAGGCTGGTACTGTGCTGTGGGTACTACTGGCTGGTACTGCTGTCTAGTACTACTGGCTGGTACTGCTGGCTCAGGCTGGTACTGCTGGCTGGTACTGCTGTGGGTACTGCTGGCTGGTATTGCTGTGGGTACTGCTGGCTGGTACTGTGCTGTAGGTACTGCTGGCTGGCACTGTTGTGGGTACTGCTGACTCTGGCTGGTACTGCTGTGGGTACTACTGGCTCTGGCTGGTACTGCTGTGGGTACTGCTGTGTGTGCTGCTGGCTGTGGCTGGTACTGCTGTGGGTACTGCTGGCTCTGGCTTATACTGCTGTGGGTACTGCTTGCTCTGGCTTATACTGCTGTGAGTACTGCTGGCTCTGGCTGGTACTGCTGACTGGTACTGCTGGTTCTGGCTGGTACTGCTGTGTGTGCTGCTGGCAGAAAATATGCTGGCTAGCAGCGGCGCCACGCTGGAGGAAGAGGCGATGTTTCCTGTATTGGTCACAGGCGGAGTGCATTTGATATCACTCTGCCTGTGACTCACTCAGACTGTCAGAACGGAGCCGGAACTATACAGGAAGCATTGGCTCCATTCTGACAGATCAGCTGAGAGACACAGACTCAGCTGCACGGGGGGCCGGACCAAATGACTTTGAGGGCCGCATACGGCCCCCGGGACGTAGGTTCCCCACCCCTGCTATACTGAAACTGTAAAAGAGGGATAACTGAAATTTTGTAGCCATACTGCTTACATAAAAAAAAAACAAATAATGACCTATTCAAGTTTAAATTAAAGGTTAGCTCTAATTTTACTCCTAGGGCTAGGCCCTCTCCAGCTTGATATACAGTATATATATTTGTACACCATCCATCTGTATATGGCACTGCTCTTACTACCTGTACTGTTAAAAAATAAAGAATTCCCTTAAAAAAAAAAAAAAAAAAAAAATCGCATTGATGTGTTTCTGTAAAAACTGTGTTCTCATGAATATTTGGCCTTCTGTCCATAAAAATAGCAAATTAGTCTGGCAAGCATGCCTTTATTTAAATTTGCATGTGATTTTTATCCTGCCAAGAATTCCTCTTGAACACTGCAGTAGACACCCTTGGCCAATTGTTCTCATGGGAAAAGTCTTCCAGCCAGGTTGGATTTTCCTGGATGACTGCTTTTGTTTTCTGGAGGTGGGGCTGGCACATGGGCTTGTCTGTTAAATGCGCTGGCATGCACACTTGTGATTTCTCTAAATAAAAGATTGTTTAGTGTACAAAACATACGGAGACATCTGACCTCTGTCTCATGTCCAGCGTTTTCAGAGTCAAACAAGCAAAGAAGCCCATGGTGGGTAATTGCTACCTGTATGTCAACAGCTTGACCTGGGAAAGGGTGGAAAGGAAACTTTGATCACTAAATATCTTTGCCTGGCAGTGTATGCAGTCACCATAAAGCTGAAGTTCAGGCAGAAATAAAATATGCACATTAATGCAGTAATCATATACAGCAGCACTCAGTCTAAAAGAAGGGAGGCAGCACTGGGAGACAATTAAATGTGTTGCATTCAATCATAGCCCTCAACTGTCGCTCATATTGAGGGACTGTTTCCCTTTTGAGACCAAATTACTGTCATTCGTACAGCCTCAGTTGTCACTCTTTTTGGTCTGATGTGTACACCACAATACAAATTTTACTATTTTGCCATCAAAAGTGTTATGCTGCACTATACTTTTTATCCAACCTCTATAGTGTCTTGAAAAAGTATTCATACCCCTTGAAATTTTCCACATTTTGTCATGTTACAACCAAAAACGTAAATGTATTTTATTGGGATTTTATGAGATAGACCAACACAAGGTGGCACATAATTGTGAAGTGGAAGGAAAATGATAAATGGCTTTCAATATTTTTTTCAAATAAATATCTGAAAAGTGTGGTGTGCATTTGTATTCAGCCTCCTTAAAGCCTAGTACACACGCAACGAATTTCCGCCGACCGATCGTCCGTCTTTTGTCCAGAGTTGTGTTTTGTTGGTTGGATTTTTCCCTGTCGAAATCTGTACTGACTGCACGAAAATCGGACGTGTTTTGAAGGAGGACAAAAATTTTATAGCCTGCACACCAGAATTTTTTCGGCCGAAAAGTCGGAGTCGGTTGTCGGAAGCATCATACTAACAAGCCGAAAATCGGCAGATCGGTCGTCGGACAAAAATTCCCGGCCGAATTTTGACTCGTGTGTACGCGGCTTTACTCTGATACTCCTAACTAAAATCTAGGTGAACCAATTGCCTTCAGATGACAGCTAGTTAGTAAATAGAGTCCACCTGTGTGTAATTTAATCTCAGGATCAATACAGCTGTACTGTGAGGCCCTCAGAGGTTTGTTAGAGAACCTTATTGAACAAACAGCATCATGAAGGCCAAGGAACACACCAGACAGGCCAGGGATAAAGTTGTGGAGAAGTTTAACACCTTGGAGCCTAAGCCTTTTTCTGACATATGTTGCTTACGAGTTAAAATCAGTATTTTTTGCTATAAGATTACCAAGAAACCCCATACATTATATATATATATATATATTTAGCAGAGACCCTAGAGAATAAAATGGCAATTGTTGCAATATTTTATGTCACATGATATTTGCGGTCATTCAAATGCAATTTTTTGGGAAAAAATACACTTACATGAATTAAAAAAAAAAAAAGAAAAACGGTAAAGTTAGCCCAATTTTTTTGTATAATGTGAAAGATGATGTTAGACAGAGTAAATAGATACTTTTCATGTCATGTTTTAAAATTGTACACTCTGGCGACGCTTCAAAAAAAATGTTAACGGTTTCCTGTTTAGAGTTATAAAGGAGGTCTTCTGCTAAAATTATTGCTCTCACTCTAACAATCATGGCGATACCTCACATGTGTGATTTGAACACCGGTTTCATATGCGGGCACGACTTGCGTATGCGGTCGCTTCTGCGTGCGAGCACGGAGGGACAGGGCGCTTTACATTTTTTACACTATTCATTTGAAAAAAAAAATGTGATCACTTTTTTTTCTGTCACAAGGAATGTAAACATCCCTTGTGACAGTAATAGGCAGTGACAGGTGCTCTTTATGGAGGGATCTGGGGTCTAAAAGACCCCAAATCCCTCCTCTGCACTTAAAAGCATTCAAAACGCCAAGTTTGGCTGTTTTGAATGCTGTCATTTTTTTTTAAATCTGGCGCCTTTAAGGCTCCAATACTCAGAAGTGATATCATGACATTGCTTCCAGCTTTTTACATCGGAGACCCAATCAGAGCCAAATTCTGCTTTTTTCGGGTCTTTCGCCAGCTGGTCACTCTGGTTTCCCAGTGGGACGGGAGACCCGGGCAAGCTGGGGAAGGCGGGGGGGTGTCCCCTCTCGCTCTTTGTAATGACAGCCGTGCAGCTGCTCAGCAGCATCAGTTGTTATTACAAGAAATCTGACTGTTGGCTCTAAACAACGGTACCAGGGCGATGCCTCTAGCTGCAGGAATCACCCCGGTAGAGACCCCTAACCCTGAGGCCGCATATTTGCGTCCCATCAGTGCTAAGGGGTTAAAGCAGGGTTAAGTTATAAAAAAAATCCAGAGCCCTGTTCAAACCATCATCCGAAAATGGAAAGAGTATGGCACAACTGCAAACCTACCATGACATGCCCATCCACCTAAACTGACATGCCAGGAGAGCATTAATCAGAGAAGCAGCCAAGAGGCCCATGGTAACTCTGGAGGAGCTGCAGAGATCCACAGCTCAGGTGCGAGAATCTGTCCACAGGACAACTATTAGTCGTGCACTCCACAAATCTGGTCTTTATGGAAGAGTGATAAGAAGAAAGCCATTGTTAATAGAAAGCCAAAAGAAGTCCTGTTTGCAGTTTGTAATCAGTGCAGCTTCATGTGATTAGTTAGGTCAGTTCATATTTCAGCCGTTGCTTGTCTGATTGCTTCCTCTGCTTTCCAGAGGACTATAGAACTTTCTGGAACATGGGTGTGGAGCAATGCGAATAGCAGCATTACTATTTATACAGCCCTGACCAATCCCAGTGAGGGTGGCCCTGAAGACTGCTGGGAGTCTGTATAAATACTCTGACACACAAAGCTTCTGGGTTTTTTTTTCCTTTAGGAGAGGAACACAGCCTAGAGAGCTTGCTGCCATCCAGGGCAGCCCTGCCATGTGCTTGCTGTTTTTTAAGCCTCAGCTAGGCTAGCTGAGGGGCCTGGATGCTGAAACAACAGAGAGTTGACTGTAGGGCTGTCGTCTGAGGATCCAGTCTGGTATCACAGGAGAAAGGTGTCGCATGGATGTTGAAAGGGGGCAACCAACTTTCCTAGGACATTTGTAAGTACAGGCTGCTGTGAGAGACCTTAGAGACTTTTGGGCTGCTGCCACCCCTCTGGTGCTAGAGAGTCAGCTGTGGGTTTGTGTAATGTAATGCCTGTAATTTGTATCCATCCTAAATAATGTCGGTGACGATTTTGACCTATGTATTGACTTATGTATACGTGCCAACATTCGTCACCAACGTCTTTTTCGTTTGTTTGTTTGAGGTCTATCCTGCCTGCATTGCGGGGTTTCACCTAAACTTATATTTGAATAATGACTACACGACGGTTGTATTTTTTTGAAAACTTTAATAAAAATTGTTGCCACCACTATAGTAATCATTTCACAAAGCAACCGTGTCTCATTTGCTCCTTCTACATTTTCTATGATATAATATACATTCCTGAATGGAGAATAACTTGAATGGTGCTAATATCTTATGGAGGTTCAAGAAAATGGAGGATGATTCAACCTGCAGTTATTCTTCTATAAATGAAATATCTGCATGGAGTGGATTTACTGCTAAGGCAAATGTATATATTTTACTAGGCTGCTTTTTTTTTCCTCTAACATCTTACAAGTTACTTCCCCTAGAGCATATACTGTGTACACTGCCATCAGTAGGTCCTCCCTGAGCTGCATGCTCTGTAATGTCCTTTAGCTGACTTTAGTAGAAGATTTGGTTTCTTTGTTTCCAAACTCCTGCTAAATATATGTAAAATGCTGCACTATGATGAGCTTGCTAAATGGAGTTGTAATTAACACCTTGTTTCCTGTCTGAAAGGCACACAGGGGTTCCCACAGGCTAGATTAATCTTCTGAAAGCTAAGAACCAGGAGACTCCTGACCGCATCACCTCTAGAAAGATGCAAGATGATCAGCTCTTCAATAGCTGCAGCTGTGAAGGTGACAGGAGAAGAGCAGACAGAGAGGCATCTAAGAATCACCCTGTAAGCTGTCTGTTCTTAAAGACATATTACACTTTTTGAAATAATAATAAATGCACCTGTAACCTGAACTGTAGCTTCCTTTGTTGCTGCTGTATTATCCATCTGCAGTGTGGACAGGGCTAAACTGAATATTCATTAAAGTGGAAGTTTAGCCTAAAACTAAAATATCTAAATCTATTTGCATCCACATTCTTACAAAGCGGAGTTCCGGGCACAAAAATGTTTTTTCAATAAACATACCCCCCGGACAGTCAGGGCTAGCACATTCCACAATGGCTAGCCTCTGATCTGTCCCGGTTCGCACTTACCTGCAAGAAGAAATACTCACTTATAAAATTTCTTCTCCAGCGTTGCCATCTCTGTTGTGGGCAGCTGAAGCCAGCGCGATCCTCTTCTGCGTCCTCTTCCGTGTCTTCTTCTCCCAGAATGCGCCTTCACTGGCCCCTCTCGTCACTTCCGGTGCGGCGCCGCATTCCTCCACAGCTTCTGGGCATGCCCATAAGCTGTTTAGCAGGGAATGCGGCGTCGCCCCGGAAGTGAAGAGTGGCATTGATTCCTGGGAGCGATGACGTTCAGCTCCCAGGAGTCATCGCAAGACAGGAAGTGACGGCGGAGCCGCGGCACAGAGGGAGGAAGTGGAGAATAGGTGAGTATTTTCTATCAACAATTACAAGGTGAGTAAAAAAAAAATATATACCTAACTATCCAATTCCTTTTCAGGTGAAGAAGATCCAGCAGATGGGCACAAAATCGATTAGGTCGATTTTGTGCCCGGAACTCCGCTTTAAGCTGGCCATACACTATAAAAAAAAATCAGACACAATTCTACTGTTTCGAACGTTCGGCTGATTTTCTGATAGTTAGTGGGTGACGAACGAATCAATTGAAAATTTTGAAATATTTTTATTGAATGAGCGAAATTTGGAAGGCTAGTGTCTTTCTCGCACGGGAAAAATCGTATGATTTTTGTGTTCAGATGCAAGAAAACTTTAACCTGGAAGTAAACAAATTAGTGATAGCGTAACATACACATACAACAATCTTTCATCTAAAAAAGCTCAAATACACATTCAGCTAGCAGGACACATAGTACATTTGAGTTTGCCATTAACTACAGTTAATGGCAGCCATGTAAAAATTAACTACAGTCATGTAAAAATTAGGTTTACAAACTAAAGACCAGCAAAATTGCTTTTAGCAAACTTTATTGCAATCCAAATCTTTTTTTTTTTTTTTTCAAACAACAAATCAAAGTGCAAATGTTTTTGTCTCCAGTCCCATAATAGTAACAAGGCTGCATGTTGAGCACATAATGCAAAATAATGGTAGTACATATGGTTATGACTTCAAATGATGCATAGACATTTGTGGCTATCCACTAGGTAATACAACAAGGCCTATATTGATTATTGATATGAATAAAAGCACCCTTTTTTAAGCAGTTGTGATCAGGAATTACACCATGTACCCACTAAGCAAGATTATGCAATGTGCATGATAAAGTTTACAGTCATGATTGAGAGAGATAGAACAGTACAAGAATAGACATAATCGCGTGTGAACAATTGTATTGCAGATTTGTTTGAACGTAATTGTGTAAAGTATTTGCAGATGGACACATTATATTGAATCCCCTCTTTTACTACACATGTCATAATATTAAAACTAAAAAAAAAAAAAAAAAAAAAAAGGTTCTACCTGCTCAGGTCAACTTATATGATGCGAAACCGTGCCCTGAAACTGGGCTATGGCAATCTGCAGTTGAAATATCACAGCCCTACGAAATTTCAGGGGCAAGAAAAATGTTACCATGCAGTTGGGCTGCACAGATGCTATAATGGCCATCAAGTCCTGGACCTGCTCAGGATGTTAGGATTAGAAGACCAATTTTATCATTGGATTTTGGGGGGAACAATGTTCCCTTTAGCATTTGGGTGAGTATGCAAATCTCTCCTGTCCCTGTACAAAAATACAAATTTAAGGTTGTGCTTTGACAGCCCTACTACGTGTTATTATTTTTTGCCATAGTTGTAATTTAAAGACGTGAACTGTAATGACACCAGGTATGTGGCTCCCCAAAAAATGTTGTAAGAGAGGGGATCAGAAAACTATTTAGAACATTAGTTCTAAAACAAAAACCTTATATCAAGATGATATGAAACATCACAAATATATCATTTATTTTACTTGCTGACAATGATTTTGTAAAGTGCAAAATTTGTGAAAAATCTGTTGTTGTTTTTTTTTTTAAATAAACTATATAAAACTATACAATCTTAAAATGTTAAATATAAATAAACAAAAAAAAGTTCAAAATATTTTTCTTAAAGTATCAACCAGGTTAAGCAAACTTTGATGTATTGATGCCAAGAGCTTTTTCATCTTTTCAAGATTTTTGCAGCACACCAGTATGTCTCCAACTATTATTTGGGCAGTAAAGCTATTTATATATATTTTTTCCTTATTTCCCCCTCATTTTACATCTATCTTAAATGGCATAACAAAGTACATCTATGTACACTTACAAGATAAGCAATTATTCAGATAGATGGCTTTGGTATAAATTAACAGAAAATGAGCAGCGGCATACACTCTACTTATTATTCTGCCAATCTACAGCACCAAGCCCAACAAAGTATTGCATATATTCCACCCGATTTTGGCGTGCAATTTGACTGGAGAGGCGTGGATGTGCATGGCCTAGGTTCACCAGTGCCTCAGTGTCACTTCGCCAATCACTAAGAATCACATTACCTAACACAGTGTCTTCCCTATCAAACATGGCCTGTGGCATATATGAGGAGGTAGTGCAATGCAGGAAATTGCAGAACACAGCAACTGGGCACAATTGTATCATTGCTATCAGGAGAGACATTGATAGCAGTATGGAAGGATGAACCTGTTGGCCATGATACCAAATGCATTTTTGACCACACGTCTAGCTCGTGACAATCTGTAATTAAATATTCTTTGATCTGGGCTAAGCTTTTTTCATAGGAAATGGTTTGAGCAGATATTCTCCTAAACCAAATGCCTCATCGGCAAGAAAGACGAAGTTGAGTCCATTTACTGTCTCTTGTCTTGATGGCAGATTGAGTGACCCATTTTTTAGACGTTTGAAAAATAAACTCAGTTTTATCTATTATTCCCCCATCGGAGTTTTGTCCATTCTTCCCAATGTCCACAAAGATGAACTCATATTTGGCATTCACTATGGCCATTAACACAATGCTGAAATATCCCTTGTAACTGTAATAGTAGGAACTCGAGTTTCCAGGGGTGTAACACGCACATGCTTTCCGGCAATCGCACCACCACAATTCAAGAAATTCCAATAATCTTGAAATTGCTTGGCTGTTGCCAGACTGTTCTCCACAGAAGTTGGTAACTGTAACAGAAAAGACTAATTGTTTAGAAGATTGTGTGCTAGTTCATGTACTATAATAACAAATTATTATTTTTATTTACACAGGATCTATTCATCAATCCATCGGAACCTTCAACATCAGCAGCTGAAACACCAAACGGGTAAAAAAAAGAACGATCATTACAAGATTCAACTTCCAGCTTTCTTTCATAAGCATCTGCTGCACTGAATCAAAAGAGATTTAGGCTCCATTAACACTACCGCGACTTGTCAGGCGACTTGTCAGCCTGACAAGTCGCGGTCCCTCGCGGTCCATGCATTGCTACAGGACCTCTAGGTCGCTCCGACTTAGAAAAAGGGTCCTGTACTACTTCGGGGCGACCTCGGAGCTACTTGCATAGACATTCATTATATGAAGTCCGTGCAAGTCGCGCCGAAGTCGCGGTGCACGGGACTTCACAGGTCGCCCCCGAAGTCGTGCAGAAGTCGTGCCGCTGCAGTGTGAATGCGGTCTTAGGAGGCCTAACTGCTATGACGATACGATGGATGTCAGAAGAGCAAAAACAACTGCTTGAACCATTACTGATTCAGCTACTAAATAAGGTAGCCAGAGGGGAGCTCACACAACATACCCACTTGGCAGAACCCAATATCACTCAGGAGCATCAATCTCAACAATCTCAGCAGACACATCATTGGCGTGTACCATTCACACAACATGAAAAAAAAACACAAAACTCCTGGGGAAATTACTTCCATTACACATCCTTGTAATTGTGTTCTTGTTCTTGATGAATTCTGTTAATATGTTTTTTCATGGTTATACTGATGTTTACAACCTCCAAAAAATGATTTGTGCTCAGTTTTTTGGTTAAATTATGTTTTTGTTAAAAAAAAAAACATTTAAATTCTTGCTATATAGAGACAAATCTGTACTAAATTCTTTAACACATACTGACCAAATTGTACTACCTACTGTTAAAAAAAGTTATTCTCACATCACTTCTATGTTGTTTTTGTAAATCATTTCAAAGATAAGCTAATTTTATTACCTTTAAATATTCAGTTTGCAAGACCTTCACTATAGCTGCACAGCTTTCTGGGATGAGGCGACCTAGCGGCTGGGCCGATATGCCTGTGGTAAACTTGAGATCTTCATATATCCTTCCAGTTGCCAGAAAACAAAGTGTTGCTATTACCTGTTGCTCTGCTGTTATACTTTGAGGACAGTATCCGTGCTTCTTATGAAGGGTGCTCAATAGCAGCTGAAAGACTCCATCTGGCATTCTTAGATAATTCTGAAAATCATCTGGATTATTCTCCTCTCTCAACAATGTCATGTGAGAATATTTTTCATGGTTCCTCAGCCATTGCTTGGTCCATTGTCTTCTTCTAGTTTTCTGCTACTGTGCCTGTTGTATTGCCATGATACCAAGCATTGCTATGGCAATGGTCCTCTCATCTACATGATTCATACTGAATGGAAAGCTACAGGGATGCTAACGAAGCGAACAAAGAGGAACAGAAAGATCTGTCCAGAATGAACGTACGGTATACCAAGCGGGCATACACGGAAGGGACGTCGAGAGGTCAATTTTTTTTCGGCATTTCCCTTCTAATGTGACCAAATTGAATGGTAAACCAGCTAATTTATGTCCATTGAACATTTATCTTTCAAAATTTGGTCGCTACATGAAGGTAGTATCTTTAGCACTTCCGAAAATTCTTTTGTTTTTCTAAATCCCTATCGCCCAATTTTTCGCAGTGTATGCCCAGCATAAAACTAACCTATCTAGCCCTGTAATGAAAAATTGCTATACATACCTTTTCGGTCCAGTCTCCAGTGGCAGAGGCTCTGTGCAGGAGACAGACGACAGCGGCTGGGAATTGCCTAGGAAGTGATGTCACCCATGTAGTTAATATGGGGCTTCTGCTGTCAGCTGCCTCTTCTGCACCTGCCTATGCAGTGAAGCCACCACTGAAAGCTCAGCATGGGACTGGACCAGAGTGGTTTAAAGAGCTAAATATGTTAGTCTTAGATTGTGAATGCAAGTAGATTTAGAGATTTTAGTTTTAGGTTGAGCTTCTTCTTTAATGAAAAACTGCGGCAGTTGTAGGGAGCAGCCATCTTGGCTGGGTCTAGGTCGATCCTGGAGGACAGTGTTTGGCGGCTGCAACAAAGTATAGAGAAGAGTGTCAGTAGGCTTCCGAGAGGAAGAGAGAGGAAAGTCTTAATGGAGATGGAGTGAGAAAAAGAGATTGGACTGCTGGCTGAATGGAGAGACTGGACTGCTGGCTGAAAAAAACCCTGCCATAGCCGGTGAGACCTCAGAGAGACTGCTCATTGCACAGAACCTTGCCTCAGAGATGGGTACTTTCTCCCTGGGGAGGTGTGATTTGGATGACTGGTAAGATCAGACTGTATTACAGAGCACTCCCACTGCTTTAAAGGAAGAAAAAGAGGGACTGTCTCAGCAGGAAAGAATGAGATAAATCACAGCAACTCCTATTTAAGTCTGAGGCCTTGAACTAAATCAGAGCATATGTCTGCAGACCCAGAAGAAGGTGCCTTGGGTCTGGTAAGAGACTAACAATACATAAACAAATCTGCTGTCTGCTTTGAACTATTGTGCCATCTTCAAGGGCTTCAACTTGACCAGCCATCTTTTTTTTTCATTATTTACTGGCCAGTGTGGGATAAAACGAGGACTAATATAATAGGTTAGGACTGTCTTTTTATATACGGTTAAAGCAATCCAGTTCTGTTAATTACTAATAATAGTCAGACTACTGCAGATGTTTAACCACATCTTTTAGAGTAATGTCATTGTATTATTGATTATTTGTGTAAGTACACCTGCTAATGCTCTTCATTTAGGCTATGCTTGGCCTATTAAATTCTTTGAAATATATGAAGGTGTGTCGGTAAATGCTGGGTGAGTGAGATGTGTCAGTTTCAGGTTTGCGGGGAAACCACAAGACAATTCAGCAGCTCCTCCTGGGGTAGCGCTACACACCCATATTGCAAAAAGAAAAAATGTGCATTTATTATTTTTTTTTTGCATTGAAGCCTTCAAATCATTACAACCACAGTCAATGAATCACGGTTACAATACACAGGCTCTTGCAGACTACTTCTTTGACCCAGGTCTGTACAGAGGTAGGGATCCTCATTTATTGAGTTGGAGAAGGTCATCAATGAACTACAAATATGCTCCTTTAAAAAAATATGAGAACCTCTGCCGCAGTGGAAGATGGGCCTTGTAGTTCTCCTATTTATAGATACTGAGTATGGATCTGTGAATGGATGATGTGGCTCTGTAGACAGAATCACCCACAATCGTGACAAACTAAAAAAATATACAGAATTCTGTAGGGAGAAGAAACCTGCAATACAGATAAGAGAGCGATGATTTAAAGGTGGCCAGCTATGGAATGGCACTATGTTACATGTTACATACTAAACATGGGTGTAATATGAAAAGTTGTATGAAAGGTGGAATTAGCCATGGTGGACCTTTACTCCCATAATTGATTTTTTAGTTTTTTTTCTTTTAAAGCTATGCAAATGGAAACATGTAACAATATATAGTAAGTGTTATCCTGCTTGGCTCCAAAAGTTGAAATACACTTCGTGCTGACCTGACATTGGGGGGGGGGGGGGGGGACGTTCCCGCTTGACCGCAGCCATGGGATTGTGTTTAACCACTTCAATACAGGGCACTTTTACCCCCTTCCTGACCAGGCCAATTTTCAGCTTTCAGCGCTGTTACACTTTCAATGACAATTTCCCAGTCATGCGACAATGTACCCAAATGAATTTTTTTTAATCTTTTTTCCCCACAAATAGAGCTGTCTTTTGGAGGTATTTGATTACCACTGGCTTGTTTATTTTTTGCACTACAAATAAATAAACATTTTTTTTTCTTATAAAATTTTGTAAATAATTTCATTTTCTCCTTCTTCACTGATGGACACTGATGAGGCAGAACTGATGGCCACTGATGAGGCAGCACAAATGAGGTGGCACTGATGGGCACTGATGAGGAGGCACTAAAATGCAGCACTGATGGGCACTGTAAGGCGGCACTAATATGCAGCACTGATGGGCACTGATAGGTGGCTCTGATATACAGCACTGATGGGCACTGATAGGTGTCACTGATGGGCACTGATAGGCATAACTGATGGGCACTGATAGGTGGCACTGATGGACACTGATATGCGGCACTGATGGGTGGCAATGATGGGCACTGATGGGCAGCAAAGATGGGCACTGATGGGTGACAATGACAGGCACTGATGGTTGGCACTGATGGCAATAATGGGCACTGATGAGCAGCACTGATAGGCAGCACTGAAAGCATTACTGATGGGCAATGACCGGCATTACTTATGGGCACTGATTGGCATCTTTTATGGGCACTGATTGGCATCCTTTATGGGTACAGGTGGGCACTGTTTGGCATCCTTTATGTGTACAGGTGGGCATCACTGGTGGGACACTGATGGACATGACTGGCAGGCACTGGTGGCCATCGCTGATGGGTCTGCACTGATAATCAATTTGCTGATTATCAGCTTAGACCCCCCCCTGTCAGGAGAGCTGCTGATCGGCTCTCCTCTACTTGGGCCTTGTCAGCGGGAATGGAGGAACACCAATACATGGCACTTCCTGGTTACCATGTGATCAGCTGTGATTGGACACAGCTTAACTAATGGTAAAGAGCCTATGTCAGATCAGAGATGCGGTGTGTTGGGGGGCGCGCACGAGCAGCTTTTCCTGCTAGATATCATATGACGCCCAGTCAGGATAGTACAACCACCCTGCGGCCATCATTCTGCATACGGCGGGCAGGAAGTGGTTAAATCTGATAAGCAAATTCCTACCTGTCAGACAGAAGCAGTTAGACGGCTGTGCCACTGCCCAATTGCTTCTACACAGGCTTGGTAACGTGTGCCCCCACCACATCATGTATACCAGGCTCTGCTTGCCCACCTGCAGGCCTGGAACTGGCATAGGGGGTGCTGTAGGACTCACATCTGCTCTCCTCCCCTCCTTGGCCAAAACAGGAAGTGATAGGAAATACCAGGGTGTCACCAGAACTAATGTCCCCATTGGAAGGTTTTCCCTCTATTACTGTTCTGGTGTCAACCTAAAATTTGGGATTTTCTTTTACTTTCACTTTCAATCAAAACACTAAACTGGAGAGAGGGTGAATTTCCCTATCGGGGGCACAGACAGAAATAAAAATTGACAGGTGTTCTAATCCCTCTCCACTCAATCCAAAACTAAAAAAAAGAACAACAAAAAAAGGTATCCCCTTCAGTTACACTTAAAGACTGTCAAGGGGGAACTAAAGTTGTGGGAACTATCAGACATGCAAAATGTCGGCTCGTGGCTCTCAAAGGGAGAACATTAATTAAAGGAGAAGTACAACCAAAGCTCTTTTGGCTGTACTTCTCCTGTGGATCACAGGAGTGCAGTTCGTTCTGTCGACGTCACAGAGCTGGTCATGGCTCGGGAAAAATCTCGACAATATGGTCGGGATGCGCTCACATGCCTGGACCGACTCCCGAACCTCAGTGAACCACTGAGAGCCTTAGCTGGCCGCTCCCACCCTCTCCAAAGCCCAGGGCTCCAGTAAGTGGCTTACTCACTCAAAAGAGCTTTGGTACGTCAGTTCCGCCCGAGTGAACCAGTGAGACGCATATCCAGTCGTTGAGGCGCACGGCGTTGCGGAAATACCGCTAAACGAGGGGTTTGCGGTCCATACTCACCTACGTTCACTGTACATTGCTTTTAAATGGATTGCCTATATGATGAAATATCGCCTGTAATCATACCTATGGGAAAGTGGAATTAGGAGAAACCCCAAAAGGATTGAAACCTGTTTGGCTGAGTGATTCACCCTAAGGTTCTACACGCTGGTTACCCCTGTAGGGGTCCCGCCCTCTGGTGAGAGTGGGAATTTTTGAGAGGGGAGCACTGATTTCCTCACCCAGCACCCACGTTTTGGAGCCACTTCTGGGACCCACCCTTTTCTTTAAGAAGAACTTTTTCACCTATATATTTCGTTTTTCATAATAACCTCACTTATGGACTTTTTTGGAAATTAATTGTTTTATATGGACTTTCTTACTGGATCCCTTATATTGATTTATTTATACACATATATAATTTTTGGCTCACCGTAAATCACCTAATTTATTGAAGTAGTATATCTGGTTTTCCTGATCACTTTACTATATTTTTTGAGAGTCACATGAGACACCTTTATTTAATTGACTCATATATTTTTTTCACTTGGTATTTTAACCACCCCCCATCCGCGCTACAGCCTATATACGGCTGCAGCGCGGACTCGAATTTTCGGGAGGCCGTTTTTAAACGGCCTCCCAGTGACACGCCCCCAGCGCGCTCCCGCGAGCGCGCTGCATGGAAAATCTGTGTCGTGGTGAATGGCCAATCACAGCGGCCATTCACCACATGATCTGGCCGTCCAATGAGCGATGATCTCATATGTAAACATATGAGATCATCTCTCATCGCCGGCGCTCCTTCCTCACACGGAGCCTGCAGTGTGAGGAAGGAGGGGGAGCCTCACAGCGCCGGGGACACAGGAGAATGTAATCAGGGCACCGATCACCAGTGCCCTGATTACACAAGGTAAAAACACACACACAGTGCCCCCCCATCAGTGCCCACAGTGCCCGCCATCAGTGCCCCCCATAAATGCCCACAATCAGTGCCCATAGTGCTGCTAGTCAGTGCCCATCAGTGCCTGCTCATCTAGGCACTGATGAGCACTGACTGGCAGCACTATGGGCACTGAGTGTGGGCACTGATGGTGCTGCCCATCAGTGCCGCTCATCAGTGCCACCCGTCAGTGTCCAGTGCCATCCGCCAGTGCCCATCAGTGCCGCCTATCAGTGCCCATCAGTGCCGCCTCTCAGTGCCGCCTCTCAGTGCCACCTGTCAGTGCCCAGCAGTGCCGCCTATCAGTGCCCAGCAGTGCCGCCTATCAGTGCCCAGCAGTGCTGCCTATCAGTGCTCATCAGTGCCGCCTCTCAGTGCCGCCTATCAGTGCTCATCAGTGCGGCATATTAGTACCTCCTCATCAGTGCCCATAAGTGCCACCTCATCAGTGCCCATAAGTGCCACCTCATCAGTGCCCATCAGTGCAGCCTATCAGTGCCCATCAGTGCCGCCTCATCAGCGCACATCAGTGAAGGAGAAAAATTTCTTTTCAAAATTTACTCGCAGAAAATAAGAAAAACTTTTTTTTTTTTTTCAAAATTTTTTGTCTTTATTCTTTTTTTTTGTAAAAAATAAATAACCCAGAGATGATTAAATACCACCAAAAGAAAGCTCTATTTGTGTGAAAAAAATGATAAAAATTTCAAATGGGTACAGTGTAGCATGACCGCGCAATTGTCATTCAAAGTGTGACAGCGCTGAAAGCTGAAAATTGGCCTGGATGGGAAGGGTGTTTAAGTGCACAGAAGGCAAGTGGTTAAAGACTTAACAACTATTTATATGGAAGCACTAATTTTTTATTTTTCATTTTATATTTAACGTATTTCTAATCAGCACCTAGTCACTTTGATCTGCACTATACCACTTGCAATTCTATTTTTATTACTGTTATTTATATTATTGTGTGTTTTTATATTGTATTACTTATATATTGGTCTAGTGCAATTGCCCATATTTATTTGGTTTCTAATAGCAACATATTTAGCCTATTGACTGACATACAATTCTTGGCAGTGCCGATTTACCCTACTTTTTTATTACAGCATTGCATCAATGCTGCATCCACCTAGGTAAGTATGAGTCTGAAAAAAAAACAAAAAAAAACATACTTCTCTTTTATTTAAATCACTGGGGAATAATGCTGCTGGGAAAGGTAATATACTGAATAAAGAAATGGGTTAAAAACTATTTTCGAGCTTTATAGATCACAGATCCTAGATTATATCTGTGAAAATGAAAAGATGGGAGTTGCCATTGCACACCTTTTTTTAAAATGTGCAGGGTCATGGGTTATTATTTTGGTGTCACTACCCAGTAAGTCACTGACTGCCAGTGGAGTCTACAAAGTCTGATTGTACAATGCTGTATACTTTCAATGGATAGTGAATGACAGTCTGGCAAAACCTAAAGCTGGATACACACTATACAATTTTCTTTAGATTTTTTCCTTTAGATTTACCAAAACCATATAATAGGAGGTCAAACCTAAACACTTTCAATGTGTATGCAGTCAGGCAGACCCCTGCACTACATAGTTGAAGGTAAATCTAAAGGAAATCTAACAACAAAAGTCGTATAGTGTGTATCCAGCTTAAGTCTGGACCTTAGATGACAAGTCAGCAGGTTCCATTATTTTATTCTGACGGGTTCCATTTAAACCACAACAAATATGCTATTTATACAATGTATGTCTACAGTACATCGCTTGGTTATTCTTTATTAACCTGAAAAATTTCAAGAAGTACTATACAAAACATAATTCAAATCAATCACCATACATTATTCATCTTAGCTGAGTTACTTTACATAATTCTATGTATATTTTATACACATCTGTCACCGGATAGAATGCTTCAGTGTGTCAACTCTGTTAAACGAGCATATGTTGTTTGGTTAAAAAATACTTCTATTTACTTGTGTATAGTGCCAGATTTATAATTAGACACCCAAAGATCATGACTATAGGTGCCTGCAGAAGTGGGGCAGATAGTCCTTGCCAACTTGACCTACTTTAATGCCATTATAAAGCTGAATAGAAATCACTTTGCACATATTGCAAGCAGTTTGTTTCTATGTCATGATTTCATTATTGCCACCAACTATATAGTATGGAATAAAAATAGATGGTAACTTTATAAGCCAGCATGGACACATTCCTGAAATGTCACAAAATACAGCAACAGAACAATTTTTTGAAAGACTGTACATTTTATCCTTTAAGGGTAACTTCACTTTTGTGGGGAAAGAAAATAGCAAATAAAAATATATATAGCATATACAATTGTGACTCAAGTCATATTGTAATTAAATGTTATTAAAAATTACCTTTCCTTTTCAGTCTGCAGCTCTGTAATTTTCTGTAAAATGCAATGCAATATGGCTACCTGGAGGCATTCCGTACACAGAACGTATACTCGAAATATAATTTCCTGCTTGTGTGATTGGCTCACTGGTTTTTCCAGAAGTCTACATTAAAATACAAGTTAGATATTGGGCATCCCCTGCAACAAAAGTGTCAATGTCAATTTTCTTCATTAGAGACCTGCAGGTGCAGCAGCTAGTTGATAATTATAAAACCACTTCCATTAGATTCACTTACCCCATGGACACAAACACACAGTGATTTCTTCAGAATGAGAAAATACAGGAATCTGGAAAAAAGTTTGTTAAAATTCTTGTAATGTACATAGATCACCCAGAGGATAATTATTTGTTTTTTTGCAGCAAAAATTGAGTTACTCTTTAAAGTAGAATTCCAGTTAAATACTAACTATACCTAAACCTGTTGCCACCCCCATCCTAAGCCTGTTCTAACTACCCTATAGGGAAAGATATCCTTACTTAGCTATTCTGAGGGCGCTCTGGTCCAGTCACATCATCTCCTGGCTTTAGGGGAGAGGAGAGATCGCCGACAATGGCTGCAGAGACATCACTCATAGACTTAGTATGTGGCATCTATTGTCAGCTGTCCCTTCTCTTCACTGCAGCCGGCACCCTGCCCCTCAAAATTGGCAAGTATAGACATCTTTTCTTTCATGGATAGTTAGAATACGCTTAGAATTTGGGGTGGGAGCAGGTTTAGGTATAGTTAGTATTTGACTGTAATTCCACTTTAAAAAATAGTAATGAAGCTCTAAGGTGCAGGTGCTTCCAAAGTGTTCTAGGGGGTTAAAGTTTTTTCTCTTTTGCTGTGCTTATGCTCAGAGGTTCTTCTGGTCAACTGTGTTATGTGTACTACTAAGGCTAAGTTCACATGTAGGCGTTTTGGGGCATTTTTCTGCTCTAGGATCAGCTCAAAAAACGCCCAACAAGACAAATCCTGTTCACATCTGAGCGTTTTGACGTTTTAAGCAAAACGCCCAATGCTCAAAAAAGTACATGAGCTTCTTTTTGGGCAGATTACAGGCGTTTTTATTTTTTTCCATTGGTCACTTGTCAACCAAAAAACGCCTGCACAAAAACGCCTGTAAAAACGCCTGTAAAACGCCTGAAAAAACGCCCATAAAAACGCCTGACAAAACGCCTAAAAAACACCTGTAAATAGCAACGCCAAGATGTGAACTTAGCCTTAATGTTACACTGTAGCTTGTTGCAACCTGTTGTCCTTAGGTTTACCTGCTGAGCTGGTGATTCTAAGAGGGAAGGGTTAACACTGCTGACCAAGTTTTCCCACTCTTTTTCAGATAGTTACCGCCCCTTCAAGTCACACCATATTAATAGGGTATCATTAGTGACCTATGGGGCCCAGAGAGGGAAGAGTGTTCCAAACCTGTTAAGATGTAGAGGTTATGCTACTGGTCTGCCTCTTGTGGGAACCCAGTTGGGGTTCCAAGGGGGCTGGATCAGCATGAACTTATGTTGGACTCTTGTGGATTACATATTGTCCTGTCCTGTGGATTTACCTTGCTATCAATTACTTTGATGGACTTTTACTGCCTAACTCAGGTATGACTACCTCATTGGGCACTTGGAGTTTTGTACAGAAATGTATGTTGAAGATTTCTTTAAGAACTTTCTGTGTTACCTTCAATTATTTCAGTGTAGCGCACCCTATGTAGGAGCCGCTGGTGACCTTGGATCCCCCACTCTGTACAGCCAGGCACACCAAATTTCCACAGGCACATTTGAGTCAGGGATAAAACTTGGATGGGAAGTGGGGGTCAATGGGATACCTACTTGACTTCATAAAACTCTTCAGGTACAACTCTTCCTATATACAGCTATTTGCACTCCTCTTCCTCCAGCTCTTAACTTGCTTGCAGAAAAACAACACAGGCTCAGCTGGGACATTTTTAGTAAATCTGGCAAAAGCACTCCATTCTTGCAAAAGCCATATCAAGCAAAACCCCCTTACAGGCAGGGACTGCGGGCCCCTTGGTTGTGTAGCAAAGTCCAGTGTCCAGCTTACATTCCTGTGGCTACTGATCTCAGCACCACCTCTTTAGGCACTGCCAGCTAGGACTGCAAAGGTTAGAGAAGATACAATACTGAGGTCTAATGAGCAGAATTCTGTACAGAGGTAGCTTGATTGCAGTTGCTAATGCCTACTGTATTTATGACATAGCAGGGGTGACAGATATTCTGGTAGTGAAGGGATGGTATTCTTACGGGTCCAGTCTTGCTGCACAGAATATTTAGCAACTTAACCTGGAGTCACAGAGAGAAAGAGAGAGATAGAGGGGGCCCCCGGGAAGGAGAAGAAGCATGGAGTTAAGGAGAAAGTGTGTTGCCTGTGTCTACTAGCAACATACAGGACATTGTCACTGGAACTGTTGGTGGAGACTAGTAGAAGCTCCGCGGCACCAGCTAAGAAGTACTGCACACTGGAAGGGAGAGGTGTTCTCTAACAGAGATTGTGTCTGAAGTGCTTAGTGTTAAAAGTAATGGTCACAGATTAAAAGGAGTTAACTATGTAAGTGTACTGCTCTCTTCTAAGTCTGGAGTGCTGCCTTAATGTTGATTCCACATGACCGGAGCTCCTGCCTCAGGTTTTGGCATTAGAACGTGGAGTTCCACAGTGTCCTCGCTAGGGAGCCCTAAGACCCGCCTACATTAAGCCAACCTAGACTGAGAAGAGTAATGCAATGTTTTCATCAGTCAGGCAGGCGGAATGAAGCATTCCCTGGGTTTGTGCTCCTCTCGTCTTCATTCACTGTTACAACATTAAAACTTCCTGACATATGATTGGCAGTAGAAGAAGGCTGATCAGGATCCGCAGATATGTGTTGTGCCAAATTAAGGCTGGATGCACATGAGTGTATTAAAATAATAATAAAAATACAAATTTTAAGTTCACATGCATGTACATTTGTGCATAAGTTATGCCAGTAAGCTCCTCTTCAAATGCAGGTTTGGGGCATTGATTTTTATACCTCTGAATGCTGTTCTAAAATATGAATTTGAATGCCAAAATGTGCATGGATACTTTGGCTAAAATAGAGTTGTATTCAGAAGTTACAAACTACCTTTTTTCTACTTGACTGCATCAGCCCTCAGTATGCGGCCAGAATTTACTTTTAAAGGGTTACATAGTTACATAGTTACATAGTTAGTGAGGTTGAAAAAAGACAACAGTCCATCCAGTTCAACCTATGGTTGTGGTTTGATAGTGAGAGATCTTAATAAAGGGTGGGGGTAGTGGTGGTAATACGGTCCTCAATATAAACAAAAGACATGGTAACACATTAACAATGTTAAACTGTGGTCAACACATTAGGAAACATCATAATACATGGAAAATAGGCATGAGCAGCACACTAACAGATACGACAATACATAAATAACACATGTGGACAGCACACTAACAATCATGACATAACAAGGTTATTAAACACAGGCAGCACATTGCCAATCATGGCAATACCTGAACAACACATTGGCAGAGGTTGCAATAAATGGGCAATACACAGGTACTAGAGACAAGGCATGGGAAATGGCTATCATGATAACATGATGGCAACAAACATGGAATAAGGAAAATACAGGGGTAACAGGCAATGGTGGAAATACTTGGGCAACCCAAATAGAAAATGGCACACAATAGTAGCAATTGCAGTAGTATCTACCTGTGACCGCACAAGTCCATGGCCAGAGGAAGTTCTGGAGGAGAAGAGGGCTCATCTTGCAGACTTCCTAGCCATAGCCTTCTAAGTATTAGCGCTCTGCTTCATGCTGCTGTGTGGCTGGGAGTAGTGGCACTATTGTCAAATTTCCTGTAAGCCAATCAGTAGACTAGCGTTCAACCAGAGCAGCCCAGAATCTATAATTTGTGATACAGGACACAGAGAGAAAAAGGTAAAAAATCACAAGCTCAAGAAACCCTACCAGTCCCTAAAAGAATCATAATCTCATGCAATTGAAGATATTTGCCTTTCTGGTGGCCTGTGTCTAATGCCGCCCTTTCCTTCCAGCACTGCATCTTTTTTTGCAAGATTCTCCAAAATTGTACACTTTAGAAGTGTCATATGCTTGTGTTCCCATCTTTAAGCCCTTATGTAGCACTGGAATAGAGAGAAAGTGAGACACACAGGAAGGTAAATACATGAAAAGGAGAGGTTAGTAAGAGTTTTTTTACTGAAGAAGACCTGCATTATAATCTTTTTAGAAACAGATCTCTTTAAGGGAAGTATACTCTCCTACTGCCCTACTGGCCCCATAGTAGGTTCTCAGTATTTGCTGTGGCTGCAGTGGATTAAACAGAACTTTAGATTAAGTTAAATCAGGACTACTTTCTAATTTTAACACAAAAAAAAAGTTTGCTTGAATGCATTAGTAGTGCAGAATTTGGTTTAATTTGCTGCCTCTAACTAGTTTTTAAAATTACTCAAGGGGAACAGTCTACCTGCTGATAGGCTGTAGATGTCATAGCAACGTTCATTTTGTGCATAGGACCACTTATCCCAATAAGTATCTAGGGCTAACGTGTTCTGAATGACCGTGAAAGGCTGTGAAATGTAAGCTAGTTGTGTTGAATTTTTTACAAGCACTCTTTCGTAGCATTACTCAGAAGAGCTCAGTTCATTTCAGGAGCTGAATTTGCCTGTGATATATTATATAAAACTCCGATTAAATTTACAGTTTTCATCTGTGCCTGGGTCATGGTTGCTGAGAGGAAAATGCTAATAGATGTTTCCACTAGTAAAATGTTGTCCAAATTTCTGAGGTACAATTTTACCACCAATGTTTTCAACTACACTCTTGAAGATCATACCCTTGCAATGAACAAGACTGCTTAAAAGCATTTAAAGAATAGTAGTCACTGTAGCGCTATACCGTGAACCAACAAGGAGGAAGGTGGTAAGCAAGAACCAAGGGTAGAGAGAAGATGGGCGAGGACAGCTGTGATAGTATTTAGGTGTAGTGCCACCCCCACAGGGACCAGCACCGTCCCTACTTTTTGCTCTCCAGCCAGACACAAAGTACATTCACGCAGCCAGGTGCACACTCACTTCCACTCGTTACTCCAATGACCAGTCTAAGGGCTTTGTTTTTTTTGTTTTATTGGAGAGCTTGGATAGGGTAAGGGATATAGTGGGATACTTCCAAACTGAACTATTCACACCGAGGACTCTAACTTTCTTTCCTAGTGAAACTTGGCTGAAGTCCTTGCAGAAGGCAGATAAAGACTTCTTCACATCAACAGCAAACTGATTGCAGAACTGAGCAATGTTTATATTAAAGCAGTGGACAGTCCTGGACAAAGCTCTAAGCCTGTGTTCTCTTTGTGTAGACCCTCAGCTGACTTAGAGCACAAGAGGGAGATTAATTGTCTAAGGATCCTTAGGGTGTCTGTACTCACAGCGCTCCTGAAGAACCACCGGCAGCCTTTTCTCCATGATCCCAGACCAGATGCACTATAGACTCTCCTTCTATCAGCTATGATAGGACCAGGGTCAGCCACACAGACTTCAGGCCCTCAGGTCGCCCACCTGAGGCCACATGGCAGCAAGTGCCAGGGGAGGTAGCACCTCTCCCCTAGGTTGGTGCAATCCTCTGCTAAGAAAGAACCAACAGCCCATGTGCTTCTTGAAGATAAATACAGGCACCCAGCATGCCTAGGTGCACCTCCTCCTTGTAATTGGCCAGGACTGTATGAATATTCATACTCCCATCTTCATGGGTTCTGCCTACTGTCCAGCACTTTCCATAGTTGCTAGGACACAGTAAAACTCAAGACAGCATGAGCAGAACCAGAGCACTTTGAGCAGGCTACACCATCCGATCACAGCTCTCTGTTAAGCAGACAGCAATTAAATTTACCTAACCGTTTCTCTGTTAAGCAGAGCAACTAAAAACTATAATACACTAATCCTAGTATCTACCTAGGAGGGGGCTACACTGGTAAATAAAAAGTCTTACAACAATAATCAGGTCTTCTTATCTTATCCAAAAAGCGGGGATCAGCTGTACATTAGGATGAAATATCTACCATAAGCCACCTTGGGAAGGTCAGCCTCAGGGCAATAGATATGAAAAGGAGACCGCAATCCAGATGTCAGCACAAAATGTAAAATGTATTGAATATAAATAGGCATCCACTTACATCAGACTAACATCAGACAAAAACTGTAAGCACCACAATGGAGAGAAGCCAGCACCTCTCCAGATGTCACAACAAGGACCCCCCTCCCCACCAAGCTCAAAACCTCTTTTCTATAACCCCTATAACTCCTTTCTGATTTCTACTCTGGTTCTCCTTTTTCACCAATCAACAGTTTCATTCAAGGAATTGTATACATCAAGGAAACCTTTTCCTCACTGTACCTCTTGGCTCCTTTGAGAACCACTGACATTTGAATAACTGATACTTTTTACCCTTGAGACTTCTCCAAATATGATGGATGATCATCTATAAATGTGTAGCACTACTCCCATAGGAGCCACTGATTAGAATGGGTCCACTGTTCTTCACCTCTACCTTTTCCAAAAACCTCAACCCCTGTAATACAGCAGGTTGAATGTACAAACATGCCACATCACAGGAAATCACTGAAAGTAATACTTATTAATCAGTAGTAGCTCTATATAAAAGTAATCAGGCACTAAACCAGGTAGTAAAGGTGAACTTAAGATAATGTCACCCAACATGGTTGGTAACCAAGCATGCATAAAATGGATTAACAATGGTAATAACACAGTTTAGCATACAAAGTGATTAACAGTAAGGACTAAGCAGAAGATGACATTTGGCGTCAAGAATAGCATAAACAGTAGCAATGCCACCTTAAGTGCAGCAGGGAGCAGTAGTAAAGTTTAATCTGCTGAGTGCTGGAACTATACTGCCAGAGTGAATTTATGGTGGTGATGCTAGTCCTATACCAACTAGGTATGCACTGTCCAAAAGAAAAGGAGGATGGTAGAGGAGGAGGGTAGCAGGGAACAAAGAAGACTTGCAGAATAAATATTACGAGAAGGGCAGTCCTTCAAGGTGTTTTTTTGCTAGCTATTGTTGGGACCATTTATGAGTGTTGGTGCACTTAACAGTCCCAGACAGTTATCCTGCATGCAATATAGGTACAATATAGGTATAGTATCATCTTGACACAGAAGAAAGGTAGCTATGGATCAGATGGGGTAAAGGTTTGGTATAATGCAGTATAGTGTTGGTATAGGTGCTGTCATGGTGTGGAATACGTGCGGTATAGAGGGCAGTATGGGTACAGTATGGATTGGATACACTTGGTAACCTGCTTTCAGTGGCTCAGTCCCTGCTAGTAGTATCAGCAATGGGTGAATAGCTTTCTCACCAGTCTCCAGGATGCTGTGATGATTGCTCGCTGTACAAGGGGGAACTCGGCCTCTCCTCAAAGGCCTCCGGTGATCAATGGTTGGAAGCAGCTAATGAGTGGATGCTTGAATCTCCCTGTGGCAGCAGTGCAGGTGTTGTGATGTGTTCTCACTCCCAGTCTGAGTGGCTGTCCACGCCCAAAAAAGTCCTCCAGATCTGTTCTGAATACAAAAAAGTCCTCCAGATCTGTTCCGAATGCATTTCTGCATGCATGTTTTTGCGCTCTGGTGCATTTTTCTTGCATTTTATTTATTTGTTTCTGGATGCATTGCAGAGGCTTTTTTCTTGTTTTTTCTTGTTTTTTTTCACTGTACTGGGGTCCGGGGAATTTTTTATGCTTTTTATGTTCCAGTAATACCCTACTACAACTTGAGATGAGGTGGATCCAACGCCTCAAGGCCACCACACCACCAGGACTAAATGAAGCAGAAAGTTACAGACCGTTCCTAGAAGGCTTTTCTTCTGGGAAAACGGACTGAGATAACTGCACTATAAATACATCAGAAACCTGTGCCATATTTCTATCAATTGCTTTATCATCTTGACATGATTTTACATCTCTACCTTTGAACTTTACGATCGTCGATTTTCCGATCGATGCTCTGACCCCTTACCTCCCCACAGCCCAAACCCCAGCCCCATACATACAGGTGGTTTACTAACACTACCGCCCTCTTCTCTTTTGGTTCCATTTCTCCCATTCTCTTTTCCCTTCCCCCCCCCCTCCCCTCCAAAAAACGTCAATAAATGAACCCCCCAATGGTCCAAGTAAGCCAGGCACAGGCCTTCCCAACATCCAATCCGATTAGTATACGGGCAACCATCCCGGGGCTACATCCCTCTCCCAGAACATCTGTCATCCCATTGATATTCAGGTTTAAATTGTACACTGCTGTTAATACCTGTCTGTATGAGACTACTAGAGAGATTACATGTGTTCACTTCAGTATTTACTTTTATATGCCAGTTTTATATTGTCCATTGCTTTATTGTGAGCCGCACAGCCAGGACATGATTTACCCCCAACAAACACCCGGCAAGGTAAGCCCCTGTCGCTGCCCACCAGGCCGGCCGGGGCACATAGAAGCGATGAGGCTATCGTCATCACGCCCCCTCCCACATCTGTGGAAGCACGCCCTACCTTGTCGGCGGCCGCCAGCTGATATCCCGGATGACGTAGGTGAGGATGCGCGCGCAACTCGCGCACGCGCCCCACAGCCTAGCGTCAGCTGAAGGGAATCAGCGAGAGGAACGTGCGGCGCGATCTGCGCATGCGCGAGCCTCTTTAAAAGGCCGGGGAGCATCGGGTCCTCTCACTCTCACACAGCCAGAGAGGAGAGAGGTACCTACAGAGCCGCTGCAAGCCCGCACACCGGAGAGGCATCCCTGCGATTTTAAATGTGAGTCACTGGCCTCAACAGGCCAGCTTTTCAAATCACTCAACACCATTAAAGGAGCTACAATTTAGTACACTGGTTCCTCTACCCCCACTGTGATGTTACCTTACCTTTTGGTTCTGCAATATGTACACCTTATAACCACCAATACATATATTCCCGAGTACATGACGGCACCTTACCTAAAACATATTGGGTTGCAAGTGAAGCAAACTCCCATACAACCCTGTTGACCTCCTACCAGGAATTGTAGTACATTCAGCGACTCACAGTCGCTTAGATTGAGGGATGCATTACCTGAAGGACGCACGGGTATATGCACAATATACATTCATTTAAGAAGTGGCGAATACATAGCCAGAGCTTAGGGCCCATACAAGGCCACACACATATATATTATCCCAAAACACAATAGTGCAAAAGCACAAGTGGATATACGGCTTTTACCGTCCAATTATATATTATACTATACTAACCTCCATATATATACAATACATCATACCCATGCATTTCTACTACCATATACATTTGGAAGGATTGGGAAACAGGGATTTCGGGCACAAGAGTTTTTTTAAAAAAGATTTCTTTTATTCAACAAAAAACTAAATATTTTAAAATCATAGAAAAATACAGGCAGATAATTGTGTATTAAGGACACAGTGAGACCACACAACAATGGTCTATGTTGTACAATACCTCAGTGCATAGAACTTATAAAAGTAGATTTACATACAGTTCAAAGTACAAGATCATTGATAGTCATATAATTCTTGGAAACGTGTTGCTTGATATCAGAAGAACCGCCGACGGACACCCAAGCAATATGGTGCCGGTCAGCGGGGTCGACTGAAAGTATAAGTTAACATTCACCATGTAATATATGACCTTTGCTCGACATGTTTCGCTTTCTTAGACAAAAAAGCTTCATCTGGAGCATATCATTTCTTTTGTCTGTGTGAAAAATAACAGTGTTTAGATAAATTACATATATATGTTACCTCATTTTCAGTGTGTTATAATTACAATTGCATATCATTTATCTCTCCTTTTAATTACATACAATCGTCTTACACATCTCAGATAAGTCCTTCTATTTTTGCAATATCAACACAATATAACATTGGGTCTTAAGTTGCATTCAGACACTAGAGGGGTTTAGGGGAAAGAACAATGGAGGCTGCCAATAGTGAGTATATGTGGGGATCCATGCTGTAGTTATAGTATAAGCATATATATCCTATTTATATACCTAGTATATGGACAAGAAAATGTATACATACCTGTACATATAGTAATCAGGCACATATCTCAATTTCCATAGAGAATTCTTTAACGAGGAGGACTGTGCGTTTTGGGAAGCTCAAAAAAGGCAATGTATAGTGACATAGTAGTGAGGGTAGTCACTCCATGTCTCATATCTGAGTGGATGAGAACAGAAGAACAATGTTTCTCAGAATAGTAGGCGTTTTTATTCTATGATATCACTTTAAGGGAGAGCCCATAAAAGTGCTAAACCATAAACTCAAGTGTTTCAAAGTGGTAAGATCAGTGTGCCTCATGCTTGTTATAAGAGTGTGTAAGTACCTATAGAGCCCATAGATTATCTGCCTTAAAAGGGGCAAAAGAAGAGACATATAGTCATTCTGGACCGTAAGAATGGACAGGTGCCATGCGTTTCTAAACGATTATACACCAACATACAGAGTTTACCCATTCGTGTATGGGCTACCCCTATAGTAAAATACATATCATGTATATTGGTTTGCTTTCATATACATATGTGAGTATGTGTGTGTAGTCAATTTAGTATCCAGCCCACCCTCCTCCATAATAGTAGGGGGGTGACCAGGATTATATATAGATAGGCAGTTGCTACATAGGGTCCAAGATGAGTACATGCAAAGCGTACTTAGAATAAACATAGGTAGTAAACATAGTGGTGAATATATAGAGTGCCACCCAATATGATAAATCCCTATGCAGTACGAAAGTTCCAAACATAAACAGACACCTTAGCAAGGCTCACCAAACTTGGGAAGGACCAGAGCTTAAATGTAGGGAGCGTATCTCCTCTGCTTGTATGTCGGCTGTTAAGCACAGTAAGATTAAGGTGAATTCCCGGATATCACAAAAGTGTAATGTTACAGTATTAGTACTGGCCATATAAAGCTTACCCCTTGCCACGCTGTTCCCAGCTTCCGCACAGTCCTCACCGGATGGGGAACCTCCACCATACCAGGGCTTGTAAATGGCGCCCTTAAGTAGCATGGATCCCGGGCGGTTCGTCAAACGGACGTCACCGCCCCGGCCACTCCCACCGGACATCGCTCGAGAGCAAGCGCGGGGACACCCCAGCGAAGCTCTCGGCTCAGTCACAGGTGTATGCAGATCATACAGAGGCAGGAAGTGCCTCCGTAGTCCGCTCAGGTGCCACAGGAAGTTCCGCCCGGAAGGGGCGGAACTAACCTGCGGCCTATCTGGCCGCACATATCTCACTGATGAGGCCGACCTCCATGCTTACCCACACTGCCCCCACAGGATCGGTCCGCAATTACATGAGAATTCTAATTGCCTGAAATGAAAAAACAACACAACAAGACAAAAATTATATATTTAAAAATACAGATATAAAAGCATATTTCACTAAGGTACAAAGATGTTCCTGGTGGACCAGGAGATATATATCGGTAATATATTTGTTTATCAAAAATTATTATATAACCATGTTTATTTTTTGACATTAACCACTAGTAAGGGCGTTCAATAGTAATAGCCCTAATGAAAGAACAGGGTCTGAACTGCCCCCTACTAGAAACACTTCCATACTTCAAACCCCAAGGGAAAGTTGCATATTTTGACTTATTATAAATCCTCAAGATCATAATATTGATGAGATAGGGATTATAACACAAAAAACTATTTGTTATACATAAGAAAGGAAGAGGGATATATGTGCCACAGAACCTATTTAGTGTGAAGAGGTATCAGAATAATTAAATATACGGGGGGAGGATGACCACGCCAAAACCAAGCAGACACCCTGACCCATATATCCCACATAGGGCCATTATCGTAACCAGAGTATGCTACTCGAGGTCAATTAGGTCTATTAGCACTAAGTAAACAAGGAAGCCTTCACAGAAAGGGTTTGTACGACTGTGTTTCGTTCAAACCAGGTCTATAAGTGGCATTGAGACGCTCTATCCAGAGAGTCTCTCTCTGGAGAATTTTTATATATACTTTTTTTATATACTACTCCAATCTGGAGCACAACCCAGCAAGACACTCAAGCATCACCTGAATGGGACCTTTCTGTATGTCCCATTTGGCAATCCAGGGGCCCCGAGACCTACTACACAGCCAGTAAGTTGTACACCCCAAATAACACTCAGTATCTTTGAGACAAATACGATTCTCCTAAACTCACTTAATACCTTGCAGGCTCACAAGGCTCACGCTCTCGCTGTTTCTTGAGGGAACTCAATCTCCACTTGCGGCAAAACAAATGTATGTACCAATATATTGTTTGGAGATACCATTGTTTGATATATCAATCAATAGGTATCACCAATATGTAACTTAGATTATCTATATGATTATTTCAGGAATATAATGTGACTTACACCCTTGAAAAAGGCTCCAGGATCGAGCCGAAACGCGTCGGGACGCAAAAAGAGGAAAACTCTCTTAAACGAAATAGAGAAGCTTCCTATCTTACCAAGTCACTATTTACACATTGTCACCATTTCATTATCTTTCTCACCCTTCTCACTCAGGGGCCTACAACCCCTCACCATTACCATTGTACACTGTATATATAAGATTTTCCATACAGTAAACAAAACTTATTTTACTAAGTATTGTATTCATCGTTACTATTTATACCTTGCCCATAAAGTCCCACCAATCCTTAGGCCGGAGGTACCTAACCCCATAAACATTACGACAGGGACGGTGGCAAACCATACACTATTTTATAGGTGGATAATGATCAAACAACCCCAGAATTCACAATTTAGGATGGATAACACATCCACACCTCACTGATCATCATCCAACCTCACCTTTAACAAAAGACACGTCTTTATACTATCTGATAACACTGGAATCAATCAGCAGGATTCCAGCATAAATACGTTATCGGTTAAGATACTGTGAGCAATCGCATAAAAGTACAGTTTCCCCCTTCTGACGGATTACCGAGTTTGGTAACCAAACAAGGAGGTCGGAACACCAATAACCGATTGCAACTTTAACCTTCCACCACCAATAGAAGTGGTGGATAACATCAATGAACCTGGAAGAAATGGAGGACACAAGCGGAGAACTAATTGGAAAAGAATGGGAAAACCTAATGACAGGTATACATAAGACCTTCCAGGGACAAGAACAACAGGACTCGGACGTCACGGCCCTATTCAACACTCTCAGAAGACACTTGGAACGAAAATCCGCGCTATATTGGCACATAAAATCTTTCGAACGCTATATACGAGAAAACATCAATCCCATAGGTCTGAGAGTACAAATATTCCCGACCATGGAAAATATCAGTACGAAACTGAAGAAAGAATGGGAAGAAATACTCAACACCTGCTCAAAGAACCTAATGCTCCTTCTTAAGAATGAATATGAAGAACAACTAAAGATTATTGAAGACGAAATTAAGGGAGTCTACGAACAACTAACCCCCTTAAAATCGGTAACCCTGTATTCTGAACAGGAAAGAAAACTTAAGGAGCATTTGGAACAACATAGTAAAAAAATTTTAAGAAAAAAAGGAAAAAAAATATTGGAGGGACAAAAATGCGTTTAGCCAGAACAGGGCATATAGATGGACCAATAATAAGACATCAAGGAATAGAACCCAATATGGACAGAGAAATCCGAGAAACTACTCATCCGACTCTTCCACATATACTTCTGGAGGGGAGAACAACGAAAGGAAAAGGGCACAAGCTCGCCAACCACATTGGGGAGCACAGAAAGAACTGGAAAGAACTAACGTGGAAACTACCGATAGGAATGAGGAGGACACCGACGCACCAGAAGAACCGAGCAATGAAATGGCGAATGCACCCCCAGTTAAGCATCACCAGATCTTCACCAGATCCCAACAAGACCCAAAGAAACAAAGACCTTTTTTAGGGCCGCGAGGGAGATCGACAAAGGGGAACAAATAATAGAAACACCAAACACCAACAAGGAGATGACCAAGCAAGGACTTACCATTTCAATCTTTCCTCACACATACTAACGAAGGAACAGACAGAGGTACTGACATTGGGCTTATCATTTTGTCCCAACAAACCGGTGGATAGGTTCGAAGCCATAAAAGACATTCACCTTTTTGCTAGGAAACTTCTCCAGCAAGTAATGTACAGCAAGCAAGCGATTGTGAGCGAACCCCAACCCCAGTTATCGGCCGCGGAGTTCCGCGCCTTAAGAGACCTCAATATCCTGTTGCAAGAGGGAGGACTTGATGAATGGACAGACGACAATCCAGACGTCCCTGACAGTGGGGATGAAGAAGACACTGAAAAACCACAAGACAAGGATGAAATATTGAAGAAATTTAAGAAAAAATCACACAAATTTCCACCTCTTAATCTAAACCCCGCAATAGCACTATTTGTGCGAGAAACTACAAAGGACATTGAAAAGATGCCCAGAGAAAGATGTAAGCAAAACTTAACTAAACTCCAGCAGAAGGCATTAAGAGAACTAAGGGAGCTAGAAGGCATTACGATTAAGCCGTCCGACAAAGGCGGAAATGTCGTAATTATGGACAACATACTATATAAGGAGATGTGCTTGAAAATTCTGAATGACCCAAAATGTTATACAAAAATTTCCCCAGTTATGATTCAAAGGTACAAAGAAGAATTTTATCAGAAAGTCGACAGAGCAGGAAGTGATGGGATAATATCACCTACCCTCTGGAACTTTATAAGGACTAAATATCCACGGACTCCAACATTTTACTCGTTACCCAAAGTTCATAAGAACGAGAAGAACCCTCCAGGGCGACCGATCGTTTCAGGAAATGGGAGTATCTCAGAAGGTATGAGTGAAGTTATCGACGCCTACCTGCGCCCATACGTGACAAGCCTCACGTCCTATGTAAGAGACACTATGCACTTGCTACAAATCTTGGAGGATATAACAATCCCAAACAATTTGATACTCATTACAGTGGACGTAGAAGCCCTGTATAACAATATCCCACATGATAAAGGAATAGCAACCATCAGTAAAATACTGAGAGAACAAAGCCTAGAAGACACTGATTTCAACAACTTTATTATCAACATGCTTGAATATATTCTGAGAAGAAACTATTTTACGTTTGATGGCACACACTACCTGCAAGTATGCGGGGTGGCGATGGGTACAAGCTGTGCACCCAGCTATGCAAACCTCTATTTAGGAACTTGGGAACAGGAATTCCTAATGGATGACCGAAATAGACCATACACAGACCATATATTGATGTGGCAGAGATTTATAGACGACATACTGATTGTATGGACAGGACCGGAAGAATCCATCCCAGACCTGAGACGAAAACTAAACGACAACAACTTCAACATGTTTTTTACGCTAAATTACAGTAAAGAAAAGATCCCGTTTCTCGATACGTGGATCTATAAAGAAAAAGATGGAACACTAAAAACTACTCTATACCGTAAAGACACTGCAGGAAACTCTATCCTGCACGCAACCAGTTTTCATCCAACTCCTTTAAAACAAGCGATCCCTTACAGCCAATTCCTAAGGATTAGACGAAATTGCTCTAAATATGAAGACTTCAAAAAGGAAGCGGATGCACTAACCAGTAGATTGATGGAGAGAGAATACACTAAGACCTCCCTTAGGAAGGCGTTCAACAGAGTGGTGAGAAAAGACAGAAGAGATATCCTATTTAAGAAAAAGAACAAGGACCCAGAACCAAAAGAACATAAGACTAGACTCATCATGAGATATACGAACGAACACAATAAAATAAGTAACATCCTAAAGAAACATTGGGCCATCCTCAACGAGGATCCAACTGTAAAAAGATTCATCACCGAGAAGCCACCAATCACATACAGGAAAGCAGGAGCAATCAAAAATGACCTAATCAGAAGTGAATTTTGCGAAGGGAATCGCAAGGACCCATGCAAAGTCAAGGGGACCTACCCATGTGGAACATGCGACAACTGCAGAGTAATAAAAAAATGCACAAAAACCACCTTACCAAATGGAGAGCCCTTTGAACCTAAACACTATGCGAACTGTCATACCAAGGGCATTGTCTACTTAATGAGATGCGACTGCAATGCGTTCTACGTGGGCAAAACAAAGCAAGAATTTGGGAAAAGAGTAAACCAGCACATGAACAGCATGGAGTTATGTAACTTCTATCTACCTCTAGGACGTCATGTGGCCCACAAACATGCCCACAGAATGCCAAATGTAACTTTTATGGCCCTAGAAAGGGTACACATCCCCAGTAGGGGGGTGACTGGAACAAGACCCTACTACAACTTGAGATGAGGTGGATCCAACGCCTCAAGGCCACCACACCACCAGGACTAAATGAAGCAGAAAGTTACAGACCGTCCCTAGAAGGCTTTTCTTCTGGGAAAACGGACTGAGATAACTGCACTATAAATACATCAGAAACCTGTGCCATATTTCTATCAATTGCTTTATCATCTTGACATGATTTTACATCTCTACCTTTGAACTTTACGATCGTCGATTTTCCGATCAATGCTCTGACCCCTTACCTCCCCACAGCCCAAACCCCAGCCCCATACATACAGGTGGTTTACTAACACTACCGCCCTCTTCTCTTTTGGTTCCATTTCTCCCATTCTCTTTTCCCTCCCCCCCCCCCTCCCCTCCAAAAAACGTCAATAAATGAACCCCCCAATGGTCCAAGTAAGCCAGGCACAGGCCTTCCCAACATCCAATCCGATTAGTATACGGGCAACCATCCCGGGGCTACATCCCTCTCATAGAACATCTGTCATCCCATTGATATTCAGGTTTAAATTGTACACTGCTGTTAATACCTGTCTGTATGAGACTACTAGAGAGATTACATGTGTTCACTTCAGTATTTACTTTTATATGCCAGTTTTATATTGTCCATTGCTTTATTGTAAGCCGCACAGCCAGGACATGATTTACCCCCAACAAACACCCGGCAAGGTAAGCCCCTGTCGCTGCCCACCAGGCCGGCCGGGGCACATAGAAGCGATGAGGCTATCGTCATCACGCCCCCTCCCACATCTGTGGAAGCACGCCCTACCTTGTCGGCGGCCGCCAGCTGATATCCCGGATGACGTAGGTGAGGATGCGCGCGCAACTCGCGCACGCGCCCCACAGCCTAGCGTCAGCTGAAGGGAATCAGCGAGAGGAACGTGCGGCGCGATCTGCGCATGCGCGAGCCTCTTTAAAAGGCCGGGGAGCATCGGGTCCTCTCACTCTCACACAGCCAGAGAGGAGAGAGGTACCTACAGAGCCGCTGCAAACCCGCACACCGGAGAGGCATCCCTGCGATTTTAAATGTGAGTCACTGGCCTCAACAGGCCAGCTTTTCAAATCACTCAACACCATTAAAGGAGCTACAATTTAGTACACTGGTTCCTCTACCCCCACTGTGATGTTACCTTACCTTTTGGTTCTGCAATATGTACACCTTATAACCACCAATACATATATTCCCGAGTACATGACGGCACCTTACCTAAAACATATTGGGTTGCAAGTGAAGCAAACTCCCATACAACCCTGTTGACCTCCTACCAGGAATTGTAGTACATTCAGCGACTCACAGTCGCTTAGATTGAGGGATGCATTACCTGAAGGACGCACGGGTATATGCACAATATACATTCATTTAAGAAGTGGCGAATACATAGCCAGAGTTTAGGGCCCATACAAGGCCACACACATATATATTATCCCAAAACACAATAGTGCAAAAGCACAAGTGGATATACGGCTTTTACCGTCCAATTATATATTATACTATACTAACCTCCATATATATACAATACATCATACCCATGCATTTCTACTACCATATACAGATCGGAGCACACCACCCAACAGGCTCCAACAGGCATACAATCAGATGCCCGACCTCAACGCAAGAAAGGAACCCACAAGGTACCAGCCTTTGAAAGGGTCACACATGCCGGTTGTACTCCATTTTTTAAAAAATTCCCACACACTGAACCTAACTACTTAAATCATTTTAATTCACATAGAGATCCTCTCTGACTGGATATACTACTCCAATCTGGAGCACAACCCAGCAAGACACTCAAGCATCACCTGAATGGGACCTTTCTGTATGTCCCATTTGGCAATCCAGGGGCCCCGAGACCTACTACACAGCCAGTAAGTTGTACACCCCAAATAACACTCAGTATCTTTGAGACAAATACGATTCTCCTAAACTCACTTAATACCTTGCAGGCTCACAAGGCTCACGCTCTCGCTGTTTCTTGAGGGAACTCCATCTCCACTTGCGGCAAAACAAATGTATGTACCAATATATTGTTTGGAGATACCATTGTTTGATATATCAATCAATAGGTATCACCAATATGTAACTTAGATTATCTATATGATTATTTCAGGAATATAATGTGACTTACACCCTTGAAAAAGGCTCCAGGATCGAGCCGAAACGCGTCGGGACGCAAAAAGAGGAAAACTCTCTTAAGCGAAATAGAGAAGCTTCCTATCTTACCAAGTCACTATTTACACATTGTCACCATTTCATTATCTTTCTCACCCTTCTCACTCAGGGGCCTACAACCCCTCACCATTACCATTGTACACTGTATATATAAGATTTTCCATACAGTAAACAAAACTTATTTTACTAAGTATTGTATTCATCGTTACTATTTATACCTTGCCCATAAAGTCCCACCAATCCTTAGGCCGGAGGTACCTAACCCCATAAACATTACGACAGGGACGGTGGCAAACCATACACTATTTTATAGGTGGATAATGATCAAACAACCCCCAGAATGTTCCAGTAATATAAGATACAAAAAAAAAACTTCTTGTGTAATGATATAAAGCAAAAGAGTCAATCCGAGCAGCTGCTGTTCTTCACAGGTGTCCTATTATTTGCCTGAGAGCGAGCCGAGACACCCCGACAGACACAGGGGATGCCCAAAATTTGGGAGAATCAGTGAGCAAAACACACAAGCAGGAAATTACATTATATAGAGGTGTGGGGTAGTGCTACGCTACCTCAATGCCCAGTAAATACAAAATGTACAATAGTATATAGATGAAGCCATGTATGTGTCTCTATTAGGTATATGGGAAAATTCCTAATTATTCCTAATAAAACATCTTATGACTAAATAAAACATATAGAGATCTGGCAAAATGTAGTACACATATGCAATAAATAATATGTAATTGATGCATACAAAATATATATTCCAAAATAAATAGTGATTGTGCAACAATAAAGTGCTGAAGGGGTGGTGCAATTTCTGTAAGCCAAAAGTGACTAGTGCAATGGGATGGATATTAAATACATTGACATATAAATACTAAGATAATCCATAAACTGTGCTGATATACATATAAAGTGCAGAAGCAGTAGTGATAACAGTGAAAGTACTATCACAAACTTGGCTCGTGAAATATAATGTCCCAAGTGATAGGAGCCAGAAAATATTGTACCATAATATGTTGCATACAAATTTTTGGGGCATTGTTGGGGTGTTCCTATACCAACTGTGTACAGAACACCTCCAGGTAGCCATATATCATTGCATGTTACAGAAAATATCAGTGACTGCAGATTGAAAAGGAAAGCTTTGTTTACCCTAGTTGGAGTGTAGCTGAAGGTGCAACTGGAAGTGAGTTGCTGCATTGACTCCTGAGGGATTTTTATTCTATCACAGGTGTATATGCTGCTGTAATGGTATCCATATATTTTGGTGAGTGTTGAATTTACTTGATGTTGGTGGCTGGACATCTGAGCACTTTAAGAAGAATCTTTACAATGTATTGGCGTTGCTGTGCCAACTGTTTTCCTCGCCAATTACCAACACTGTGAAACTTATTCTTTCTCACTTTTGGACTTTTTGCTTTATATCATTACACAAAAAGTTTTTTTTTATGTTTCTTATATTGGCGCTACATTATCATTTTGGCTTATTAATTGTTTAGGGCTGGTATACTGCCTTTTTGTGTTAGCAGCCTCACCTACATTGTTTTATAGCACAGCACAGATTTTATAACTAATATAGACAGAGGTGCTCTCTTTCTAACTCCCTCAGTGCCAAGAGGTAGAACTTTCCCTGGCAGTTAAATAAAATAATCTCTCACTACTCCTACTGCACAGTGCCTATTGGGACCTGTAGAGTAAGGAGTCAATTGGCCCCATTATATAGCTGTCATCTCAAACTACAATTCCCAGGATTCTCCACTCTCTGCATAGAAGTCTGTGAGCTTGCGTGGCTTTAGCATTCCCCTGCTTGCCAAAGAATGGTGCACATAGGTGTGCGCAGCCTATTGAATTAGGGTGCGCACCGCACAGCTCCAACACATATACATGTGTGACATATTTACCGGCCTCTTCCATCCTGAAACAATCGTAAGCAAGGGGAATCCGGGCAGCAGAAAGAAAGGGAACAGGAACAGGTGGACTGTTGGGGGGGGGGGGGGCATATATTGGTACCGATCCCCTGTATTTTCCTCCTGTAGCAGGTGAATGTCGATGAGAGTAAGAGGAGGAGAAGCCTATTTTTAGCTGCTGCAAGAGGAAAATATAGATCGGTTCCTCTAAATTCAACCTCTGCCACCTTTCCTGTGCAGGTTCTGGGGGTCAGCAAGGAAGGATTACGGTTTACCTGTCACTTGTACCTGATCAATGGGTAGATTGTGATTGACAGGTTGCCAATCCCAGGAGTAGGGTGTGCCGAGGAACACCTGGCACACCCATTGCACACGCCTATGATGGTGCAGCATAAGTATCTCAGTGGAGTGAGAGAAGAATAAAAGGCAACGTTTCCCTCTCCATATTACTGTAGCCCAGAACCTGGCTACAAATGTTTCATTATAGAGAAGGATGATTTTGTAACACTTCTTAACAAAAAGCCTTGAATTTTGTAATATTGTTTTTTTACAGATCTGCCTCATATGTTTAAAATCTTTAACAAAAATGTATCAATACAAGAAAAAAAAATGGCAATCATCTTGTCATGCATTAATGCAGGTAGGGCAATATAACATATAATACACAACAAATACACACCATAGATACTAAATGCCTGCTTGCATAAAATATAAAAAAAAATTATGAAACATAAAATAATTAAAATGAAAAATATAAAAAAAATAAAAAATAAAAAATGAAAAAAAAATATATATATATACATATATATATATATATATATATATAAACAAATATATATTATCATATATTTAAAATACATATAAAAATATTAAAATGGCAAATAGCACCTTATCTGTTACTTATAAAACAATTGACATCCAATTCAATGTTCAATCCTCTTGGCACCAGAACCTTAGTTTCGTATATCCACGCTGTTTCCCTCTTACTAAGGGCCCTAAAGTAATTCCCACCTCTCCAATGGTTGGTCATTTTTTCTATACCCCAAACGTTAAGAGACCTGGGGTCTTTTTGATGTACATGTTTGAAGTGTTTTGGACACATTATGGGAGATATCACCTTTTTTGATATTCTTGATGTGTTCCCTTAGTCCCCGTTCACATTAGGTCGCTCCGAATTAGGGGGCGACCTGTGAAGTCGCGTGCAGCGCGACTTCGACGTGACTTGCACGGACTTCATATAATGAAAGTCTATGCAAGTCGCCTCCAGGTCGCCCCGAGGTAGTACAGGACCCTTTTTCTAAGTCGAAGCGAGTTGTGTTGCTCCTATTAGAACCGGTCTTGTACTACTCAATGGACCCGACGGTGCGCGACTTGCCAGGCTGACCAAGTCGCCTGGCAAGTCGTAATAGTGTAAACCGGCTCTTAATCGTAGCTGTAGTGCCCTTTAATTTGCACAGTTGTGAATAGGTCCTATAGAATGGATCATTACTTCTGTGTCCATAAAAGCTTTTGCAAATTGGCAGATGATGAAAAACGCCAAAATTCAGTAATCTATTAGCAATGGATTTACCTTTTAACTCTGATAACAATCCCAACATATGAGCAGGCGAATCTACAATATGGTTACAGGCAGGACTAGTCATATCCATGATACAATTCCTTTTCTATATAATAAAGCCAAAGAAAACCATTCTAATATTATCTATGGAGGAAATTATAATATTAACAGGCTTCACTTCTGTGACAAAACTCCCAAAATATATCTTTAATCTATGCGCAGACTTCTGTCTCTTCTGGTGTGCTCTGCAGCTCAACCAATTACAGTCTATTTATTAATATTTTATAAGTGTGAGTGTAATAATAAGAGAACATTTTAAACTCATAAATAATGTTGTGTGAAGAGCAAAAGCATTAATGGTTAATGAACATTAGCAGAGGTCACGTGATGGGGCCAACTGACCACAACCTGCAGATCCTGACATTTTACATGAGAAAATTTCCCCTTAATTAGACCCAGAGCTCGCTGCAGGTGCAAGACTGGCAGGGAGCTGCTAAAGCACCATCCCCCAGCTTGGACATAATACAGCTATCCCCACACACTGTGTGAAGCCACCGTAGTGACTGTATTATTAAAAGCAGCCCTGGTCATGGTTAGTCTTTCCATCATTTCAAAGTAGAACTAAATGGAAAATACCCGCTGATTGGCTTGAAAAAGGTTATGTAAAGTATATTATTTGCATGATGCATCTAGTATATCTTCCGTCCTTTGTCATCAACTGCAGATCTTGCTGATAGACTCCAATTTAATCCTGACATTTACCTGATGCACTTGGCTGTCCGCATAGCTAAATTCCTATAGCTGACAATATTGTCATCTTCTGAATCTCAGCCTGCGGGCATTCAGGTCAGGTTTGGATTTTCCAGCTCTTTCTGAGCCCTCTGCAATGCTGTCCATTGAGGTTGCGGCATATAATGGAAGTTATGCTAGCCTTACAGGTACAGAATTTTGTCCGTTTTCAGACTGAACGATTATTAGTCGGTCGAAAGCGAATTTTCCACTAACTGATAGAATAAACAAATTTATATGATCTTTTCCATGTTTGTAGTGATCGTTAAATAACAATAAAAACCTATAAGACAGAAGATTCTTTTAGTTTTGATTATACTACACGTATACACTTTAGTTGAAACAGTAAACAATTTTGCTTCAGATCCATTGGTGATAGCCGGGCCCAGGGCTTTTTTTCGGCAGGAACGCGGGGGAACGCAGTTCCAATGGGCACTGGAGGGTGTACTGATGCTGGCTGCTGGGAGATCTATTGTTGCCGGAGGGGGATTTATTTTTGCATGGCAATCTATTGTTGCTGGTGGAGGATCTTTTGATACTGAGGGTTAATTGTTGCTAGAAGGAATCTTCTGTTTAGGGAGACGGGTCTCCTGTTGCTGGCTGCTAGAGAGTCTATTGATGCTGGCTGCTGGGAGATCTTTTGCTGCTGCTGGGGGTCTATTGCTGCTGGGGGGGGGGGTCTTTTGCTGCTGGCTGTGGGGGGATCTATTTTATTGCTTTTCTTGTTATCACAACCTAATTCCATCCATTCCAATACAAAATTATACTTGGCTCTATATTCTCTAAAAGAGGCTGTACTGGAAGCTGGGTAGGGGGTGGAACCAAGGTTCAGTGCTCAGAGGTTGGAAGGGGTGAAACCAAGGGTTAGTGCTAAGAGGTGTGTAGGGGGCGGAGACACAAAGTAACCTAGAAGGGTGAGTTCCTGCACGTATTGTCTGAGAAAGAAAGCCCTGGCCGGGGCCCATGGTCGAAATCATCAGTAAAGTTGAGTTCACTAACGGCACGAATGTCGAATGATCATTCCCGAAAACTTCCAGTTTCAGCCAAAATTCTGTGCGTGTATGGCCAGCATTACATTGCACATAAATAATTGACAGAACACTGTTAAATCTAGCTGAAAAGGATCATATCCCAAAGAGGTCTCCAAAGGATGGCCTGCGGTGTGCACAGACTGAAGATCCTGATCAGTTGGTCTCTGCTTCCCCCTCCCCCTATTAGCTCCAATCCCCTACCTCCATTCTGCCCCACGGTCTCCAACACAGTCACCCTCCCCATTCCCACTGCACTGTATTGTTGGTTGCTAAGACTGCTGGTGTTTTAGCAACCAATGATGTGTTTGGCCCATCACATAGGAGAATCTGATGGGCACACTAATGTAAGAGTTGGGCTATGATGGGGAACGGATGCAAGGGGAGACTCTGATGAGGACACTGATGTAATGGGGACTCTGATGGGGACACTGGTGTAAGGGGGAACTTCGATAGGGGCATTAACATAAGAGGAACTCAGATCAGGACGCTGATGTAAGAGGAGACATTGATGGGAACCCTAATGTAGCAGTACCCCCGCCAGTGGCAGATCCAGGGGGGGCATCGGGTCAACTGCCCCCCCTCCCGAAAATATTACCCACTTATTACTCCAGAGACTCCGGTCCACCACACAGTGCCGAGTTCCAAACTTCCTCCAGCAGGCCAGCAGCGCAGCTAAGCTGAAAGCTTCTCTTGTAGTCCCAACGCCGCGCCGCTGGCCTATACAGCAGCCGTGGCCCGTAGTGTAAACAGAGAGTGCACTGGTTGCTATCGCCGACTGGCGTCTAGCAATCAGTGACGTCACCGGTCCTGAGGAGTGGAGGAGGAGAGCGAGGCCCCAGCATCCACAGTGGAGCCTCCTTCCTCCTCCACGTGCGCTTAGAGTGCTGGCTCCACCCACCTCCTCCCTCCAGTAGCTTCTGCAAGCCAGGCGGCCAGCACCGAGGAGAAGAATCTCAGCAGTGTGACAGTGACTGTGACAGAGTGACTCTGAATAAAGTTCAAAAGTGAGTACAATTTAATGTTTTACAAATCACATATTACATACAATGAGGTATTAAAGAAAAATAAAAAAGTGCCCTTTGCCATCAATGTTAAAGTGGAGTTCCACCCATTTATTGTGAGATGTACGTAATCCCCTTTAAAAATGTTTTTACCAATGCAAACTATGTTTCTTTTTGTAAGGAAGTACCGTTTTTCTTCTTTATTCATCCGCACTTCCGGGTCCTGCTGCCTATAGGTGATTATGTCACTCGGCGATTCGCAAGGGCTAGTAGGATAGCAGTGTCACGTATCCCAGCAGCCCTTGCGAATCGCCTAGTGACGAAATCTTGCGTTATTTCCAGACCGGCACCAGTTGTTCTCAGGGATGTAATGCTTTCAGTCCGCCCTCATTGAGAGGAGGCGGGGTGGACTGAAAAATAAGAAAACTGTAAAGTTAGCCCATTTTTTTTTCTCTAATGTGAAAGATAATATAATGCGGAGTAAATAGATACCCAACGTGTCATGCTTCAAAACTGCACACGCTCACGGAATGGCAACAAACTTTGGTACTTAAAAACCCCCATAGGCGTCGTTTTAACAATTTCTACAGGTTACCAGTTTAGAGTTACAGAGGAGGTCTAGGGCTTTAATTATTGCTCTCGCTCTAACGATCGCGGCAATACCTCACATGTGTGGTTACATATGTGGAAGCGACTTGCGTATGCGTTCGCTTCTACAAGCGAACTTAGAGGGACGGGGTGCCTAAATTTTTTTTTATTATTTATTTATTTTATTTTTTTTTTACACTGTCTCTTTAAAAATATTTTTTTTGATCACTTTTATTCCTATTACAAGGAATGTTAACTGTTTTAAACAAGGTTAGGTTAGGACCGTATAATACGTTAAAAAAGGTTCTGTAAGCAACACCTTATTTTTTTTGTATTTTATTTGGAGAACTTGGATAGGAGAAGGGATTTAGTAGGATACTCCAAATTAACTATTCACAAGTGAGGATAACTTCTTAATAGGACTGTGTAGCAGACTGCCAGTAGAGTCCCTTTTTAGTAGAAGGAATTTAGTGGATCTTGCTTCTTCAAGACACCCAGTTATACCCAGTATGCTGACTTCTAGCACCAAGAGAGGGATTCAGTAACACCAGTCTCTAGGATCCCTAGATTTAGCAACACCAGTCACAAAGCCCTGGCCGCATGTCACCTTCCTGATACCAGACGGATCCGTGGACATCCTTCCTCAATCAGCTTGCAAGAGAACCATGGGTTTCAGCTTTAGTGTTTCAGGCCCTCAGGTCTCCTACCTGAGGCCGCATGGCAGCCTGTTCTAGGAAGAGACAGCAGCCCCCTCCCCACCTGGACCTCTCCCTGTCCCTGAAATACGGGGACTGCTATTGCAAAACAACAATACTAGTTACCTGGTTGTCTCTGGTATCAGTATTTGGACAACTGATCTGCAACAAGCATGCAGATTTCAAAATCTTTCTGAAGTCCATACACATAATCTGCATTCTTAATCTTGATCAGTGCCTGAAATCATTGGAACTACACAACAGACAGATACGTAGCATTTATAGGAAAAGGCCAGAAATGACAGCCTCCATGTTCTCCCATTTTATTAAGGATTGTCTTCACTTCTGAGGAAGCCTGGGGTCCCCCTCCAGTCATGCTGGTTCTGGACCAGTAAAAAGCAAACAGCACAGGACATAACAAACTTTCTAGTTAACTATTCACATTTGCAGTACTGTATACAGTATATAGTATCCATACAGAGACATCTTGATTGTAGGATTGTGTGGATCTGCTGCTGCAATCCTTTAAATTCCCATTAATTAGTCTGCTTCATGCTAAGCACAATTCACAGAATTTTGCAGTTCCCTAGTTGTTGATCTACCTTTCTCAGCATCCTTCTCCAGTCATTTAAGCACTTTTTAGTTTCTTTTGGCCCTCTTACAACAACCTGACCGGTTACGCTGTCCAGTTATTTATTAATAGGTTGTCTGCCCATGACTGCCACCCTGTGGCCAAACACCCGCTTTAGCTTTTAGGTATCAAAACTGCAATATAGGAACTGCACTTTAAGTTATGTAAGAGCTTTTGCACATGGGCACCAAAATAGCCACATTTTTAGGCATCCAGATGTTTTTCTTTTAACTAATCTGAGAGCAGCACATTTCTTTCATTTGCCCAGTACAGGCAGGCGCATAAATATCAATAAACCAGCTCTGTGTTTAGTTCAGTAGAAAAAAATCAATCTCTGCGTTACCGGCTAGTATTTTGCACATGCACATGTGAATATGCATGTAACAACTGTTTGCTAGGAAGATCTGGTGTACTGTGTGCAAGGACCCCAATGCTGTTTTGTTAATGTTATACTCTCAATAGCCCAGATATAAAAACTGACTTCTGTGTAATATTTTGGAACATAAGTTAGAAATCTGATTTGAATCGGAATTTGATCATGGACCCCAAACCAATAAACAATGGGGTTTTTCTATATTGGGACATCATAGATGCCACAATGACTCTCACAGTTATATATTATTTATAGGTTATACTGTATACCAGAGGCATAACTAGAACTTTCAGGGCCCCATGCAAGAAACTATGAAGGGCCCTCCTGGCCCCCCGACCGGGGGGCTCTTCCCACTGATCCCGGGGCCCTTTACTCCCATTGTTGGACCCCGTATTACAGTCCCACAGCGGCCCACCTTCCTGCCGTCTTGAGGTCCCCCAACGGTGGTCGGAACCAGAACCCAGTTGCAAGTGCAACCTTTGCGACCTTGGTAGTTCCGCCACTGGTGTCAGTATTTTTTATTTGTGTTTTATTTTTTTATTATTTTGTACCATTTTATTTGATTTTTTTTTACAATTTTATTTTTTAATATTTTTTTTACATATTTTTAGGGCACCCTTTGGGGAGCTTTGGTGAAATATCAGGGGTCTAACCAGACCCCTGATGTCTCACTTTTGTGACAGGGAAAGGGACTGAGGACAGACTTATCAGTTCCTTTTCTCTGCAGCCTCAGCTGCACAGAATGAATAAACAGGATTAGCTCTGTATGGTGCTTTCTGTTCATTCATAAACTGAGGCATAGTAAATACAATGTACTATGCCCCAACTATGAATGAAGTGATCACTGACTCTATTAATTAAGACCAGGAAGGGGCCGGTAAATTACACATTACACATATTGCCCCTTCCTTGCTATCTATCCTAAAAGATCCCCGCAGCAGCTGGTGGAAGGTGGGAGGGAGAAACCGCCAGCGATGTGGGGGATTGAGGAGCACACTGAGGAGCCAGGGAAGCACAAAGGGGCCCAGGGCAGCAGGACAGGGATAGGGAGGCAGCAGGAGGAACCAATCTCTCCATTACCTCCTGCAGCTGCTGGATGTCTGCGGGTAGGAGAGGAGGGAAACCAAGCATTTAGCAGCTGCATGGAGGGATCAGTTCCTCTACATGCCACTGTCCCCGCTGCCCTCCTATCCAGGCGTACGGGTGGGGGGGGGGCAATCAATGGCGACCCTGCTACCCCTGTACATACGCCCCTGCTGTATACCTACAGTGGCTTAGCACTTCTGGCTTGTAGCAAAGGGGTAAGAAATTGGAAATATGAGACCGCACTCTGGTCACAAGTTGAAATCAAAAAGTAAATCCTGCGCAGTGTGGTTATGAGTAAGCGACTGGGAATGTCGTGAAACGCGTCAACCTTGCACGTCTGTCTGTACACTGTCTGTCTACCTTCACCTTGAGGAATATAGGATTTACTTTTTGGTTTCAACTTGTGACCAGAGTGCGGTCTCATATTTCCAATTTCTTACGTCTTCGGATGACGGGTCCGACCAGCACCAGGTCTGAGACATACACCTGAGCGGCTCCACCCTTCTGTTTCTTTGTAGCAAAGGGGTCCCTTATTCACATCACAGTCAGGACACTGCATGGAGTTTGTAAATTCTCTCTGTCCTTGTGTAGTTTCTTCAAACATTCCACGGGTATGCTGGTAGGTTTATCGGCCCCTGTCTAAATTGACCTTAGCATATGTGTCAGATAGAGACCTTAAATTGTGAGATCCTTGATTGCAATGTATGCAAAGCTGTCTGATTGGTGGAGGTTCTTATGTCATGGCTCCACCTCTTCACCTCATCCAATCAATGAATGCTTTGCAATAAATTGCTATCATGTCCCCCCTCAGGCTTCTCTTCTCCAGGGAGAATAAATCGAGCGATTGCAGACGCTCTTCATAATTAAGGTCCTCCAATCCCCTAATCAGTTTAGTTGCCCTTCTCTGGACTCTCTCCAGCTCCAACACATCCCTCCTGAGGACTGGCGACCAGAACTGGACAGAATACTCCAGATGCGGTCGAACCAGAGTTCTATAAAGAACTCTGGAATATCTCTGGAATACATCCCTTTCTTTATGCATGCTAATATTCTGCTGGCTTTGGCAGCTGCCGCTTGACATTGCATGCTATTGCCTAATCTATCACCAACCAAGACTCCCAGATCCTTCTCCATTTTTGATTCCCCCAATGGATCCCCTCCTAACGTGTATTGTGTTTTTATGTTTTTAGTCCCCAAGTGCAAAACCTTACACTTCTCCACATTAAATCTCATTTGCCATGTCGTTGCCCACTCTGTTATTTTGTCCAGGTCGTTCTGGTCATCTGGCGCATCTGGCGCATCTGGAGGAGGATAAGAACTGTGCTTGCCCAATCTCCACGCTGTGTGAGTGCAATGCATTTTATTAGACGTGTTTTATGAAAAAACAGACTTAGAAGGCTGAGCCTTCTTGTTTCTTTCATCTGTGGATGACATCAAACTGCACCCAACATCCCTCGATTGCTAACCATGGGAAAATGAGAATCCGCTACACATGAATACGCTGGCAATTTAAAAAGGAACTTTACTCTGTAAAAAAGGAACCCATTATCAGTACCCACTGATAATGGGGTACTTTGACGCAGTGGTGGGCTTGAGCACGATATGGCCATATGGTGGGACTAAACCCCCATTTTTATTTATGGATTGTCTCCATATTTAATAGTCATTTCTTTTGCATGGTTGCGCTATTCTTTTTTAATATACATGTTGCTTGGTCCATAGCTGCACCGGCTTTAGATATACATGTTCAGGGTTTGCTCCCCCAATTTTTTGCTTGTTTATTATGTATTCGGTCTGACCAGACTTCTGTGGTTGAGCATCCCACCCCCCACACACACCTGTACTCTATCAGAGTCCACCATCAAGTAGATACAGGAGGAGTCCTTTGTAGTGCATTATCACATCCATCCCAGCAAGGAGTGTTGTCTCCAAGGGTTGGAGAGGCTGGATTCACCCCTTTTCTATGGATAGTGTAGGACCCACTGATAATGGGGTACTTTGACGCAGTGGTGGGCTTGAGCACGATATGGCCATATGGTGGGACTAAACCCCCATTTTTATTTATGGATTGTCTCCATATTTAATAGTCATTTCTTTTGCATGGTTGCGCTATTCTTTTTTAATATACATGTTGCTTGGTCCATAGCTGCACCGGCTTTAGATATACATGTTCAGGGTTTGCTCCCCCAATTTTTTGCTTGCCATAAATACTCTAGCTGCTGATTTTTGAGAAAGAAACATTTACTGACCAGTGGAGTCCTGTGCTGTCTTCCTTAATTCTTCACTGGACTTCGGGTCTTCAGTGCTGCTTTCTTGTATATGGATATATGGATATGGAGCCAGATGTGACTGCTTTCTGGATATGGATATATATATATGTATATATGGAGCCAGGTGTGACTTCCACAAACCTCACAGCTGGCGCCCCACTGCGCATGCGCTGCTTAGGGGCTGGGCCGCAGCTTCTTGGGACATGTGATGTGCCCTTCGGAGCTGGGGGGGGGGGGGTCGGGCCAAGATGACCTAATTCTTGCCTAGGCAAGAAATGCGGAAGTTGGAGCTGGTAACTGTCGCAAAATGGTACCTGCTTAAGAAAAAAGAAAAATTTGTTAGAGGAGTAGGGGAGAAGAACGCAGAACTTTTACTATTAAGTGAAGATCCTCTTTCAACAAGGATTCATATTTATGAAACAACATTTTAAACGAGAGAACATTTTGTATTGGGAATACATGCACACTTCTAGGTGTCCTCCAATGTTTATGGCCAGATTTTCAGAAGCAGAAGGAACAAAATTTCCCTGTATCTTCCATCCTGGTGTAGGTACCATGCAAATATTGCCCCCTCCTGTGCCTGCCTAAAAAGTAGGAGAGATTTGTTCCATTTGGGTCATTTTAGCATTTTAGCAGTAAATAAATAATGATGGGAAGGTGTTATATTGCACCAGATTGTGGCAGAGAACAGGAAGCTGGGAATCCGGTTTTACAGAAAATAGCTGAAATATTTATTTCAGGGGAAGAGTGTTTTGAAGAATGGAAATCTTTAGCAGTTTATATTACACTTACGTCTCACACAGTTGCCTGTTTTAGGTCAGGAAATGATGAGGTAGATATAATGATATGGTAAGGGTGGCGCATGGACATTGTATAGGATTCATTTCTTGCATTCGAAATTAGATTTAAACCCAAATAGAGTCAGAGGCAATGTTAGATTTTCCTTTAAAAATTGAGGGTCAAATGAGATTCCGTTTCAAGCTCAACGCATATAGAAATTGACTTTTTTCCCTAACATCTTTAGTTAGTGGGTATTTTAACAATTGGGATCATTGGGGTTAAACATACTGCAAGCATCTATTTTTGCCATGGTGTCACTTGGTCAAAAGATACTCACAGGTCACAGCAGGTTGTGCCAGATTAAAGCATTATCCATGTTGTTTCTATTTTACATAACATCCTTTTATTTTTCACAATGTAGAACAAAAGGCAATTTTTATTTTGCTAATTTCAGATAAAGTAAGAAAGGGTTAAAACCCCATCAGCTTTATGTTTCCCATCCCACATGCTTTGGAATTTAAAACCATGTCTTTGTCATGTCAAAGAGGAAGGTAGGGGCACACTATATGTATGGCACATCAACATTTTTCTGTGCTTACAGTCTGTTTAAAGGGTTAAAACATAAGGAAATGGACAGGTATTGCTTAGATGTACTATATATGTTTACTTTTAATTTTGCCTTGACATTTGCATTAAGAATCCTTACCATTTGTGTTCTACTGGCCCAGGTACAGCTGCAGAAGCTACACAGCCAGTATGTCCACCCCAAGGCTATATATATATAACTATTCCCAGGGGTCTAAGTGTTGTTTAGTAGAGGGGTAATCTTAAAGAGCCTTGGAGACTGCAATCACTATGTAATTATGTACAAGAATCAATGGTTATGTCACTACGGTACTTGTAAATATAGCTCAGCTTATATATACTATGAACACACCAGCATATCTCCAAAAAAAAAAAAAAACTTTTAAGACCATTGGAAGGTATGCGTTAGTTTTGTTTGTTGAGTCACGATTTTCAGGTTTCACAGGGAAGGAACCTTACCAAAGTGGGTGCAGCTTTGAATAATTACAGACAATTGGACTATGGTTTTGCCACGTTGGGCTAAAATGTTCTAAGTTCTAAGATACATTTAACTGTAAGTTGTTTGTTATGGCCCCCCCCCCTAGTTATTTGTGGATTATTGCGTTGATGTTGCTTTATGAGAGGTTTATAGTCAATTTATTGTAGCACAACCCCAAAGGAGCTGCTGGCTATGATTATCCCTTTCTCCCAAACTTTGTGCACACACAGCCAGACACACAGCATTTTCTTCTATCAAATGCCTCAATAACAGTCCAGGGAGTATCTATTATGCTTTTATTGCTGATGTAAACTTGGATAGGGTGAGGGTACCCCTCGGATACCCCAAAAAGCAAACCGAATTTGCCAAGGACATTTCTCTTAACCCTGTTCTGGCAGAGAGCTTCAACAGAGTTCACTACTGCTGGGAAATGCCTAAGTATTGGTTTTGTAGAACTAAGAACTGCACTACAGTCATTAGGGCAAAAGATATAGGCCTCTTTCTGATATCCCCCTGGCACTCTTCAGTGAGGGAGTCACAGTACAGCTGGACACTCTTCACCCAAACTTCCACCAGTTATTCTCCAGTGAGCTCTCCAGACCATAAGAAAATCCCAGACTTTGGAAATAGGCCCTCTAGCTTAGACTACATCTGGGACCTCAATGGCCTTCAAGCAACATCTCCAGCAGACTGCCCTGCAAGGCTTAGCCTCTTAGATAGGAGACTCCTCTTGCAGGACTGGACCCAAGATCCACACACCGTGCTCCAGGCTTCAGAATGTTTTTGGGCCCTCCAGCCACCTACTGGACACACCTCCTCAGGGATTGGCTGGATCTTCAAAAATATTCCGGCTGCCTTTCTAGTCTTTCTTTTACTGTGATTTTAGAATCCTCTAGAATGCAGGGGTAGGTAATCAGATCAGCAGCCTGAAAAAGATTGAGCAAACTAAAACAATCAACCCCTGCTCCACTGATTACTTGATTGAGGAGCTGAACTAAATTTTCCTTACATCCTACACTGACTGGGAGGGTGCTACATTTACTTTTTTGTGTTTAAGGTGTAATGTTATAGACGAAATTCAAAGATCCATTTTCAGGAAATTAAGTAATGGGAAATTGAATTTGTATGATTGTTTTCCAATGTCATCACTTATTTGTCAAAGTTTCTGTAGCCGTTCACTCAACATGTTATTCAGACTGCTCCAACCTGTTTTAAGGGACATCAGAGGACAATCTGCCAGTTTGGGCTGTTTAGCTGGATCTAGCTATAGTCCAAGGCATAGGTTGCACTAGAAGGGACCACAAACAAAGGCTTCTAGGAATGGGGGAATAGTAGGCAGACAAGCTAAAAAACCTTATTCAACCATTGTTGCTTATATTAGATACATCAGGACTAATACGACATAGGCCCAACGCCAATAATCACCTGAGACATCCATTTGTGTGTAGGGACTGCTGGCCTGCTACTGTTTATTGCAAGCTTTAAAGGGTTCTTGGAAATTATAGTGAATTATACTAAAGGAAACATCAGAGGAAGATATGGGTCCTATGAAAGATGGATAGTTTGACAGCTGTGATTGATGAGAAGTTCCTATAGTGTAGTATGTCAGTGCAGCGACTACATACTGACTCTTAAACATCATTACAGGAAACTTCTTTGGAAAAAGCAAAGATTGAAATCTATAAATCTGTGAGAGTAAGGCGACAGGGAAAGAGATTAAAAGCCCATCTCACATAGAGCCAAAGGAAATAAGTACTAATAACACGCCCTCCACCAATGCCATTATCTAATGAGTTTAAATATACTTCCAGTAATTTCATCAATCCTTTTGGACATTTATTAATGATAGTACATTTATACATGTATTTTCTTTGAGAAGGATGGATTGGTTGAAACAATGGCTCTCTACTTAATGAAAGAGTCAATAGAGCTATTCATAATTTATTTTGGAAAAATCTGATGAACCTGCACTATAAAATGAATGGAAATGTATTTATCTTATTTTACATTAAATGTTCCAGTGAATACTGATCAACAATTTTCAATCAAATTGTTTAATGTTCTAAAGAAATTTAGTTACTAGTTATTGGCCTATATCAATGAGTCTCATTTATAAAGCAGTCTGAAAAAAGATTTCCATATTAGTATAATATAATCAGTGATATTTTCCCTTTCAGCTACAATTTACTAGTACATCTGTAAATATAGGCAATCCTTACTTCAGCAGTTTTTTTAAACAATGGTTGTCTTATTTGATTGGTGTCCTTGGTAATACAGATGTAACTAATATGGCAACCAACATCAGTGGCAGCATGTTAGAAAAATGTTGTGGTTTAATAAAAATGGATGTAGCACCCTCCAAGGTAGGTGCTAGGTAAATTATAGTAGAGAGGGATTCGAGGGTGTTCCTAGCTTTCTTGGGTACCGGTATTGGATTTGATAACATTCACGCCCTTGTGTTATTTCATCTGGTAAGGGGCTTATCCAAACACGGTGGAGGTTTTCACTGCCCACATCTATTGAATTGGATTTTGCACTCTTGGATTTCTTTCACATGCATGTTGGTTTAACATGATTATGCACATTCACCATTCATTTATGGCAGGGGTGGGGAACCTTTTTTCTACCAAGGGCCATTTGGATTTTCGTAACATCATTCGGGGGCCGTACAAAATGTATGCATAAATGTAATAGGCATTGCTTTGCGGCAAAAAACGCTGTAAAAAATTGCGTGACTTTGAGGTCACAAAAGTGTGAAAGGGGCCTTCAGTAATCAAGGCATAGTGTGCCCCCTTTCAATGCAGACTGACCACAGCATGCCCCCTTTCAATGCAGAGTGACCACAGCGTGCCCCCCTTTCAATGCGGAGTGACCACAGCGTGCCCCCTTTCAATGCGGAGTGACCACAGCGTGCCCCCTTTCAATGCAGAGTGACCACAGCATGCCCCCTTTCAATGCAGAGTGACCACAGCGTGCCCCCCTTTCAATGCAGAGTGACCACAGCGTGCCCCCTTTCAATGCGGAATGACCACAGCGTGCCCCCCTTTCAATGCGGAGTGACCACAGCGTGCCCCCTTTCAATGCGGAGTGACCACAGCGTGCCCCCTTTCAATGCGGAGTGACCACAGCGTGCCCCCTTTCAATGCGGAGTGACCACAGCGTGCCCCCCTTTCAATGCAGAGTGACCACAGCATGCCCCCTTTCAATGCAGACTGACAACAGCGTGCCCCCCATTCAATGCGGAGTGACCACAGCGTGCCCCCTTTCAATGCGGAGTGACCACAGCGTGCCCCCCTTTCAATGCGGAGTGACCACAGCGTGCCCCCCTTTCAATGCAGAGTGACCACAGCATGCCCCCTTTCAATGCAGACTGACCACAGCATGCCCCCTTTCAATGCGGAGTGACCACAGCGTGCCCCCCTTTCAATGCAGACTGACCACAGCGTGCCCCCTTTCAATGCGGAGTGACCACAGCGTGCCCCCCTTTTAATGCGGACTGACCACAGCGTGCCCCCCTTTCAATGCGGAGTGACCACAGCGTGCCCCCTTTCAATGCGGAGTGCCCAGAGCGTGTCCCCTTTCAATGCGGAGTGCCCAGAGCGTGCTCCCTTTCAATGCGGAGTGCCCAGAGCATGTCCCCATTCAATGCGGAGTGCCCAGAGCGTGCCCCCCTTTCAATGCGGAGTGCCCAGAGCGTGTCCCCTTTCAATGCGGAGTGCCCAGAGCGTGTCCCCTTTCAATGCGGAGTGCCCAGAGCGTGCCCCCTTTCAATGCTGAGTGCCCAGAGCGTGTCCCCTTTCAATGCGGAGTGCCCAGAGGGTGTCCCCTTTCAATGCGGAGTGCCCAGAGCGTGCCCCCTTTCAATGCGGAGTGCCCAGAGCGTGTCCCCTTTCAATGCGGAGTGCCCAGAGCGTGCCCCCTTTCAATGCAGAGTGCCCAGAGCGTGTCCCCCTTTCAATGCGGAGTGCCCAGAGCGTGCCCCCCTTTCAATGCGGAGTGCCCAGAGTGTGACCCCTTTCAATGCGGAGTGCCCAGAGCGTGTCCCCTTTCAATGCGGAGTGCCCAGAGCGTGCCCCCCTTTCAATGCGGAGTGCCCAGAGCGTGCCCCCTTTCAATGCGGAGTGACCACAGCGTGCCCCCCTTTCAATGCAGACTGACCACAGCGTGCCCCCCTTTCAATGCGGAGTGACCACAGCGTGCCCCCTTTCAATGCGGAGTGCCCAGAGCGTGTCCCCTTTCAATGCGGAGTGCCCAGAGCGTGTCCCCTTTCAATGCGGAGTGCCCAGAGCGTGTCCCCTTTCAATGCGGAGTGCCCAGAGCGTGTCCCCTTTCAATGCAGAGTGCCCAGAGCGTGCCCCCCTTTCAATGCGGAGTGCCCAGAGCGTGTCCCCTTTCAATGCGGAGTGCCCAGAGCGTGCCCCCTTTCAATGCGGAGTGCCCAGAGCGTGTCCCCTTTCAATGCGGAGTGCTCAGAGCGTGTCCCCCTTTCAATGTGGAGTGCCCAGAGCGTGTCCCCTTTCAATGCGGAGTGCCCAGAGCGTGTCCCCTTTCAATGCGGAGTGCCCAGAGCGTGCCCCCTTTCAATGCGGAGTGCCCAGAGCATGTCCCCATTCAATGCGGAGTGCCCAGAGCGTGCCCCCCTTTCAATGCGGAGTGCCCAGAGCGTGTCCCCTTTCAATGCGGAGTGCCCAGAGCGTGTCCCCTTTCGATGCGGAGTGCCCAGAGCGTGCCCCCTTTCAATGCTGAGTGCCCAGAGCGTGTCCCCTTTCAATGCGGAGTGCCCAGAGGGTGTCCCCTTTCAATGCGGAGTGCCCAGAGCGTGCCCCCTTTCAATGCGGAGTGCCCAGAGCGTGTCCCCTTTCAATGCGGAGTGCCCAGAGCGTGCCCCCTTTCAATGCAGAGTGCCCAGAGCGTGTCCCCCTTTCAATGCGGAGTGCCCAGAGCGTGCCCCCCTTTCAATGCGGAGTGCCCAGAGTGTGACCCCTTTCAATGCGGAGTGCCCAGAGCGTGTCCCCTTTCAATGCGGAGTGCCCAGAGCGTGCCCCCCTTTCAATGCGGAGTGCCCAGAGCGTGCCCCCTTTCAATGCGGAGTGACCACAGCGTGCCCCCCTTTCAATGCAGACTGACCACAGCGTGCCCCCCTTTCAATGCGGAGTGACCACAGCGTGCCCCCTTTCAATGCGGAGTGCCCAGAGCGTGTCCCCTTTCAATGCGGAGTGCCCAGAGCGTGTCCCCTTTCAATGCGGAGTGCCCAGAGCGTGTCCCCTTTCAATGCGGAGTGCCCAGAGCGTGTCCCCTTTCAATGCAGAGTGCCCAGAGCGTGCCCCCCTTTCAATGCGGAGTGCCCAGAGCGTGTCCCCTTTCAATGCGGAGTGCCCAGAGCGTGCCCCCTTTCAATGCGGAGTGCCCAGAGCGTGTCCCCTTTCAATGCGGAGTGCTCAGAGCGTGTCCCCCTTTCAATGTGGAGTGCCCAGAGCGTGTCCCCTTTCAATGCGGAGTGCCCAGAGCGTGTCCCCTTTCAATGCGGAGTGCCCAGAGCGTGTCCCCTTTCAATGCGGAGTGCCCAGAGCGTGTCCCCCTTTCAATGCGGAGTGCCCAGAGCGTGTCCCCTTTCAATGCGGAGTGCCCAGAGCGTGCCCCCATTTCAATGTGGAGTGCCCAGAGTGTGCCCCCTTTCAATGCGGAGTGACTGACCACAATGCAGAGTGAACAGCGTGCCAAGCCCCAGTGCACTTGACTTACCTGTTCTAGCGGCGGGCGGCTTCCTCTCTTCGTCTCTTCGAGTCCTCCCGCGTCCCGCCTCCCGCCTCCTCCTCGGCCAATGACATTGGCCGAGGAGGAGGCGGATCCGTGAGACAGTAGCGAATTTTCATTCGTTATTGTCACACAAATGGGCGGGCTCGAGGCGCACTGCTCTGTGCTTCGGGTCCACCCTTTTCGGAGAATTCACAGTGTCAGAACGGAGCCATCGGCTCCTTCTGACACAGTGGCACGGGGGGCCGGACAGAAGGATCGTGCGGGCCGCATGCGGCCCGCGGGCCGGAGGTTCCCCACCCCTGATTTATGGACTCACAATTTTGACACTTATATGATTGTTTTGTCACTTTGGATTGTATTTCTTTATTGATTATCCTATTATTTGTCAATTTGAAGAGAGGTTTGTACCTTCACCTCAATGATCTTAATTTTCTGTCACTATATGATTATATATTTGACACATTATTTAATGGTTTAGCGCACCTGATACACCTTTTTTCACAAATTATAGTGGGGCCTTGCCTGCTTAACAGCAAGGCCATATTGTTCAGTTAGGCTGACATGTGCTCCCAGGTGTGCCTGTTGTGCTGGGGAGTCTCCCCACTGTATCCCAATGAGGGCTCTCATTGGGCAGTGGAGGAAACCTGGCCAATAGCACACCAGGACTTGTATCCATCCTGGAAGGGCGGATTCTGCCGCACAGCATTCTGGAAGGGGGTATAAGTCTGTGGGGCGCGCATGTCAGATGGTCTTTTGGCGGGAAGCAGAGTCCCAGGAGGGAGGTGACGGCTGTCTCTCCTCCTGTCATGAGGAATCGGGTATCCAAGGCGGCTTGCCTGAGGGGATACAGGGCTGAGCTGAGCAGAGAAGGATCCAGTGTGCTGAGAACCAGTGGAGCTGTTGGGGGACAAGTTTCAGGAAAGCATTCTGAGTCGTGAGTACTGCAAACTGCCCCTGGGGTCTGCCTAGGAGAGGGGACCACTCCGGAGAAGGTCAGAGGGATCCAGGAGCTAGCTAGCCGGGCAGCGGTGACAGTAAAGGGGGTGCCAGAGTTAACCCTGAAGAGTAAAGGGGGTGCCAGCGGTTGGGCCCTGAACTGTAAAGTGTTAAGTGTTGCAGCAGTGAGTGCAAGTGACTACCTCAGTCAGGGAGGACTGGAGGAAGTAAGCAGTGAAAAGGGACTTTTGAGCTAACAGGAGTGTCAGAAGTCAGTTTCAGTTCAGTGACAGCAAGTCAGTGTTCACAAGCACCAGTAAGCGTTGGAAGGCATTTAGCCGGCGTCAAGTCAGCGCTAGAAGGCATTTTTTTCTCAAGTGTCCCATTCTTGTCACTAGTTGAGCCAGAGGAGTATCCCACTCATTCCCTTCTCCCATCCAAATTCCTAAAATAAAACTAAAAACCAAAGATGCCGGACTGTTTATTGTCTCAGTATTCACACTTGGCCAATGAGCTTAAATGTGCTGTTGGTGTTAATGGTAACCATGGCAGATCCACATCCAGTACAATGGCTGGGAATTCTGCTACATGAATCTGAGCTAAAATAGAGTAAAGATTTACTTCATTATAAGGGACATCTAGAAATGTTAATTATGCCCAAGTCTTTGATGCCCATGCCCACCTGCAGGCTTTTCGCACCTATTGTGTGACCCTTGGGGCCCCTAGAACCGATAGTCTTTTCCCTGTTAGGTTCTCACTCATGTTAATGACAAAAAAAATATTATCAAGATTTGTGGCAGAGCGCCTATTTATGCTGTACCTGTCATGCCCAGATGCAGGTCCCTTGAACTCCTTGCTGTGAAGAGTCAATGTTAATGCAGCTTTCATGATTTCTTTTCTATTTTTCTGCTGTATGCATGCTCTTTGCCATTCTGGTCCTGTTTTGCATTATTGATTGTAATTCTGCAGCTGTTTAGTAAACAGCATGGTACAGCTACTCTTTGTCTAATCATTCAGGCAATTACCCATTCTATTACACTGGGCATCTACGAACAAGATCTTGCTTGAAGACAATGGTGATGAAAGTGGCATGCCAACACCACCTGGTAGTACTACTCCAGATTATTCTCCTTATTCTTTGCAGGATTCCTGTCACAACTACCCAAGTGCACAGAGCAAGGTTAGGAGTTTGGTGATTGGGCCTAAAGATAGAAAGGCTTGATCTGATCATATTGAATTCTGCTCACTCAGTCGGCAGAACTGGCCTTTAACGCCCTGTCAGAGAAATGGCCATGCTGCAACTGGCAACTCCGCCAGTACTTCCAATGGCCGCAATGGACTCAGGCCATAGACTCATTGTCAGTGAAATGGCTGTGCTGCAACTGGCAAATTTGCCAGTACTTCCCATGGCTGCAATGGACTCAGGCCATAGACTAATTCACTGGCCTATAAAAGGACTCTGCTCAGCCCATCTGATTGCTGGATTGTCTTCAGCTCTTCCTGTTTCCTGTGTATTGCTACTTCCTGGATTCCAGTTTGACCCGGCTTGTTTCTGACCTGTCTGCTCTCTCTCCTGGCTTCGACCCACGGCTTCGTCTGACCCTTCGATCCTGCTCCAGTGTTTGACCCTCGGCTTGTGTGACCATCCTTGCTCTCTTGTCCTCTGCCTGACTTCCAGTGTACCGATCCCGGCTTGCTCAACGGACTTGCTTCTGCTCAATCCCCTTGTCTTGGCGACCTGTTTGGACTGATACCTGTGTATGACCCTCGGCCTGGCTTTTACCTGCACATTGCTTGATTCCCTGGAGGCCCTGCAAGTTGTTCCAGGATATCCTTGTGAACCTTTACCTGCACTCCACAAGCATCCAGTGCTCCTTGGGACGCGTCACCTCCTGTCCCACTTCCAGGGGTGATTCGCACCGAGCTGCAAGGGAAGCCCTCTCAGCATTTCGGCCTCTACCAAGAAGTGATCTGACAGTACAATCCAGCCATGTCAGAGGCCGACAGAGGTGCTTCCCAGCTCGAGGCTCTTTGTCAGCAAGTCTCCTCTTTAACACAGGCGGTCCAGAGACTGCAGGACGGTTATTTTCAACTAGAGGGTCGAGTGTTGAACCTAGCTGGCGCACCCTCTCCTTCCGACCCCAATCAAACGCCCGCTAGCTCCGGGGGCACCTCCACTCAGCAAGGACCAGCCGGCCCTGCGCAGGCAGCCATGGTTTTCCCACCTGAACCCAGGGTACCTACACCCGAACGCTTCCGTGGGGAACGGAGAAGGTTCAGATCCTTTAAGAATGCATGTCTCTTGTATTTAGCCCTTCAGCCCAGAACCTTCTCTTCAGAGACTGTCAAAGTAGGATTCATAATTTCTCTGTTGTCAGAAGAACCCCAGACCTGGGCCCATAACCTCCTTGAGCAAAAGAGCCCCTCATTGAACTCTGTAGACTCCTTCTTCCAGGCCATGGCCCAGTTATATGAGGACCCCCAACGGACTGTTACGGCTGAATCAGCCCTACATGCCTTACAACAAAATAAACGTCCTGTAGAGGACTATACCATTGACTTCCGCAGATGGGCTGCGGATACAGACTGGAATGAGCCAGCACTCAAGTACCAGTACCGTCACGGATTGTCTGAAGCCCTTAAGGACGAGTTAGCTCGGGTAGAAACCCCTACGTCTTTGGAAGGTCTAATCTCACTGGCAATCCAACTGGACAGGCGCCTGCGGGAGAGACGCTCAGAGCGCCTTCAAGGGGCCCGACCTACCTGGGTTCTCCCGAAAGTCCCACTTGCTGCTTCACCCCATCCTGGGCCTTCTGTCTCCGGGGGATCAGAAGGAGAACCCATGCAGACTGGTCTAATCCGTTCTGCCTTGACCCCCGAGGAAAGACAACGTCGCCGTCAAGCTAACCTCTGCCTTTATTGTGGGGAATCTGGCCACTTCCTACGCAATTGTCCTGTGAGACCCAGTAAGTCCTATTCACGGCCTCTGCTGAACTGTCAAGTCGCTGGGTCATCCCCTACTCATCTTATTCTCCCTGTCTCGCTACAGGTAGCAGAAAAGAAGATTCGGCTTCTGGCGATAGTTGATTCTGGGGCATGTAGTTGCTTTCTGGACCGTTCTTTAGCTCAAAGACTGTGTGTCCCCATGCAAGCTAAGGAACAGCGACTCCATATTCTTCTGGCTGATGGTTCTTTGCCCAGTTCCGGGCCTGTTACTGAAGAGACGTGCCCCATCTTCACCACGACAGATTCTCTTCACCAGGAATTCCTCCGATTTGACGTCCTTTCCTCACCAATGTTTCCCATTATTTTAGGACTTCCCTGGCTACAGGCCCACAACCCACAGATTGATTGGGTTAAGAGAAGGATCTCCTTCACGTCTAATTACTGCCTGAACCATTGTTTCCTACCTGGATCTGATACTTCTGCTGCTTGCCTGGCCGTCCAACCAGTACATGATCTCCCGGAAAATGTCCCAGCAGTTTATGAGGAATTCATGGACGTATTTGATAAGAAAAAGGCTGAAGCTCTGCCTCCTCACAGGCCTTATGATTGCCCTGTAGAACTTCTGCCTGGAGCCGAGATTCCTTTCGGAAGGATATTCCCGTTATCTGAGAAGGAGCTGGAAACCCTCCGGATTTATATTAACGAAAATTTGGAAAAGGGTTTTATCCGCCCCTCCTCCTCACCAGCAGGGGCCGGGATATTCTTTGTCGAAAAAAAGGATGGCACACTAAGACCTTGTGTAGATTACCGGGAGCTTAATAAAATTACTATTAAAAACCGGTATCCTCTACCTCTTATCCCAGAACTGTTTCAACGTTTCCGGGCAGCTCGGATCTTTACCAAATTGGATCTCCGTGGAGCTTACAACCTTGTTCGCATTAGGAAAGGAGATGAGTGGAAGACGGCGTTCAGAACGCGGTTTGGCCATTTTGAATACCTGGTCATGCCTTTCGGGCTGTGTAACGCCCCTGCTACCTTCCAACATCTAGTTAATGACATTTTTAGGGAATTCCTGGATCTCTTTCTGATTGTCTACCTAGATGACATACTCATTTTTTCCTCCACTCTGGAACTCCACCGGACCCATGTTAAAAAGGTACTATTTACTTTAAGGAAACACGGACTTTATGTGAAACCAGAGAAATGCGAATTCGAGAAAGACTCCATTCAATTCCTGGGTCTCATTATCTCAACAAATGGCATTTCCATGGATCCACAGAAAGTGCAGTCAATTCTCGATTGGCCAGCCCCCTGTGATAAGAAAGGAGTTCAACGCTTTGTGGGGTTTGCTAACTTCTATCGGAGGTTCGTGAAGGGGTTCTCTATGATTATCTCCCCCATTACCCAATTGACCCGCCAACAGGTCCGTTTCCATTGGTCACAGGAAGCTCAAACGGCCTTTGACAAACTGAAGACGTTGTTCACCTCAGCACCTATTCTCCAGCATCCTGATCCAACCCTACCTTATGTGCTTGAAGTGGATGCTTCAGAAATAGCCACTGGAGCAATCTTATCTCAAAGACAAGGCCCGAAGACTCTTCTGCACCCTGTGGCTTTCTTTTCCCGGAAGATGACACCTCCGGAGAGAAACTATGACGTAGGGGATCGGGAACTCTTGGCCATCAAATGTGCCTTGGAAGAGTGGAGATACTTGCTTGAAGGGGCTACTCATCCCATTTTAATATTCACAGACCACAAAAACCTGGAATACCTCAGGACAGCAAGACGCCTGAGACCCCGTCAAGCTCGATGGGCCTTGTTCTTTTCCCGGTTTAATTTTCATCTTACTTACAGGCCAGGGTCCAAGAACGGAAAAGCAGACGCCTTGTCCAGAATGTTTCCAGATACCCCAAACACAGCCGAACCTAACACCATCCTCTCGGCTCAAAATTTTTTGCTTATTCAAACGGATCTGCAATCAGCAATTAAGCAAGCCTCAGTTCAATGTCTCGAGCCTGGGACCTCTTCCTTGGAAAAACGCGGGGGATTCTTGTGGTTCCAAGAAAGGATTTTTGTTCCTTCACAGATCAGACTACAGGTCCTAAAGACTTTGCATGATCACAAGCTTGCCGGGCACTTCGGGGTCAGGAAGACATGTGAACTCATTCAGCGCCACTTTTGGTGGCCCAATTTAGTTCGGGACTGTAAATCCTATGTGGGTTCTTGTATTACGTGTCAGCGTAACAAGGGGGCTAAGACCAAGTCCTGGGGCCTGTTAAGGCCATTGCCCATCCCGGAACAGCCCTGGAAGCAACTTTCCATGGATTTTATAGTGGAATTACCACCTTCAGAAGGTTTCACTACTGTCCTGGTGGTGGTGGACCGTCTCTCGAAGATGGCGCACTTTTTGCCTATGATTGGCACACCTTCTGCCGTGGAAACAGCTAACATGTTTATTAAAGAAGTGGTCAGGCTACACGGTCTCCCGGACAGTATAGTATCGGACAGAGGCGTCCAATTCACTTCCAAATTCTGGAAAGAGCTTTGCAAATCCTTGTCCATTAAGATATGCCTATCATCAGCCTACCACCCGCAGAGTAATGGTCAAACGGAAAGGACCAACCAGACCCTTGAACAATACTTACGTTGCTTTTGCACTTGCTCCCAAGATAACTGGGTCTCTTTACTTCCGTGCGCGGAATTCGCGTATAATAACGCCCTGCATTCTGCAACCAACCAGACCCCGTTCTGGGTGAATTACGGGTTCCATCCTTCTTTTTTGCCCAGTGCTTTCTCAGAAACATCAGTTCCTGCAGTGCAAGACCGGATAATGGCTATCAGGGATAACTACCGGGTGCTACAGGACTCCATATCCAAAGCCCAACAGGAGTACAAGAAATTTTATGACCGCAAGAAAAAGGAAAATCCTATGTATAAGGTCGGGGATAAGGTGTGGCTCTCCTCAAACAACCTACGACTATCTTGCCCTTCTAAAAAGTTGGGACCAAGGTTTATTGGGCCTTTTAGAATCAAAAGGATGATAAACCCTGTGGCTTTTGAACTGGCTTTACCTAATTCATACAAGATCCATCCTGTATTCCATGTTTCCCTGCTAAAGCCTACAATTTCTAGCCCTTTCCCAGGGAGGGAAGAATTGCCTCCACCTCCAGTTTCAGTGGAGGGTGAACCTGAATATGAAGTGGAAACCATTCTGGATTGTCGAAGAAGGGGTGAGGTCATACAGTATCTTATTAAATGGAAAGGTTACCCCACTGAAGACAATTCCTGGGAACCCGCTAGTAACCTGCATGCCCCCAGGCTGGTACAGGAATTCCACAGGAGATTCCCGGAAAGATTGGCCCGGTTGGGCATCCGGAGGCTGCCCCTTGGGGGGGGGCACTGTCAGAGAAATGGCCATGCTGCAACTGGCAACTCCGCCAGTACTTCCAATGGCCGCAATGGACTCAGGCCATAGACTCATTGTCAGTGAAATGGCTGTGCTGCAACTGGCAAATTTGCCAGTACTTCCCATGGCTGCAATGGACTCAGGCCATAGACTAATTCACTGGCCTATAAAAGGACTCTGCTCAGCCCATCTGATTGCTGGATTGTCTTCAGCTCTTCCTGTTTCCTGTGTATTGCTACTTCCTGGATTCCAGTTTGACCCGGCTTGTTTCTGACCTGTCTGCTCTCTCTCCTGGCTTCGACCCACGGCTTCGTCTGACCCTTCGATCCTGCTCCAGTGTTTGACCCTCGGCTTGTGTGACCATCCTTGCTCTCTTGTCCTCTGCCTGACTTCCAGTGTACCGATCCCGGCTTGCTCAACGGACTTGCTTCTGCTCAATCCCCTTGTCTTGGCGACCTGTTTGGACTGATACCTGTGTATGACCCTCGGCCTGGCTTTTACCTGCACATTGCTTGATTCCCTGGAGGCCCTGCAAGTTGTTCCAGGATATCCTTGTGAACCTTTACCTGCACTCCACAAGCATCCAGTGCTCCTTGGGACGCGTCACCTCCTGTCCCACTTCCAGGGGTGATTCGCACCGAGCTGCAAGGGAAGCCCTCTCAGCATTTCGGCCTCTACCAAGAAGTGATCTGACACGCCCTAGAGGGGGCAGTAAGATGGTTAATCCTGCATCTTGCAATGAAAAAACTGGATTATTTGACTAGATAGTAAACCGCTAAGCAGTGTATAGTCAAGTGGCAACATCTTTATTAGCAGAAAGCAGAGAGTGGGAGAAATAATTTTGCAATATGAACTGCAGAGACATAGCACTAGAGATATGCTGTAGGAAAAGGGGCTGAGGGCAGCCCAGCTGGGATGATGCTGATAGATGGCAGAAGAAAAAATTTGTAGAAGGACTACTGTCCAGTAAGCTCAAAGAAACCTTGTAAGAGAATGATCGAAGCAACACAAATTTTAAATTTCACAAACTGTTAAAAGCAGCCATAGCATGTTAGAAGCAGAGATATACAGGGTCAGATATACCAATAGCCAGCATAGGAACAAAACGAATAGACCTACCTTCAACCGATTTGTCAGCTATGGGAGATGGTCATTTAGAAATAAAGAGTTTTTTGCAGAGAAGTGCATGTAGGAAGGGGCAGTCTCCACTGCAGCTGGCGCTCAACCGCAGCGGCAGTGCAGAGGAATTGGAAGTCAGGAGGAACATGGTTCCTCTACGGTTTCCTGGGTCACTGGGGGCAGCAATCTGGTTGGATGCTGACAGCCCATATGACCCTGGTGGCCATTTTTGGGTCAGGCAGAGGATCTGTGCTGGCCCCTGTAGGTGATGGGACAGGGTGGGTGGCCAGGAGCAAATATACATTAATGCATATGAGACCATTTAAGCATGACAAGTCTAATGCAATGGGTATGTCATACATAAGGGGAAGTGCATAAAAGTCCATCAATGTATGGTAAGTCTAATGCAATTGGTATAAGTGTGTTGATAGGAGATGGGTGCTGGCTCGTGGGACAGCTGCTCTATGTTCAAGCAAGAAGGGGCTTGTTCAGTAACTGGAGAAAAACAAAAAGCGCCATCTGAGTGCAGCATAACATGTTTATTGTGGCAGAAGAAACATAGTTACTCACACTTAAGTAAAGAGTGTGCTTCTAGCTTAAAGAATCATTCCTAATGTGAGAGTCCCCTGGGAGGGAGGAAGGCTTCAGGATGGCCTCGGCGGCTGCCCAATCCTTGGACGCGGCTGATGTATATCAGCTTCTCCGCGGCTCAGCAGACTGTCCCGCGGCTTCTCCTGTGCTTGACTTCTGGGTGCAGGGGGGTTGCCAAGGCGACACGTTTGCAGAGCATGCGCTCCTTCTTCGGGCCTTCAAGGATCGGGCAGCCACCGAGGCCATCCTGAAGTCTTCCTTCCTCCCAGGGGACTCTCACATTAGTAATGATTCTTTGAGCCAGAAGCACACTCTTTACTTAAGTGTGAGTAACTATGTTTCTTCTGCCACAATAATATGCTGCATTTAGATGGCGCTTTTTGTTTTTCTCCAGATTCTGCCCTTCAAGACAGATGCTGTCAGCTCAGCTGACATCTGTTCGGCTATATACTTCTGTGATCCGTGAGTGTTCTCGGTTGGGCTGCCTTCCGCCTTGTTGTGTACTGTTTTACTTTGACTTCAATACACGTTCCTTCAATTGCATCTGGACTGAGTGTGTGTTACTGCCGCGGCACCACGCTGCACCCACCCACATGCAGAGAGGAATGTTTTTTCAAGGGGCAAGGACGGGATGCCACCTCATGCAGACAGAAATTGCCCACAAAGGTTATTCATAAAGGAGCTGTTTTTCCTAGTGCCAAAGGCTCTCTAGGCAGCGCCACACTCTCTGACACATCAAGGCAGAAGGGTGAATATTTATTGCTGCAACACGTGTTCAAGATCAGTTGCACAACAATGTGTAACTCTGAAAATATCATCCGACCGATCTTTTCCCCTACCCTGGAGTAAGGAATCCTAACTAAAGATGATCCAAAAATCAGAGGTTCATAGTCTCTCTCCAACCCCCTCTCACTGACCAGTGCATTAGTCTACATTGGGGTTGGGGCCCAAATCTGGCATTGGAGCTCAAAATGTGAGTCTCCTAAGCCCAAAGGTAGGTGCCCAAGTGTTGTTCCCAGTTGGCAATGCTATTTCCTTAAATAATGATCAGGGGCCTATGGCCTAGGGTTCAGTGATGCCAGCTGCAACAAGACTTCATGGTCTTTCCCTGATTGCGTAACCGGACTCAGTGTCACTAGATGAGCCTTTCTGTGTCTATGACACTACAGCGAATCCTCCAGTAGGCAGCTCTCCCCCTCTCAACAACCCTCTTGACGTGTACGGCACACTGTTCTTTAAACGACTGCCCAAAGCGCAGGAACTCTCTGCCTTTTCCTTTCCTGCTGATCCCTTGTCTTGCTGGAGCTTGTAGTTTCCAAAACACTCTGCAGCACTAGGTACAGTCTCTCTAGGGACTACATCTCCCACTAGTCTTTGCTCCTTTCAGCAGGCTTAGTCCTATCCCAGGCTTCACAGCAACAGCAATAATGCTTTGTTTTCCCGAGTGGCAAATGGGGCTTTCCTCTAGTTGCACATAGCTCCGCAGGATCAGTTTCTTTTATCTCTCCCCTCACACCGCTGTCCTGGCTTGCTGGCGGTTTAAAAGAAGGTGTGGGGGCGGCAGCAGCAGTGACATCAATAGTGACAGCCTGGTCCATTTTGCAAAGCAGAGCAGTGCTGGGGACTTAGGAGCTGTGGACTAGGGGCTACACCTGTACTGGGGTAGTCAAGCATTGGGTTATCGCCAGGGAGACTACCCTAATTGTACACAGAAGAATCTGTTAAACTATAACTCCCCACTGCCAGGAGTCAGGCAGTGGGACAGCGAAGTGGAACATCTCTCCATTTAAGAACCAAAGATGTGGTAGTCAACTGTCCTGTTGTGCATGGATGCTATGTCAAAACATTAAGTGCTTTTTCAGTACTGGCTTGCAAGTCGCTACTCTGCCAGAACTTTTGTTCCAGCAATATTTTCCTAGAAGGTGAGCCAAGGCACATCATGGGTCTCATTGACAGCTGACAGTGAGCTCTCTATAGAATTAGTTGGGATTACCTGGATGACAGCGGAGCTGTGTGGACAGGACCTCAGCCAAAAGGACACGGTGATCACAAAGGCCCCCCAGCAGCATTAATACTATTAATATAGGGGGACTGAGGGCTGAAGGGGCCACTCTGCACACATGAGCCACCCAATCATGAAAATGCTTCATGCTCTGGAAGCACTAAGGGATCCAGCTGCATGCTCTGTAAACATCTGGTGAAAAAGTTAACATGTTCAGGGTTCCCTTTGAGACAGAAGTTGTGGTATCACCTAATCAAGAGCTCATACTCCCTGTGAATGATGGCTATATGTAACTTTCAAAGCTAAAGTTCCTTCAAGCCGACTCGGTCTTCTTTGTCACTAAACATTTTGCTGAGTACTTTACAGGTCTGAATGGATACCAATTCATTGGTGCAGGTCTAAACAGCTTAATTTGGCATTCTAGAGAAACCTTGGGCAGCCTGCCTGAAAAAGATTGAATTTCGCTTGCATTATCATCTTGTAGAGAAAAACAAGGCGAAAGATGCCCTGCCACAGTAACCATGTCTCTCTGAGATGTGAAAGAGAAAGCTGAAGTGATACAGGAGGTGGGTTATAAGTAGGCCTCAGAGGAACCTCTTTCATGTCCTGGAAAAGCATAAGAGACACAGAGAGGATCCAGTGGTTGCGCCCCTTATAGAAGCAATATGGTTGGAGAAAAATTCAAGAGAAAGATCAAAACTGTTACTAGAAACCAATGAATAAAAAAAAATAAAAAAAAAAGAAAACCAATGAATAGTTCCATCCCATTCTAAAATATATACTGTACCAAAGGATTATGTTCCCCCAAGACTCGTCAGTGATCTGGCAGGTTGTACAATCAAGGACCCTCTCTGTGGCAGAGAGAATCTGTGTGGAAGCTGCTAACTGGTAGGTCCACAAACATTTCACCTAGTTCAAGAGGCAAGCCATTTGTGTGGCTCTGTTCCAGTTTTTTAAACAAGTCTGTTAAGACTATATATGGTCTGTTCAATGTCAAATGGGTCTAAGACCTGGTTTACACCTCTGACTTGGAACACGTCTACCCCAATAGAAATACTGACCATTTACTTTCTTACATTCCAACATGTCAGAAGATGGTTGCCTACCATTATGCTAAATTCATAGTGGAGAACTTCACCAAGTTCGTGGTGGGAGTACCAACTAAAGACCAGACCACACCACCACTCAGATGGTATGAAAGCCCTTCCTTCCTTCCTTCCTTCCTTCCTTCCTTCCTTCCTTCCTCATGGCTGTCTTCAGAAGATGCATTCAGACCAGAGACCTTGTTTTTAAGCAAGCTCGTTCAAGGTTGTTGCCGTTTACTGGGCAATTAAAAGAGTCTTCTTATGCCTCATGGGACTTTTAGTTCTGCAACATCTGGAGGGCCACGGTTTGCATATCCCTGTTGTACACAGTCAACAAGTTGTAGAAATCAGTACATGCATGTCACAATCTGGGATCAGTGAAGCATCAGACTTTGACCATCAACTTGGGGTTCTAGTCTGAAATAAAGGTGCTCACCAGCAAGGAAAATTGGAAGCAGCGCATAGAGATGACCTCATTCGTGCACTGTGGTTCCTCTTGCTGGTCCCTTGGTCAACACTCCAAGTGTAGTGGCACACTCACACTTGTAGTGGCATAGCAGCCAATTTGTGGAACCACGGGGTGCAGAGGGGGATTAGGCAAATGTGTACACTGAAAATCCTTTAGCTGTCGTAGCTCTTGAGGAGAGCAGAGCATAGTTATGAATTTGAGCCTGCTGTAGAGGTCATTTTTTAGAAATGTTTTCAGACAATAGAATTGCTTTAATAACTGATTAGAGAACAATCCCTTTACCCAAAAATGTTTGCTTGATTTAGAATCAAAGTTTAAGAGTGTTTTTAGACCCCTGGCATTAACCACAGTGTGAAGATCTTTGGATTTTATATACACATACTGCCTCACCCTGTAGGCAAAATACATAATACAGCAGATGCATGTTGCATTCTGGTCCTTGACTGCTAAAATTTTTGTCCTAGTTCTTCTTTAACCACTTGCCGACCGCTCACATGGAGACTACAGTAAACCCCCCTCCATTGCGGGGGTTACGTTCCGGACCCAGCCGCGAAAAGTGAAATTCCGCGAAATAGAAAAACCCTATTAAAATGCATTGTAGGCATGTTTATTTTACTGTCACTGTACGTGTAGAAGCATTTTAAGGTCTTTAAACACACTTTTAAAACAATAGAAACTCATTTAAACACATAAAAGATACTAAGAGACATAGCAAGAGCTATGAAAAACACAAAAATATTTCATTTTTAATGATTTATATAGTAAAATAACATTACAAAAAAATCCGCGAATTACCGGGACCGCAAAAACTGAACCGCGATGGAGCGGGGGATTACTGTACTGCGGCAGAGTGGCTCTCCTGGGTCTAGCGACGTAGACCTACGTCGCTGGATACCGACTACTCTCGGCGCCACGCGCATGCCGCTGGAGGCTCGCTCCTGCTGTATTCGGACACAGCGGGAGTCGGGCCAGGGGAGGAGAGGCGGTGATCACCGCCGCTCTTCCCCGATCGTCGGGGACAGAGTGAGGAAATCCGCCCGCTTGTGTAAACAAAATGGGCGGATCTCCTCTGTGACAGGCAGTGACAGATTACAGGATTCAGCATAGCTGAACCTGCGATCTGTGTCTGTGTCACACAATCCCCTCCCTCCACACACGTCAGTAAGCATAAGGCATACATGTAACCCCTTGATCACCAACAGTGTTAACCCCATTCCCTGCCAGTGTCATTATTACAGTAACAGTGCATATTTATAGCACTGATTACTGTAGTAATGTCACTGGTCCCCCCAAAAGTGTCAAAAATGTCAGTTAGGGGTCCGATCTGTCCACCGCAAAGTCGCAGTCCCGCAAAAAAAAAAAAACGCAGATCACCGCCATTACTAGTAAAAAAAAAAAAAAACAATAAAAATGACAAATCTTTCCCGTAGTTAGTAAACGCAATAACTTTTGCGCAAACCATCAAAATACGCTTATTGTGATTTTTTTTTTAACCAAAGATATGTAGCAGAAAACAAATTGGCCTAAAATGTTAAAATATTTTGATTTATAAATTTTTTTGGGGAATGTTATATACAGTATCAGAATATGAAAAATTGACATTTTCTACTTTGACAGGTAAAAAATATCCAATATATTACATTTTTGTCATATATTTAGGCCAAAATGTATTTAGCTACATGTCTTTGACAAAAAAATTCTCAATGAGCGTACTTTTAATTACTTTAAGACAGGAAGATTTTACCCCATTCCTGACCAGGCTATATTTTGCGATTCGGCACTGCGTTAGTTTAACGGACAATTGCGCGGTCGTGCAACACTGTACCCAAATTAAATGTATGTCCTTTTTTTCCCCCACAAATAGAGCTTTCTTTTGGTGGTATTTGATCACCTGTGCGATTTTTAATTTTGGAAAAAAAAGAGCGACAATTTTGAAAAAAAAAAACAATATTTTTTTGCAATTGTCAGTTAAATTCGCACAGTGCCAAGTTGCAAAAAGTGGCCTGGTCATTAAGCAGGAAAATCCTCCGGTCCTAAAGTGGTAAACGTGTATATACAAGGAAAGAACTTGTTTTCTAAGTTTTTGATAGAGGTTAGATCCTGTTTTTTTTTTTAAATTGCTGTCCGTGCCCCTCTAGGGAGATTTACCCCTCTATTTGGCCATGTGGTTATAGTCACTGGGGCAGAAAGTTTGGGGAAATACAAAACTTTATTGTTATCATTACAGCAAAAAGACAAGGTAAATAATTCTGGTGACCAATGTTCTGGTGTCAGTTTTAGATGGAATTCCTCTCACTTTAGCAAGATAGTCTCTCATTTCCTATTGCATTTCCAGGACAAAAGTTAAAAGAAATTTCCCAAGCAGAACACAAACAGAAAAAATAACCTAGGCACTTTTTACATCGCAGAAACCTCACTTTCCTGACAGATTCCATGGCAGCACACGTATGGGTTAACCCTACCTCCTCTCCACTCCTATAGGGATGCACTCCCATAAATTTTTGTACAGAGCCAGAGACCGTGATCCTTATTTGTTCTCCGCCTAAGGACGAGAATGGTTGAAGTCTTACCTTGGATAAAGTGTCCACAATCAGGGCCTGGTTGTTTGGCAAGTTTTGCCCCCAAAGACGTGGAGTATCCAGCAGTCCCCAGTTATTAGTGGGGTGGGGAAGGGCGATGGATGCGGTGCAATGAAGAGCTTAAGCCTGGGCATTGGCAGGCAAACGGCAGAATGGCCTAAGAGTGTAGTTATTAGCAGGTGGCAATAAATACCCTGGGCACGTGCAGCAGCGTCTTCTGTATCCAGGCGTGGTCATGGGGGGTGCCGTGTGCGGTGACGTAAGCTCTTATATTGAATATTCCATGGCAGCAGTTTTTGTCTGTTTTCTTCCCTGGCTCTAGTGCCTTCCAGCCTACGGCAGCTGGAGCACATTTGCGTTCCAAGCCGCCGCTCTCTCTCCCGGCCTGGTGTCCCTGGGTTACTCCTGCCCAGGGACTTAGCGCATGTGCACTGTCGGTGGCGGTGGCTTCATTACAGTGAAGAAATTCAATCAGCGGTCAGAACTGTTGATATTGGGATTCCTCTGTGGGCAGCTTGCAGAAGTTTCCCTAAATGCTGTATGCAATCATCACAAGTAGTTGCTCTGCATTAACACCCCTGTGTGCTGCCTGTGAGTGGGTGATTCTCCTATGGTTCTTTCACCTGTGCAGGTTGGCAGTCTGTGCAGTTTCACACTTCGGATGTATCACAAAGCAAGAGGAAGTTCCCTAAAGAGGAAGTAAACTTTCTCTGCAGACATTTATCTATAGGTAAGCCTATAATAAGGCTTACCTATAGGTAGTGAAAATATCTCCTAAACGTGTACTGTTTAGGAGATATTTACATGACATGCAGCCATTGACATCACTGGCGCATGCACTCTGAAGGAACGGCCATGGGTGCCGTTCCTTCTGAGCCCCGTGCGGTGAACAGCTGCTCCCGAGCGCATGTGCAGGAGTGTCGTCATCACAGCTCTGGCCAATCACAGCGCTGGAGCCCGCAAACCCGGAAGAAACTCTGGGGAAAATGTGAGCAATGTCAGCAGTGTGTGGGTGCTACTGAAACAGCTTCATTCTAAGGTAAGTATTACATAAGGAGCTAGTATGCAATACATACTAACTCATTATGTCTTTGTCTTTCATGGTGTTCCTTTTTTTTTCAGAGTTTACAACCTCTTTAAGCACCTCTAGAGAGAGCGTTCTAATTTCCCATTCCTAATGGAACTAAGGGACATCATTTTGGATGAGTGGCAAGGTTGCAAGATATACCTCCCTTCTGAGCAAGATGGGAAGATGCAGTGAATGGCCTGAAAGTCGGTCTGGGCTCTTGTGGCCATGATTAAAGCATTGAAAATTTAGAAGGAGAATGGGGACGCAGTATTCACAAGTGTTTTCAGATGAAGAGGTCAGAAACTCTGTAGTTCAGGAGCCAGGGCTGGTGGCAGCTTCCATGGTGAAGCTTCAATTGACATCATCCGTATTGTGTTTATGCTCTCGTTAGTTACGGCTAAGTTAGCACTATGGATGTGGCCTTGGCTTGCTGATCCCACCTCTAGCAGGCATGGTGTACAATCCATTTGAGGGAGCTTCATCTTTTGACAACAAGCTGACTAGCACCATAACCCGGGCCACATTTGGCGAGTCGGGTTTTTGCCTCAGGACCAGCTCCTGCTATGCCAGAAGATGACACAGTCCAGAAGACAAAGTTCAGAGTGTGCAGGGGTCGCACGCTTTTACAGTCCAGGTCAGGGATGTAGGGAGAGCTGGAAAAGAGACCAGATATCCCCCAAACATCTGCTAAAAAAACTTGACCTTGGGTATTCGAGAGGCTGAATTTGGGACTCAGACTATTGGAATGTCAAAGCAGTCATTTCAGGACATGCATGGTCCTTCAGATGTCGTCCTCCTCATGTCAGATTCGTTTCCAAAGATTTGCCCCATTCCGAGGTAAGGAAGGATATACTCTTGTAGTACATAAAGTCTCTGGTATTGCAAGGTGCTGCTGTGCCAGTTCCAGAATGCAGAAGATTTCAGGGCATGTACTTACCCCTCTTTATGGTCATGAAGACGAAGAACGGTTTGCAGAGGCTGGTTATAGACCTCACGCACCTAAAACTATTTTCATCAGTGACAACTAGCCTCAGACCTCGGAGTAAGCAGAGGCTTCCCAAAACAAAACCTTCCTCTTGTTCTCGACTCCCTCTCTGGAATTTGAGCGGAGTGTTCTAGGGCTGTCTCTGTTAAAGACCTCTGTCAATTTTCTCTTTCTCGTGACTATCAAGTCGGCATAAAAAGCCTTGAAAACTGAAGCATCGGTCATGGAAAACCTTTCTTAATGTTCTTTCCAGAGCGTGTGGTGCTGTTACCTATGCTTGACTCAAATCCCAAGGATACATCAGTCTTTCTTGGGAATCAAGAAATTGTTCTGTCAACTTTAGAGTACTACCATGCGTCTAATAGGCTTCAAAAAAGGGTGGGATCGGGGCCCCGAGCGAGGGGGAAGTCGCCACCGCCGCTGCTGCTGAGAGCCAGGAGACAGAGCGAGGGGGAAGCAGCTGCTGCTGCTGACTGCCCTGCACATGTCAAGGGTGAGTGAGCCGGTGACTGGGGCGGGCTGGTGTGGTCCGGGGGGGGGGGGGGAGTATGGTGTGGTCTGTCTAACCCCCCCCCAGGCCCATGGAGCACTACCCGCCACTGGCTCTCACACAGTGTCCCCCTCCTCATACATTCCACTCATAGAGATTGACTTAAGAGGGCAGGAAGCTCTGGCCAATGGAGAATGGAGAGCCTGCCCAATCATCACTCCCACACGCGTGGTAGACATGTTATAAAATGGCCATTGGAGGAGAGAAAGTGAGCAGCTCATTGGGTGGCCGCCCGCGGTGGATGGGTTGGTGGGAGCCCGAGTGCTGGAACCTGATTTCTGATAGCTGTGATGACCTGGTGCCTGGACTTTGTCGAGCCCTGTCTTAGGCTTCATTTACACGGCCATAAAAAACGTATATACAAGTGTTTTTTAACTACGCATCTGAACACAGCTGGATTGTTTTCAATAGTCATTCACACAGGTGTGTAAACATTAGCTGCTTTCAATACCCTAACACAGAATTTAAAAATCTGCATCTAAGAAAATGCGATTTAGGTGCTTACACATATACAGCATGTATACGCATTTGTACGTGTGTAAATTACTTTGTACGTGTGTAAATTAAGGCCTCTTTCACACTTGTGCGACTTAAAAGTCGCACAATTTTACCACGATTTTGGTGCTGCAATTTTGACGCGACTTTGACGCGACTTGAAGCAATGTCTTTGGACCTCAAAACGCATTGAAATCGGCCAAAAGTAGTGCAGGGACTACTTTAAAGTTGTTGCGACTTAAAGTCGTACAGATATGAACAGTACTCATTGGAAATCCAGGAGAACGACTTGTCATGTGGCTTTGCAGTCTCAAATCGCAGGACAAGTCGCACAAGTGTTAAAGGGGCCTAAGTCTAAACAAAGGGGGAAAAAATGATTGTTAAAACAAAGTATGTACGCTTATGTATCTTTACATGTTTAAACGCATCTATATGCAAGTATTTTAATGATAATTACGCAAGAACTTTTCTCCTATAAAACATCAATAACAGTTTTATGGACATGTGATTAAAGCTTTAAAGCGTAACTCCACTTATGTTGAGAAAAAAACATTCCCCTCTGGGTGATCTCTGTACATTGCAGGGATTTTAACAAACTTTGTTGCAGATTCCTACCTTTTGTTATTCTGAAGAAATCACTGTTTGTTCCTCTGTGCTGAGTGGGTCAAATGGGAGTGGTTTCATAATTATTTATCAGCTGTGGCAGCTGCAGGGCTCTAATGAGGAAAGCTGCTGGGCCTGCATCCCTTTAGACGTGTTCCTATTGGAAGTATCTCACCAAAAATGACATTTTTGTTGCAGGGGATGCCAGAAATCTGACTTGTATCTTAGGCAGACTTCTGGGAAAATTGGTGAGCCAATCACACAAGCAGGAAATGATGTTTCTGGGGTGTGGTCAGCATACATTCTGTATACAGAACACCTCCAGGTAGCCATATTGCATTGCATTTTCTGAAAAATACAACAGCTGCAGATTGAAAAGGAAAGGACATTTTTAATAACATTCAATTACAATATGATTTGTGTCGCAATTGTTTATGCTATATTGTTTTTTCTTTATTTGCTGATTTTTTTCCCCCACGAAAGTGGAGTTACCTAAAGCTTTATTTAATTTTCCTATTTTATTGTCGTACTGAAAAGACCACAAATTCTGTAGTTCGCCACTAGAGGTCTCACTAATACTACGTGTCACAAGGCAGCTTGATTTTGTCCTCTCATGACCCAGCAAGCTCTTACTTCCCATGTTAAGGAATTCAAATGTCAATATAAAAGTATCCTTGCATGGCCTTGCTTTCTCACAGCCTGATGAAAATGCCATAGCAGCTTTTTCATGGTCTGAAGGTTTTCTGAATTAAAGAAATCACATATTATTTTTTCAGTTATAATTTAGATGTAATTTAAAGCGGAGTCCAAGTCATTTTTGTGTTTATTCAAAGTCAGCAGCTGCAAAAACTGTAGCTGCTGAATTTTAACCACTTGCCAACCAGCCGCCATAGTTTTATTGTAGCAGGCCGGCTCTATTACGCGAAAAACGAGGTACCTGTACGTCGCTTTGTGTAATAGACAGTTGGGGCCCGCCGATTGGACAGAGGATGAGCCAATCAATGGGTCCAGCGACCGCGATGTCCGCTGGCCACTCGCGATCGCTCCCCATTGAGACAGAACGGCGGTCTGCCTATGTATATAAGGCAGACCGTCGCTCTGTCATAGATGAACACAGGGATCCTATGTTCCTACTATTTAGGAACACAGGTCTCTGTGTTCATCTATTGAGTCCATCCCCCACACAGTTAGAAAGCACCCTCCTAGAAGCACACAGTCAGAGTATACAATACTGCTATGTACTGCTGATGAGAAAAAGTATTTAGCAATTTATATTTACTAAAATGATTTCATTTCCATGTACTGTGGGAGACCAGATATAGTGAATGCAGGCTCCTGGTTTAGTAACACTTAAACTACTGTATAGGCATACAGCTACATACACACACAGACAAAATAGATATACAGGCGCATCTCACAAAATTAGAATATCATCAAAAAGTTAATTTATTTCAGTAATTCTATTCAAAAAGTATTTTAAAAAATACTTATTTATTTATTATTTTAAAAAGTATTATTTATATAGATGCGTTACACACAAAGTTATATATTTCAAGCATTTATTATAGCTTACAGCTAGTGAAAACCCAAAATTCGGTATCTCAGAAAATTAGAATATTACATAGGACCAATAAAAAAAAAGGATTTTTATTACAGAAATGTTGGCTTACTGAAAAATATGTCCATGTACAGTATACTATGCACTCAATACTTGGTCAGGGCTCCTTTAGCATGAATTACTACATCAATGCGGCATGGCATGGAGGTGATCAGTCTGTGGCACTGCTGCGGTGTTATGGAAGCCCAGGTTGCTTTGATAGCGGCCTTCAGCTCATCTGCATTGTTTGGTCTGGTGTCTCATCTTCCTCTGGGCAATACTCCGCAGATTCTCTATGGGGTTTAGGTCAGGTTTGCTGGCCAATCAAGCACAGTGATACCATGATCATGAAACCTGGTATTGGTAGGTTTGGCAGTGTGGGCAGGTGCCAAGTCCTGCTGGAAAATGAAATCAGCATCTCCATAAAGCTGATCAGCAGAGGGAAGCATGAAGTGCTCTAGAATTTCCTGCTAGAAGGCTGCTCTGACTTTGGACTTTTGGACATGGCTTTCCAAATCACTGCCACAGTACATAATGTCACTCCAGCTGAGCAGATCACCGAAGGCATTATCCAACGATCAGCAAAGGGCCGAGGGAGAATGGAATCGTCAGAGTCTGCCTGGCTCTCTGCTCGTGCGCGATAATTGACAGATCACATGACAGGCGGATTTGGGTGTATTGCAGGGCAGTTTTGATGTGCTGAAGGGCGGATTTGGAGCAAGGCAGAATATGACGATTACATTCTCCCTCTGAGCTTTGAGGATTGTGGGATAATGCCTCTGACGATCTGCGCATGCGCAGTATTGACCTCATACAAGCTGATCAGGATATCAGCTGGAGGGACGTTACGTACTGCGCATGTGCAGATTGTAGGAGGCATTATCTGATGATCTGCACTATCTGATATAACACCGGCACCTAAATCTTAGATGAGTCACTGAAACATCATAAAGGTGGGTGGCGGGTGTAGAGAAGCACCCCAGGCTTTGTAACTGACAGCCCAGCAGGTGCTGTATTTGTAGAGATCAGGGGTCCACAAGAGGGTCCCCCACTAGGCCAGTCCCAGTATGAACACTGGTCATGTGACCTTCTTCTTAGTGCCACCGCAAGTGCCAGTGTTTGCCCGCCCTGGCATGGGTGCCTAATGGGCTGTACACACAATCAGAAAATTATACAAAACATACCGCCTTCGAGGCGGTCGTACGATAATCTGATGGTTAGTACAATGCTTTTGAGAACCGATCACGACAATTCATCTGATATTATCCGATCGAACAAGCACGAAGATTTTTCTGGTACGATACCAGATCGTATGCTTTTCCTTTAATCAGTACAGTTTTCATTTGAATATATAATACAAATACATGATGTAGCACCCTACAAAGTAGGTGCTAGGTAAAGTATAGTGGGCCCTGGATGCCTAACAGCAGGGCCATGATTTTCAGCTGGGCTGTCATGTCTCCCAGTTGTAGCTGTTGAGACTGGGGAGTCTCCCCCCTGTGCTCCATGAGAGGGTTCTCATTGGGCAGTGGAGGAAACCCAGCCAATGGTACACTCAGGCCTGTATCTACCCCAGAAATGCAGATTCTGCCGCACAGCATTCTGGGAGTGGGTATAAGTTTGAGGGGAGCGCATGAAGCAGCATCTTTGGTGGGAAGCAGAGTCCCAGGAGGGAGAGTACGGCTGTCTCTCCTGCTGTCAGAAGGATCGGGTGTCTCGGACGGCTTGCTGAGCTGAATTGGAGAGAGGATCTGGTGTGTCGAGGACCAGCGGAGTTGAGGGGGGCCCAGTTTCAGGAAAGCATTCCAAGTTCGTTAGTACTGTGACTGCCCCTGGGGTCTGCCTAGCTGAGAGGGGACCGCTCCGGTGAATGTCCAAGGGATCCAGGAGCTAGCTAGCGGTAAAGGGGGTGCCTAGTGAGAGGACCCTGAAGTGTCAGAGGGGGTGCCTAGTGAGAGGACCCTGAAGTGTCAGAGGGGGTGCCTAGTGAGAGGACCCTGAAGTGTAGAGGGGGGTGCCTAGTGAGAGGACCCTAAAAGTGCAAAGGGGGCGCCAGCGGTTGGGCCCTGAAGAGTTAAAGTGTACAGCGTGCAGTGTACAGTGTTAAGAGTTGCAGCAGCACAAGCAGTTACAAGGAGCTACCTCAGTCAGTGAAGGGCTGGAGGGAGCTGTTCACAGGACTTTTGAGCTTAACAGAATGTCAAGAGTCAAGTTTCACTACAGTCCAGGATCTTTTGAGTTAACCAGAGGATTACGGGTCAAGTTCTAGCACAGTCCAGTTCTAAAGCAATTTTCAAGTGTCAGTAAGCGTTGGTCGGCATCCAGCTGGCGTCAAGATGGCGCTGACAGGCATTTTTCTACAGAGTGTCCCAGTTTTACCTAGTTGAGCCAGAGGAGTATCCCACTCATTCCCTTCTCCCATCCCCATTATCCAATAAACAAAACAAACCAAAGATGCCAGAATGGTCATTTTCTCAATTCTCACACTCGGGTATTCAGTTTAAATGGGCTGAAGGTGTCACCGGTAACAATGGCAGACCCACATAAGGCCCAATGCCTGGAAAACCTGCTACACGTGCAAAAAAAAAACGCATGATCATTCGCCTGATAATCTCATCATGTGTACCAGGCATTAGGTTGCCCATCTCTTCTACAGTATATTGTATTACTCTTCTTCATCATAGACAGGACACATTCTCTAATAAGCATGATCTATGTGAGGAAGATGTACGCTCACTGCCACTTTATCAGGTACATCTTGCTAGCTCCGGGTTGGACCCCCTTTTGCCTTCAGAACTGCCTTAATTCTTCATGGCATAGATTCAACAAGGTGTTGGAAACATTCCTCAGAGATTTTGATCCATATTGACATGATAACATCACGTAGTTGTTGCAGATTTGGCGGCTGCCCATCCATGATGCCAATTTCCCGTTCCACCACATCCCAAAGGTGCTCTATTGGATTGAGGTCTGGTGACTGTGGAGGCCATTGGAGTACAGTGACCTCATCGTCCTGTTCAAGAAACCAGTCTGAGATGATTGGAGCTTTGTGACATGGTGCATTATCCTGCCAGAAGGAGCCATCAGAAGATGGGTACACTGTAGCCATAAAGGGGTGGACATGGTCAGCAACAATACTCAGGGAGTCCGTGGCATTTAAAAGATGCTCAATTGGTACTAAGGGGCCCAAAGTGTGCCAAGAAAATATCCCCCACACCATTATACCACCACCACCAGCCTGAACCATTGATACAAGGCTGGATGGATCCAGGCTTTCATGTTGTTTACGCCTAATTCTGACCCTATCATCTGAATGTCGCAGCTAAAATCAAGACTCATCAAACCAAACAACATTTTTCCAATCTTCTATTGTCCAATTTTGGTGAGCCTGTGCAAATTGTAGCCTCAGTTTCCTGTTCTTAGCTGACAGGTGTGGAACCCGGTGTGGTCTTCTGCTGCTGTAGCCCATCTGCTTCAAGGTTCGAAGTGTTGTGTGTTCAGAGATGGTATTCTGCATCCCTTGGTTGTAATGAGTGGTTATTTGAGTTACTGTTGCCTTTCTATTATCTCAAACCAGTCTGCCCATTCTCCTCTGACCTCTGACATCCACAAGACATTTTTCCTCCACACAACTGCTGCTCACTGGATATTTTCTCTTTTTTGGACCTTTCTCTGTGAACCTGAGAGATGGTTGTGCGAGAAAATACCAGTAGATCAGCAGTGTATGAAATACATAGACCAGCCCATCTGGCACCAACAACCATGCCACGTTCAAAGTCACTTAAAGGAGTTTTAAAGGCAGAAGGCTTTTTAATCCTATTGCATTAAAATAAAAAGCCTTATTTGTGTAGCAGCCTTCCCAGCACCCCCTAATACTTACCTGAGCCCCCTCTCTGCGCAGCCATGTCCACAAGTCCCGCGGCCATTTGGGACTCTCCTTCCTGATTGGCTGACACACAGCCATGACGCCATTGACTGTCAATCAAAGTCAGTTAGCCAATCAAGAGAGAGAGGGGACGGGGCCAAACCGCAGCTCTGTGTCTGAATGGACACACGGAGCTGCAGCTCGGCCTGGGTGCCCCCATAGCAAGCTGCTTGCTGTGAGGGCACTTGACAGGAGGGAGGGGCCAAGAGCAGCAGCAGGGGACCCGAGGAGGATCCAGGCTGCTCTGTGCAAAACCAACTGCACAGAGGAGGTAAGTATAATGTATTTGTTATTTAAAAAAAATAGAAAATGAGACTTTACAATCACTTTAAAGTAGAACTATAGGCAAAACTTTTTTTTCCATTTCGGATAGAGTAAGGAGGGATTATAACATGTCAGATTTTTTTACGCCATATATGTCCCATTATGGAGATTTCTCTCTATTTCCTGTCCCATAGTCAAACAGGAAGTGAGAGGAAATCTCTGCAAATTAGGGGAATTCCTTGGGGACCCCCAGGTCACCAGAACTAGTGTCCCCATTGGAAAACCCCCCCCCCTCTATTACTTTTCTATAGACAACCCAAAATTTGGGATTTTTTTTTTTACATTTACTGGTAAACAGGACAAATAAAGAGGGTAAATCGCCAGCACCTGTCAAAAAAAATAAAAGTCAGCAGCTACAAAAAGTGTAGCTGCTGACTTTTAAAAAACAGCCACTCACCTGTCCCACGGTCCAGCGGTGAGCTCAGCCCTGTCGTCCTTATCCTGCGTTCTCCCTCGGCGGCGCCGGAATCTTAACTATGGTTTTGCTCTGCACAGCCAGGTGCCCACTGCGCATGCGCAAGCGGACTGCGCATCCTGACTGGTGGATGCAGTCTACTGGGACCGGTGTCCTAGAAGACTGCAGCGGGGAGGGGGGGGGAGGAGAACTTCCGTTCCTGAGCACCGAACTGAAGTGGGAGCAGATACCTGCCAAAATCGGGTACCTGCTCCCCCCCCCCCCCCCCAAAAGTGCCAATTGTGAAAGAGGAGCGGGGGACAAGTCCTTAACCACTTGCCGACCAGTCACGTTGACTGTACTGCAGCAAAGTGGCTCGTTCCCGTCCAGCCTACGTCGCTGGACTCCTCCCCTTGTGGGCTCTGTTTGTGGGAAAAAAATGGACGTCAATTAAATTTGGGTACAGCATCGCACGACTGTGCAATTTTCCATTAAATCCACGCAGTGCCGAATCGCAAAATTGGCCCTGGTCATTGAGCAGCCAAATCCTCCGGGGCTAAAGTGGTTAAAAACTAAAAAAAGTGTTGCCTTTAGTTATACTTTAACCACATCCCGCCCGCCCTATAGCAGATTGACGGCGGGATTGTGGTTGTATTATCCTGACCGGACGTCATATGACAGCAGCAGGATAATACGCGGGGGCACGCAGAGCGGTGATCGGTGATGTGAGGTATCAGTCTGACTCCCTGCATCTCCAATCTCGGTAAAGAGCCTACTGACGTAGGCTCTTTACCATGTGACCAGCCGTGTCCAATCACGGCTGGTCACATAGTAAACAGGAAGAGCCGTTTATCGGCTTTCCTTAGTTCGTGCCTGACAGGCACGAGTAAAGGAGCGCCGATCGGCGGCTCCCCTGACAGGGGGGGGGTCGGCACTGGTAATCAGATCATTGATTACCAGTGCAGACCCTCGGGGGGGGGGGGGGTGCCACTAGAACCCCCAGGGATGCCCACCCATGACCCCAGGGATGCCCACCTATGACCCCAGGGATGCCCACTATGGCCACCAGGGATGGCAATCAGGGCTCAGGGAGCCCCCCATTGCCCTCCCCATCAGTGCTACCCGCCAGTGCCCTCCCTATCAGTGCTGCCCACCAGTGCCCATCATTGCCATCTTTCAGTGTCGCCCACCAGTGCCCATTATTGCCCACCAGTGACGCCTATCAGTGCCCATTAGTACCCATCAGTGCCGTCCGTCAGTGCCGATCAGTGCAGCCTATCAGTGCCCACCAGTGCCGCCTATCAGTGCCACCTATCAGTGCCCGTCAGTGCCACCTATCAGTGCCCATCAATGCCACCTATCAGTGCCCACCAATGCTGCATATCTGTGCTACCTATCAGTGCCACATATCAGTGCCTATCAGTGCCACCCTATCAGTGCCACCCAGGGCAGCCATCAGAAATTTTGGGGCCCCTTACACAGCTTTAGGCCTGGGCCCCTCTGGGCCTGACCACCAACATTTTGTGGGGCCTGCCCTCTGGCCGTCCCACCGAATCTGCCCACTGGCCATCCCACCGAGTCCTTAAGTGCACCCACTTCTGTTTTAACACTCTTACAACTTAAAGTGGAGTTCCACCCTATTTTTATACTTACCTCCATCTTCTCGCTCCGGGTCACCTGAAAAAGAAATGGATAATCGCATATTTTTTTTTTTTTTACTTACCTCGTAGCGAAGAAAATATACTTACCTTACTTCCTTCTTCCTCCTTCCTCGGCCGCGGCCCGTCGTCTCTTCCTGGCTCTGCAATGATTCCTGGGAGCTGGACGTCATAGCTCCCAGGAATCATTGCGCCTGCACCGGCCCCGACGTCAGTTCCGGGTCGCGCGCGTCATCCCCTTCTAAACAGCTTCTGGGCATGCCCAGAAGCTGTGGAGGGGTGACGCGCGCGACCCGGAAGTGACGTCGGGGCCGGCGCAGAGCATCGTGGGACCACAGAAGGCGGAAGAAGACGCCGAAGAGGACGCGCTGGCTTCAAGCTGCCCACATCTGAGATGGCAGCGCTGGACAAGACGTTTGCAAGGTAAGTATTTCGTCTTGCAGGTAAGTGCAACCCGGGACAGATCAGAGGCTAGCCATTGTGGAATGCACTAGCCCTGACTGTCCCGGGGGTATTAAAAAAAAAAAAAACAAATCCAGGGTGGAACTCCGCTTTAATGAATGAAAATGAATCCAATCCATCAAAGAGACATCCCCATATATTCAGCAAAGAGACATCCCAATCCAGCAAAGAGACAGCCTCATATTTTTAGCAAAGAGACAGCGCAATCCAGCGACATCTCTTCAGCTGCATCGGATTACTCTGCAGCAGCCATGCTTCAGCAATTGCTAGTTACTACAGCAGCAACAACTCGGTCTTGTTGGTTGGGGCCTGGGCCCCTTGGAACCCCTGGGCCCCCTACATGTGTATGGGCTGTCCCCCCCTGATGGCTGCCCTGGTGCCATCCCATCAGTGCCTCCTCATCAGTGCCTGTCAGTGCAGTCTCATCAGTGCTCATCTGTGCAGGAAAAAACTTATTTATTTACAAAATTGTATAACATAAACAAAAAAACTTTTTTTTTTTTTTTCAAATTTTTCGGTCTTTTTTTATTTGTTTAGCAAAAAGGAAAAAACCCAGAGGTGATCAAATACCACCAAAAGAAAGCTCTATTTGTGGGGGGAAAATGACATAAATTTGGTGTAGGTACAGTGTTGCATGACCGCGCAATTGTCATTCAAAATGCAACAGCGCTAAAAGGGGAAAATTGGCCTGGGCAGGAAGGGGGTGAAAGTGCCCAGTATTGAAGTGGTTAAATCCCCTCTCTGACGCTCCGTTTGATCTCCAGCAAGTCGTCTTCATCACATCTAGATACCCAAATGCACTGAGTTGCTGCTATGTGATTGGCTGATGAGTAATTTGTGTTACCAGGCAATTGAACAGGTGTACCTAATAAAATGGCCGGTGAGTGTATGTCAGCCAGCTAACAATGAATCCATTTATGAATCAGATTTCTATGATAATAAATAAAGGGACACCGCAGCAGTGAGCGATCCTCATTCCTGGAATGGATGAATGCCCATGACACATGATGAAGCATACAACATCACGTGACTACGGACACAGCCAGCCTGCAGCGGCGCTTGCGAATGGTCCACGGCGAGTGACGTCACAAAGCCAGGAAAGATGAGGTGGGCGGGGTGACAGAATGATGGCGATGGACGTGATTGGAGGGGAGGAGCCCGGAAAGGGGTGGGGCTTGAGAGCGGCGACCACCGGGCGGGAGAGACACCCAGCGTGAGGTGACCCGGGGCGGGTGACAGGAAGAAGTGAGAGGTGACCCGGCTGGTGGTGAGAAGATGCCGCGGGTGGTGCCTGACCAGAGGAGCAAGTTTGAGAATGAGGAATTCTTCCGGAAACTGAGCCGGGAGTGTGAGGTGAGAGAGGGGGGAACCGGGGGGTGTTTATATACAGAGGAGTCCTGTGTGGGTGATGGGTATTGGGGGGTTATTATGGAGGGGGAGGGGCCCATGTCCTCTCCTGGGAACTTTTTCACTATCAGTAATTCTGCGATGGGGGGTGGGGCTACCAGTGACACAATGTTACCTGTATTTCATCGCTGGGACCCCTAATCCCCTCCCCCCAATCGCAGAATCGCCCACCGTAAAGAGTTCCCCGGGGCCATTCACACCATATGTGTTGCCCATTGTATGCAGAGGGCAGTTGGTTCTGTCCTAGGCGCTGCGCTCACCCCCACACAAAATAGGGTGCGCTGTGTGCTGACAACGCCAGGTGACGCATTGCCATTCATCGAAACACGCGAGGAAACGCGTCAGATGTCATTTTGTCACGTTTTCAATAAATTTTCAAAGAAAAAAAGTACAGTGAGTTTTTCAACAGCTCCCACCCCCACCCATTGACAGACTGAGCATGGCTTGGCCCCACCCCCTGATCCCTCCCCACTGACAGCAGCGGGATGGAGAGAGCCACTGCTCTTGTGCACATCGCTGGATTGGGATTGGGCTCAGGTAAGTGGGGGGGGGGCGCTGAACTCCGAAGGTTTTTCACATTAAAAAAAGATGTATGAGCGTTTTTCCCCCCAATCATTCTTAAGCTGGATACAGACTATACAATTTTCTTTGGATTTTTTCCTTAAAGCGGAGTTCCACCTAAAAAAAAAAAATACATAAAAATACATTAAAATACCCCCGGGACAGTCAGGGCTAGTGAATTCCACAATTATCTGCCCCGGGTTGCACTTACCTGCAAGAAGAAATACTTACCTTGAAAATGTGTTCTCCAGCGCTGCCATCTCAGGTGTGGGCAGCTTGAAGCCAGCGCGATCCTCTTCTGTGTCCTCTTCCATCTTCTTCGGTCCCACGATGCACTGCACCGGCCCAGCCGTCACTTCCGGTGCCGCAGCGTCATCCCTGCACATCTTCTGGGCATGCTCGGAAGCTGTTTAGCAAGGTATGACGGCGCCTGCACCGGAACTGACGTCAGGGCCGGTGCAGGCGCATTGATTCCTGGGAGCGATGACGTTCAGCTCCCAGGAATCATTGCAAGCCAGGAAGTGACGAATCGCCGTGGCCGCCGAGGGGAGGAAGAAGGAAGTAAGGTAAGTATATTTTCTTCTAAACCAGGTAAGTAAAAAAAAAAAATGCGATTATCCATTTGTTTTTCAGGTGACCCGGAGCAAGAAGATGGAACGAACTTTCATTTTTCAGGTGGAACTCCGCTTTAAGATTTACCAAAACCATATAATATGAGGTCAGGCCTAAACCATTTCCATTTGTATGCAATCAGTCAGGCCCTTGCACTACGTGGTTGAAGGTAAATCTAAAGGAAATCAAACAAAAAAGTTGTATTGTGTGTATCCAGCTTTACCTAGGTCACAGGTGTCAAACACAAGGCCCGTGGGCCAAATCAGGCCCTCAAGGCCATTCCATGTGGCCCTTGCACCTCTCCTGCAAGCTGCAGGAGAGCTCCAGCCCTCTTCTGGTCCTCCTCCAGACCCTGTACTTTTTGCTTTTCAGCAATGCCTACAGCTTCTTCCCAGGAGCAGCACAAGATAAGGGGGTGCACGGTGATGTAAGGGAGGGCGGAGGACTCAATTTCTGATGGTGGGGAGGCTCTTGACGTCTTATGTAAGGGTAGGGGATGCTCTGGACATCTAGCCTTACCAGCCCTTTTGAGGGCAATAATAATGCTGATGCGGCCCGCGATTAAATTGAGGTTGACACACCTGACCTAGGTGGACGCAGGATCGGTCTGGTGCTGCATCTGTCCCCCGCCGGTTCTGACACTAAAGCCTCGTACACACGCATCGATAGTTGGCCGTGAATTTTTGGCCAACGTCCGATCAGCCGATTGTCGGCTTATTAGTATGATGCTTTCGACAACCGACTCCGACTTTTCGGCCGAACAGAATCTGGTGAGCATGCTATAAAATTTTTGTTGGCCGTCAACAGAACGGCCGATTTTTCCGTCAGTCAGTACAGATTTCGGCAGACAAAAATCTGATGAGCAAGACTGGGCATGCTCAGAGAAGATAAAACACACGGAAAGTAAACCAGCACATGACATCACTTCTGAAGTTGGTTTTTGTTGGCCGAGAAAATTCGTGTGCAGTCTAGAGCACATTCCAACCAACACAACAACACTGGACAAAAGACGGCCGATCGGTCGGCCGATAATCGTTGCGTGTGTACGAGGCATAAGAACTGAGCGATCAACACTGCTGATTGCTCAGTTCCCTGAGCAGAGAGCTGCTGACTGTCAGTCACATGGCTCTCTACCCCCACCCCCGCACTCACTGGATCGCTGGGCTGTAGAGGGGTGGGGAGCGGCCGGCTCAGGCTCTCAGCAGCCGGGTGCCTGTCCAGACATGGGGGCAGATCCTGACTTGTCTGATCTTGCCAGAGCCCAGGCTCTGTGACATCAGCCGACAGCGAGCTTCAGCCTGCTGAAAATGGGTCACAGAAGTGCAGAATGCAATCACTCCTGTGATCTACAAGAGAAGTATTCCTCCTTTAAAGTGGCTGTAAAGGCAGAAGATTTTTTTAAAATGTAGCTCCCCTAAATACATACATGGGCCTGATCTCGATCCAGTGATGTGTACAAGAGCAGCAGCTCTTTCCCTCCTCATTGGTTCAGGCACAACAGTGGGATCTATTGACTTCTGCTGCTGTCAGTCACAGCTTATGAAGAGGGAGCAGGGGGCCGGGCTGAGTCCATAAGACACACAGAACCAGGCTCGGGAGTGCCCCAAAGCAAGTGGCTTGCTATGGGGCCACTCTTGAGGGGTGGAGCCAAGAGCGCCATCTGGGGACCCAAGAAGAAGAGGGTCGGGTTACTCTGTGGAAAACCATTGCACAAAGCAGGAAAGTATACCATGTTTGGTATTTAAATTTAAAAAAAAAAAAAAAATTTGTTATCACCGAATCCCTTCTGGCCCGCACTATAGCCGAAAGATGCTACAGCTCGGCTCTCTAGTTCTGGGAGAGCTTCCATGGACATCCTCCCTGAACAGCGTATTGGGCGCGCTCTGTGACAGTTGTGTCCTATGTCCAGATCGTGGTAAAAGGCCAATAATAGTGACCCTTTACCATGTGATCAGCTGTGTCCAATCACAGCTGGTCACATGTAAACAGACTTGCCGGTTATTGGCATTACTTTTCTCAGAAAGGAGAGACAATAACTGGCAAACTAGGGCAAAGGGTACGTTGTTTACATCATCAATGTAGCCCTATGGGTGCCGATCAATACAGCTACATCAACGGAGAAGAAAAATTACTTTTTAGCAAAATTGTATAACAAGCTAAGAAAAACTTTTTGTGTGTGTTTTTTTGGCCTTTTTTTAATTTAGCAAAAAATAAAAACCCCCAGTGGTGATTAACCACTTTACCACCGGAGGATTTTGCTGTCTTACGTCCAGGCCACTTTTTTGCGAATCGGCACTGTGCGAATTTAACTGACAATTGCGCGGTCAGAGCTTTCTTTTGGTGGTATTTGATCACCTGTGCGATTTTTACTTTTTGCGCTATAAACAAAAAAAGAGCGACAATTTTGAAAAAATAACAATATTTTTCACATTTTTTTTATATGAAATTCCCCCCCCCCAAAAAAATGTAAAAATCTAAATTTTTCATTTTAGGCCAATTTGTTTTCTGCTACATATCTTTGGTAAAAAAAATCGCAATAAGCGTATTTTGATTGGTTTGCGCAAAAGTTATTGCGTTTACTAACTATGGGAAAGATTTCTGTAATTTTTGGTGTGTTTTTTTTTTTTTTTAATGAGTAATGGCGGCGATCTACGATTTTTTTTTTTTTTTTTTTTTTTTTGCGGGACTGCGACATTGCGGTGGACAGATCGGACCCTTGACTGACATTTTTGACACTTTTGGGGGTACCAGTGACATTACTACAGTAATCAGTGCTATAAATATGCACTGTTACTGTAAAAATGACACTGGCAGGGAAGGGGTTAATTTTTATTGGTGATCAAGGGGTTAATGTATGCCTGGTGCTTACTGACATGTGGGGGGGGAGGTGACTGAGTGACACAGGGACAGATCGCAGGTTCAGCTATGCTGAACCCTGCAATCTGACTTTGTCTGTCACTTAGGAGATCCGCCCGCTTGTGTTTACACAAGCGGGCGGATCTCCACACTCGATTCCCCGACGATCGGGGAAGAGTGGCGGTGATCACCGCCGCTCCTCCCCTGGCCCGACTCCCGCTGTGACTGAATACAGCGGGAGCGAGCCTCTGGCGGCGCGCACGCGCCGCCGAGGGAGGGGAGTGTCTGGTGACGACGTCACCAAACGATAACAAACCACTTTGCCGCAGTACAGTCAGCGTGACTGGTCGGCAAGTGGTTAATTACCACCAAAACAAATCTCGATCTGCCTCAGAAAGATGATAGAAATTTCAAATGGGTTCAGTGTTGCATGACAGCGCAATTGACATTCAATTACACGTAGAGAAAAAATAAAACAGTTTTATACCACTTTTAAGACTGAAGCTGCTGTATGTCAATACGTGGTTGTAACAAAGCAGAGTGATCTGTGTGCCTACAAGTACATATACAACTTTATCCCTACAAGTACATATACCATTTTATCCCTACAAGTACATATACAACTTTATCCCTACAAGTACATATACCATTTTATCCCTACAAGTACATATACAACTTTATCCCTACAAGTACATATACAACTTTATCCCTACAAGTACATATACCATTTTATCCCTACAAGTACATATACAACTTTATCCCTACAAGTACATATACAACTTTATCCCACATACATGCCTCTCCATCCTATAAATAGGTTGAGTACAACCGCTAACATTTGGTACCACAGAGAGAAACCAAGACGAAAGAGGCCAATTATTATTCCAGAATCAATACTTTACTGGTTTCATGGTTACAGTCCACAATCCAATGTTTGGGGAGGAGAACGTTGGGCTCTTTTATTGAAGTGTTCCTTTATATCTAGGGTCTCTTTAATGAAGATGCCATTCTTGTTTCAAAACTTCAGGTTACTGACTGTATCCATGGTCAGATAAAAGATTTTGGATGTCACTTTGAAGCACTGGCCTCTCTATTGTCTGTGTAACTTCAGATTAGTCTTAAAAAGGATCAATGATCTACTGGGGGTTTGTCCTCCTATCCCTGGAACCGCATGCTTGATGGTATTAAAGTATGTTTAATACTTCTTTTTTTTTTTCATTGGGTTATTTTATTTTATATATTTTTAGATCAAATACACAGGATTTCGAGACAGACCGCACGAAGAACGACAGGCACGTTTTCAGAATGCATGCAGGGATGGCCGTTCTGAAATAGTAAGTATTTTAACCACTTCAGCTCCGAAGGTTTCACCCCCTTAATGACCAGACCATTTTTTGCAATCCAGCACTGCATTGCTGTACCTGATGATTGCGCAGCCGTGCGACGCCATACCCAAATACAATTGATGTCCTTTTTTTTTCCCACAAATGGAGCTTTCTTTTGGTGTTATTTGATCACCTCTGCGGTTTTTCGTTTTTGCGCTTTAAACAAATAAAGAGCTTAAATTTTGAAAAAACACCAATATTTTCTACTTTTCTGCTATAAAACATTCCCAATAAAAAAAAAAAATAGAAAAATCTAATTTTTTTTATCAGTTTAGGCCAGTTTCTATTCTGCTACATATTTTTGGTAAAAAAAATCCCAAAAAGCGTATAATTGGTTTGCGCAGAAGTTATAGCATTTACAGACTACAGGATTTATGGACTTTTTATTTTTTTTTTATTAGTAATGCCGGCGTTTAGCCATTTTTATCGGGACTGGGACATTGCGGTGCACAAATCTGACACTAACCGTGACACTTTTTGGGGACCAGTGACATTAATGCTAAATAGTATGCACTGTTACTGTATAAATGACACTGGCAGGGAAGGGGTTAACATGGGGTGATCAATGGGTTAAATGTGTTCCCTAAATGTGCTTACTAACTATTTTGGGGATGGATTGAACAGAGGCAGAGAGGGATCCGTGATTCAACTTAAGCGGAATCACACGATCTTTCCCTGCCTCTTACATTGTTTACATTCCAGACGGCTCTCCTGTCAGTTTTGCCAAAGATCGCGGGAGGCCGGCGGCGATCAAGCCCGCTCCTCCCACGGTCTGCCTCCCGCTGTGTCTAATCACATCAGGAGCGCGACTCCAGTGGCGTGTGCGCCGCCAAAACCGCGTGCACATAATCGCGTAGATCTACGTGATTATGCAAATCCGAGCCGCCCTGCCACAGTAAATCTGCGTGGGGCGGTCGGCAAGTGGTTAAAGAAAAACTTTAGTTCAGGAAATCTATACAGAGCTTCAAATCCTATTAATTAATAATGCTGCATGAGGAAAGGGTAACCGTTCTGCTTGTACTTTAGAGCTAGATTTTCTTTTGAAGAAGTGATCACTCTGTGTTCTGTATAAAATTGACCTAATGTCTATTGATTTTTTTTTTTTTTTTTTTTTTTTTTTTTTATTATAGGCATTTGTGGCCACGGGAACCAATCTTTCTCTGCAGTTTTTTCCAGCCAGTTGGCAAGGAGAGCCACGCCAAACACCCACACGAGATTATGTGGACTTTGAGAGGGAGTCCGGCAAGGTAAACTACAGACCAGTCATTTGCTCAATTCGAAGATCACTTTTTTTTAGATGCTGTCCTGCGGAATGTTCTGCTTGCTTTTTTTTTCCTGATCTCCCATCTGTGAGCTTTCTGCACCAGATATGCCAGCACTGCCCACTTCTCATGGGCACTTCAACTTACTTGTCCTGTTCTATGTTGTATGTATTTTATATAATGTTGGAGGCCTACCCAGAGCATTGAACCAACCACTGCAGAGAGACCACTGCTTTCACACAAAAAATCAAGGGTCCATCTCTGCAGCATGTAGCGGATTTCTTTAAAAAATGTTAGACTTTGCTCACCTTTTTGTTTTTATGCACCTAAAATGTATTTAGCTGAAATATACTGAACATTCAATTGGGCTTTACATCTAAAACAAAGTTGTTTTTTTATTAGCGGTTTGTGGAGAGCATAAACACATTTGTGAAAGTTTAATAGTTCTCTTGTTCGTGCGTAATCATGTCAGCGATTTCACTATATTTATATTTTCAAAATTTTAGTAAAATCCTAATTACAACATACAGTATCTCACAAAAGTGAGTACACCCCTCACATTTTTGTAAGAATTTATTATATCTTTTCATATAACAAAACTGAAGAAATGACACTTTGCTACAATGTAAGTAATGTAAGTATACAGCTTGTAAAATAGTGTAAATTTGCTGTCCCCCTCAAAAAAACTCAAGACACAGCCTTTCATGTCTAAACCACTGGCAACAAAAGTGAGTACACCCCTAACTCAAAATGTCCAAATTGTGCCTAGATAGCCATTTTCCCTTCCCGGTGTCATGTGACTGATTAGTGTTACAAGGTCTCGGGTGTGAATGGGGAGCAGGTGTGTTAAATTTGGTGTTATCACTCTCTTTCTCATACTGGTCACTGGAAGTTCAACATGGCACCTCATGGCAAAGGACTCTCTGAGGATCTGAAAAAAGAATTGTTGCTCTACATGAAGATGGCCTAGGCTATAAGAAGAATGCCAACACTCTAAAACTGAGCTGCAGCCCAGTGGCCAAGACCATACAGCGGTTTAACAAGAACAGGCTTCACCATGGTTGACCAAAGAAGTTGAGTGCATGTGCTCAGCGTCATATCCAGAGATTGTCTTTGGAAATAGATGTATGAGTGTTGCCAGCATTGCTGCAGAGGGTGAAGGGGTGGGGGTCAGTGCTCAAACCATACGCCACACACTGCATCAAATTGGTCTGCATGGCTGTCGTCCCAGAAGGAATCCTCTTCTAAAGATGATCCACAAGAAAGCCTGCAAACAGTTTGAAGACAAGCAGACTAAGGACTTGGATTACTAGGACAATGTCCTGTGGTCTGTTAAGACAAAGATAAACTTATTTGGTTCAGATGGTGTCAAATGTGTGTGACTGAAACCAGGTGAGAAGTACAAAGACAAGTGTGTCTTGCTTATAGTCAAACATGGTATTGGGAGTGTCATGGTCTGGGGCTGCATGAGTGCTGCCGGCACAGGCAGGAGCTACAGTTCATTGAGGGAACCATGAACATCAGCGTACTGTGAGATACTGAAGCAGCGCATGATCCCCTCCCTTCATAGACTGGGTCGCAGGGCAGTATTCCAACATAACGACCCCAAACACCCCTCCAAGATGACCACTGCCTTTTCTAAAGAAGCTGAGGGTAAAAGTGATGGACTGGCCAAACATGTCTCCAGACCCAAACCCTATTGAGCATCTGTGGGGCATCCTCAAACGGAAGATGGAGGAGCGCAAGGCCACATCCACCAGCTCTGTGATGTTATCATGGAGGAGTGGAAGAGGACTCCAGTGACATCCTGTGAAGCTGTGGTGAACTTCATGCCCAAGAGGGTTAAAGCAGTGCTGGAAAATAATGGTGGGCACACAAAATATTGACACTTTGGGGCCAAATTTGACATTTTCAGTTAGGGGTGTACTCACTTTTTGTTGCCAGTGGTTCAGACAATAATGTGTTGCGTTATTTTGAGGGGACAATAAATTTACACTGTTTATACAAGCTGTGCACTCACTACTTTACATTGTAGCAAAGTGTAATTTCTTCAGTGTTGTCACATGAAAAGATATAATAAAATATTTACAAAAATATGAGGGGTGTACTCACTTTTGTGAGATACTGTATATCATAAGAGTTAGGTGTCCTTAAAGTGTTACTAAACCCAGGAGCCTGCATTCACTAGATCTAGTCTCCCACAGTACACAGAACATGGAAATGCAATAGTTTTAGTAAATATAAACTGCTAAATGCCTTTTCTCATCAGCAGTTACAGCAGTCTTGTTACTTTTATCAGTGCCTGGTTAAATCTTGTAGGAGGAATTTTCATTCTCCCCTGATTGTCCTATGAGGATGCAGGACCCCTTACCCTCTGTCTGGACAGTTCTGATTGGTTCTGTGCTGATCACATGCACTCTACCAAGAAAACAAAAATCTCTAGCAATACCAAACTGAGCATGTGCAGCTTGCCCCCAAGGCTCTGTTTTATCAAGATATGTTTTGGGGCCAATGGAAGAAGAAGAGGATCAGAGAAGACAGGATCAAACAGCATTTTTACACAATGCAGAGGATTAACCCCCCACATTGAGTATAACAAGTATGCTTTACTTAAAATACAGACTGATTTTACTGTTGTGGGTTTAGTAACACTTTTAAATTTAGCCTGTGCTTTGCTCATATGGGACAAACCAGCAGCTCAATTTAAAGCCCTACTCTCCCCTACATTGATTTTCTGCAGTCTTTGAGATACACATAGTGGTGGCACCACTTTTTACCTACATTTACCTTGAATCCGTAGCTTCCTCATCAGATCATCTGTTAAATCATCCTTCAGAGGATTTATGTTTCTAATTTCCGTCCACTTGACTGGACACTAGTGGCTTCTCAATTCTTAGCAGGGGTGGTGACCAGTCCCCTTACAGTGGTATAAGGGAACAGTGTGCAGAGCTATAATAGAGTAGGCACATCATGCCTGTCTTTCCAGAGGTCTCCCCACTGGTGATAAGACCCCTTGCCCTCTAATACTGTGTGAACATATTATTCTTGCCTTAGTTACGCCAACACAGGAAACCAACATCCTAATGCATAATGGGGATGTGTAGTCCATTGTAAGCTACAGAAAGATTTTGGTGGGGAGGGTGGAAATGTTGTGCAGCGCCACTCTGTTCCTTCCATCATAGCCTAGGTGATATCCTTAAAAAAATCAGCTAGTGATGACCTCTCGGGTACTTCTATATTTGGTTTTTGCGTGCATTTACATGTTCAATGCAAAAATTGTTGATTGATAGAGTAAAGGGAGCACTAGGGACAGTTGGGTGGTTTGTTGATTGTAACCTGGAGATCGATGTGGGCCAAGTGCAACTTTTTTTTCCTAAGTTTATTGGGCCTACACTGTATTGAACAAGTTATTCCTGCAGTACAAATACAGAAGAGCAAAAATTGTATCTATTCTGTACACAGGTTAATGCTAATCATTTACTTCCCTCTTGCATGATCTGTCAGGGAGACCCCCCCCCCCCCCTCCTCCTTTATTTTGTGGTTGGCAAGGCTTCCTTCACACAGCAGGAAAACCAAAATGTTTTCCTGGGGGGTGGGGAGTAACCAATCGGAGGGTCTTAGCATATGGACGACTTTCATCGCTTATCTTGAACTGTCATCTTTAAGGATGTGGTGGAATGACTGTCTTATCTTTAGTAACTTCGTTTTCATTTATAGGACACAATAAAAGAATGTTATGTGAGATGTTACAATTTCTGTGATATTTTCTTTCTCTAATTTTTCCAACAATTTTCATTAATGTGTCACAGTGACATTTCATGCTGTTGTAAGTCACGTACGTAGGTCATCACAATGCATTGTGAGTTTTTGTCCTTGTTGTTGAAAGTTCTTACACATGGTTTATTGGTTACATCTCTACAGGCATGCTCTAAAGGGGAAAATACCTCCACTCTGTAAATGGTTTTGCTTGCCTGGTGTCACTGTTTGTTGTTCTGTCAGTCAGCTGTATTTAGAATTCTTTCCGAGAGTGATAAAATGATTGGTCTTTTTTGCAGCCGCATTGTAGCCTTGGAAATGTATTGAAATCAGTAGCCAAGGCTGCAGCTTTGTCACACTGGAAATTAGCTGGACAGGTCCAAGTTCTGTGTTATTAGGGTTACAAGCCGTGTGACTCCTGCTGGTTTTATTTGCTGCTTACAAAGTGGAGTCGGTTTCCACCTCTAATCTAAAGACCACATTTTCCAAAAGCAGATCTAAAGTCTGAGTAAGTAGGAATTTTTATCTTCATGCAGGGAATGCATTCAGATAAAACACAAAAAAAAAAAAAAAAAAAAAACACTTTAGTATCACTTTAGGCAGGAGCAGCAGGATTCCTGTACTGCTTAAAGTGATTCTAAAGTCTTTTTTTTTTATCTTAATGCATTCCCTGCATTAACCACTTCCCGACCAGCCACTGTACTTTTGCTGCGGCATGTCGGCTCTGTCCCGCGAAACTACGTACCTGTACGTCCTTTCATGAGACAGCTAGTGGGGGGCACTTGCACACGCGAATTAGCCACAGGGGGATCGAATCAGCGGATATGCCGGACACTATGTCTGCTAGCCACCCGCAATTGCTCCCCATGGAGAGAGAATGGCGGTCTACTGATGTAAACACGGCAGACCCCACACAGTTAGAAAGCTGTAAACCCTTCCCATGTCATTTATATATTAATTGCATATTTTTAGCATTGATTACTGTAGTAATGTCACTGGGGCCAGTTAAGTGTCCAATCGCTGATCACCACCATTACTAGTAAAAAAAAATAAAAATTAAAATTAAAAAAAAATTTTCCCCTAGTTTGTAGACTTGATAACTTTTGTGCAAACCAATATAATACTTATTGGGATATTTTTTTTTATGTAGCAGACAACAAATTGGCCTAAAATTATGAAAAAATGTGATTTTTGGGAATGTTTTATAGCAGAAAGTAAAGTATTATTTTTTTTTCTCTTTCGTTCATTGACTGACTTAGCTCTTCATCTTCATGACCGTAGGCAGAGAAAAAAGCTTGAGCAAGCCTATGGGGCGGTCCCTGGGGGTATACTCCCACTTCCCGCAACAGTTATTCAGTTTTTTCTGCCTAGTCAGGAGTAAGGAGTCTTTTTAAATGGAATTTTTTTCCTCCTTTTTATTATTTTGTTCCTGTGTGAATCATCTACAATCAAGTGCCGGATTGGGCGATGCACTGAATAATCTAGATCCTTAGGGTCCTCCCAGTCCGGCCAGCGAGCGCATGCAGACTGCAGCTGCGCGCTAGGTCGGCCGCGTCATTGCCCCACTGGACGGGGGCTGGCCTGCAAGTTAAACGTCTCGCAAGGAAGCATACAAACTGGCTTCGGCCTGAGTCGCAGTGTTTCCTCTTGGCCTACAGCAGCCACATTACGATGGAGTGGTGTCCTGTCCTGAGCGGTTCCCACCCTGTTCTTGGTGTGATAAGTAGCTGTTCCCCCTTACCCCTGGAGGGTTTTGGGGTGGACGTGGGCCCCTGGAGAGTTTTTGGGGTTGGACCCCCCGGCTCTCTTCCCTCCCAGTTCGCGCCCCCCCTCCCCCAGCTAGGTGGTCCATTGCGACTTGTGCCCCCCCCATCTGCTCACCCCCTCCCTCTCAAGGGCGGACATACCTTTTTTGAGGTTGAATGGGGTGCTGTTCCGGGGGGGTTGGGGGGGTTAGCGCACTGCCAGCGACCAACGATCGCTCCTCAGGTGGGGGATGGGTCGGGTTGGGGCGCTTGTCAGGGCACCCCTTCCTGTTTTGGATCCTTTTTTTTTTTTTTTTCAGCCCTGTGACCCCTGGGAGCCACATGGCGCTGCCATTTTCTTGTAGCCTTGTGTGCTATAGATGGGCGGCAATGTTTGTGTAGCCTTAGCGGCCATTTTCCTATGATTTCCCATTGCAAATAGTGGCGGCCATGTTTTTGGAGATCAGATGGGCGGTGATTCAGTGAGGGGAAGCCCTTCCTTTGCCTCTAGTGGTGATACAGGGTTATTCCTTTTCCTGATCACCGCATGGTGTGCAGATATTGCGGGCATTGTGCTGACCAGGAGTGTGGAGGGCCTTGTGGGGTTTTCTCTCCCTCTTTCTGCTATTATAGCGGTAGTGCTGTGCCTTGTGCCGACCTTTTTTGTGCGGGTTCCCCTCTTCATTCGTGGAGTCCCTTAAGCATTTTTCACCACCTGATCCCCTCTGAGGCCTCACAACTGACTACACTGACGGCGTTCCTGGAGTCCTTGGTGTCTAAAGTGGATTTGGTCCTGGGCAACAGGCTGGCAAAAAGCGTCCCCCTCGCCTGCACCAGCTTCCTCTGTCTCCTCAGATCCAAAATCGAATTCAGCCGCTGCGGATGTGAGTTACCCTTCGGGGTCTGCGTCCACGCACCCTGCGTGCACCGCTAGTGAGGATGATTCCTCTGTTCCTCTAGCCGCACATGAAAAGGCGCTAGTGGATGCACTGATTGTATTGGTGCGGGAAACCTTACATACTAACGCAGCATCAGAGGCGCGGGTCACCCTTGGCAACCACAGGTCCTCCAAAGTGGCGAAGGTGTTCCCCTTTCCTGCCTTCTTTGATGTTGTCTCAAAACAGTGGAGGTCCCCAAAACGCACCTTTTGCAATCCCTAAGCATTTTGCAATTCGGTACCCATATGAGCAGTCCCTCCTTTCAAGAATGGACGGTACCTCCTGTAGTTAACTCACCGGTTTCCAGGTTGAATAAAGCCACTGTAATACTGTAAGAGTCCCCAGTCTTCTAAGATCCTGCTGATAGGAGGTCGGAGGCCTTGACCCACCATGTGTTCACTGTGGCTGGGTCGGCACTTAGGCCAGTTTTTACCATCACCCTGCTGTCTCAAGCTATGACCGAATGGGCCAAAATTGTACACCGAATCTGGAGATGAAACAGCTTCTGCTTCGCCTGTTTGGAGCTTCCTTGGATGACCTCATCAAAGGCCTCACGGGGGGGGGAAGAGTACTCTTCTTCCTCAGGCTTCCAAGGGTATGGAGTCCCGTCACAGATGGGGAAATGCCTTTTCAGCTCACAGGCGGCTTTTTCTTCCCTCAGGGTCTCAAGACAAGGGTTCAAAACCCTTCAGGGGGGTTTCAAGAAGTCTTGGTCGGGCAATCCAAGAGCGGGTTCTGTCAGACCTGCGGGCAAAAATTCCTCTGCATGAAGGGGCGCCTTCACCCATATCGGGGGTGGGGGACGTCTTTGTTGTTTTTCTGGATCCATTGACATTCCTGATCCAGGACAAGTGGGTCCACAAAGTTATTCACTCAGGCTACAAGATCGAGTTTCGATCATATCCCCGGAAAGGTTGTTCCTTTCCAACCTGCACTTATCCAGAGATCGCTTGAAGGATCTCTATGGGGCAATGGAAGACTTGTTACTTCAAGTGGTGATTGTTCCGTTTCCGACATCGAACGTTTTCAAGGTTTCTACTCAAACCTGTTTATGGTTTCCAGGAAGGAAGGCAAGGTACGTCCAATTCTGGACCTCAAGGCGCTAAACTGCTTTGTGCGGGTAGAGAAGTTCCGAATAGAAACTATTCGCACAGTGGTGGCGTCCCTACAACGGGGATTTTCCCACCTCCAACATCAAGGATGTCTACCTTCACATCCACATATGTGTCGCCCACAGCGCTTCCTCCGCTTTGCCGTGGGCGAGGAGCATTATCAATTTGTGGTGTTACCCTATGGTCTCGCCCCTGCTCCCTGGGTCTTCACAAAAGTGTTGGCCCTGGCTCTAGCACTACTGCGCCAGCGGGGGATCACAATTCTGAGGTACCTGGACGATTTGCTTTAGCAAGCAGAGTCTTTGACTGCTCTGTTGACCAAACTGGAGATTACTTTGCAAACGCTGAGGGAGTTTGGTTGGATTCTGAGCCTTCAGAAGTCTGCTTTTGGTCCCGTCGACAAGCCTGGACTATCTGGGTCTAACTCTGGACTCGGCCTTGGCCAGAGTGTTCCTTCCTCTGAAAAAACGTCACAAGTTGCAGTAGGCTATTCGGCTTGCGGGTACTGGGCCTGATGGTGTACCTTCCCTGCGGTTCTGTTTGCACAGTTCCACACGAGATCTCTGCAAAAGGATATTCTGGTGAAGTGGAACAAGGTCCTCCGTCTCTGAGCAATCTGATCCTGTTGAGCCAGAACACGAGGGAGTCCCTGGTTTGGTGGCCTCGTTCTGCTGCACTTCTGGGAAAATTATTTTTTTCCCCTGTACTGGATGGTTGTTACCACGGATGCCAGCCTATCTAGGTGGGGAGGCGTCCTCTGCAGAGTGTGGTCAGGTGGGTCTAGACTCTGGAAGAGTCCAGACTACCGATCAATGTACTGGAGATATGAGCGATCAGACCTTGTCTGGATCATTGGACAAGCCCTCTCTAGGGGTGTCCGGTACGGATCCAATCGGACAATGTCAATCACCAAGAGGGGGCAAGAAATGTTCTGTCGGCTTGGGAAGTAGCCGGCATTCTAAGGTGGGCAGAACAGTTTGTTCCAGCCCTCTCTCTGTGCACATTCCAGGAGTGGAAAATTGGCAGGCGGACTATCTGTCATCAGGCGTCAAACCAAGGAGAGTGGTCACTTCATCCAGAGGTGTTCCATCAGTTGTGTTTCCAGTGGGGGACTCCCGAGGTGGATCTGTTGGCCTCTCGCCTCAACAGAAAAGTACAGAGGTTTGTGGCACGGTCTTGGGATCCTCTAGCCCAGTGGTCCTCGACTCCAGTCCTCGGGGCCCACTAACAGGCCAGATTTTAAGTATTAACTTGGGGAGATGCAGACTAGAGTACTGCAATCACTGAGCAGCAAATTATATCACCTGGGATGTATTTCAGTTATCTTGCAAACCTGGCCTGTTAGTGGGCCCTGAGGATCAGGGTTGAGGACCACTGCTCTAGCCGACACCACAGACGCCTTAGTGGCTCCCTGGAGTCAGTATCGGCTGATATGCGCCTTTCCTCCTCTCAAGCTTCTGCCGAGACTCCTGCGCAGGATCGAGGTAGAAGGAATTCTGGTCATACTAGTGGCTCCAGACTGGACTCGTCGGTCTTGGTATGCCGATCTGGTATGGCTGGTCGCTGATACTCCTTGGAGACTTCCTCTCAGAGAAGTTCTGCTGTCCCAAGGACCAATCTTCCATTCTGCTTCAGTCGCTGGCTTTGACGGCTTGGCTGTTGAAAGCCAGGTGCTGTAGGATATAAGGTTGTCTGAATCGGTGATTCCTACACTGTTAAATGCTAGAAAATCTATTTCTAGAAACATTTACCATCGTACTTGGAAGTCGTACATTGCGTGGTGTGAATCTCTCTCCTTTTCGGTGACTCGGATCTTGGCTTTCCTCCAGCGAGGGCTCAAGCAGCGTCTTGCCTGGAGTACCATCAAGGGCCAGGTCTCGGCTTTGGCAATTTTCTTTCAATGTCCATTGGCCATGCACACACTCCTTGGTGCGTACTTTTCTCCAGTGAGTGAGACGCTTGGTTCCACCGGTGCTGTCTACATTGCCACCATGGGACCTCAATTTTGGTGTTGTCAGTTCTCCAGAAACCTCCCTTTGAAAATATTTCAGAGATTCCCTCTGCTTAGGTTGTCCCAGAAGGGAGCCTTTTTGGTGGCTATTACTTCTGCGCGCAGGGTGTCTGAGTTGGCAGCACTGTCTTGAGGTTCACAGGGATAAGGTGGTTCTTCCGCCATGTCCGTCGTTCCTTCCAAAGGTCGTCTCTGATTTTTCATTTAAACGAAGACATTGTGTTGCCCTCCCTGTATCCCAAGCCTAAGCATCCTAAGGAAGTTGCTTGCATTCCCTGGATGTGGTTCAGGCAATTAGGGTGTACCTGGCAGCTATGATGTTGTTTCGGAAGTCAGACTCGCTATTTGTCGTTATGTATGGACCTCGCAAGGGGCTGGCTGCTTCTGCTGTGACCATTTCCAGATGGATCAGACTGATTGTGGTTCAGGCTTATCCTATTAAGGGTCAGGTTCCTCCTTTCCCTGTCAGGGCGCACACTACTCCGGTGCTTAGTGCCTCCTGGGCCTTCCGTTATCAGGCGTCAGTGGTGCAAGTTTGCCAGGCAGCCACCTAGTCCTCTGTACACGCATTCACAAAGTTTTATAAAGTGGATGTGTTGGCATCTGCGGATACTTCTTTTGGCCACAAAGTTTTGCAGACTGCTATTTTGTCCTCCCTTTTGAGGGTGTGTTTTTTTTTTTCAATTGAGCTCAAGTTACCTGGTTGGCTATGTTTAGCCTTGAGGAAGTTTGTTTTCTGCTGTTCCCACCCCTCATGTTTGACACTGCTTTGGGACATCCCTATGGTCATGAAGACGAAGAGCTGTGTCCATCAATGAACACAAGAAAATTGGATTTTTGACTTGCCATAAAATCCATTCTCTTTTGGAGTTGGGTTTTTTCTTTTGACACTGATTTGTTACAAAACTGAAAACCTAGCAGGAAGTCGGAGTATACCAAAAGGGACTGCCCCATAGGCGTGCTCAAGCTTTTTTCTCGGTCTAGTGTCCTAATCCTGTAGTGGGCAGTATAACTCTATGGTCATGAAGAGCTGTGTCCGTCAATGAACATCAGAGAAATGGATTTTACAGTAAGTCAAAAAAACAATTTTATTTATTTTATTTTTTTTCAGAATTGTCGCTCTTTTTTTTGTTTATAGCGCAAAAAATAAAAATCGCAGAGGTGATCAAATGTCACCAAAAGAAAGCTTTTTGGGGGGGGGAGGGGGGACATTAATTTTATTTGGGTACAGCGTTGCACGACTATGCAATTGTCAGTTTAAAGTAACGCAGTGCTGTATCGTAAGAAATGGCCTGGTCATTAAGGGGTAAAACCTTCCCTTAAGTGGTTAAGGTAAAAATTTCCCCATTAACTAAAAGGTATCTTTTTTTTTTTTTTTTTTTTTGTTTTTGTTTTTTTTCCTATAAGACACAATGAACACTTCTAGATGTCCCCTATAACCGAGAACATATATATTTTTTGAGTTTAGGAAAACCTTTAATCTGTGGACAGTACATTTACTCATGTACAGATTCTATTCCTTGCTTTGTGCTGCTACATAATGGTTGTACTTTTATTGCTGCTTATCACAATGCAAGTGTAAAAGTTGGCTTACTGTGCAGAAGCAACGTGTACTTCCTAGAGTGAGCACTCCCCAGAGCTCAAGGTGTGTGATATTTACTTTTACCTGGATAGGTCAGTAAATAGGTCAGTAAAGAGAGTGCATAAAGTACAGACACCAAAATGGTGAACTAACTGTTTCTCCTTCCCTCACCCGTCATCCCCAATGTACCCTTGAATGATGGTGTAGCAATCTTGGAATTTTGAAATCCCGCGCTGTTCCTCCTCTTCCTTTTAAAGAACTTCCGGGAAAGATCAGAGCCATTCTGATTGGTCAGTGCTAGCATAGAACATCACTTTGATCCCTGTGAGGGGCATTTACACTCTTTAACTTTTTTTTTTCTGAAAAGATGAACTAACCATTTAGCCCCGGTTCACACTTCTGCGAGTGCCGGGTTCGCATGTAATGTCGGAGCGCACTGCTCCGACATTACATGCGATCAGCTGTGCGGTGCGAGTTTAGCCATACAGTTTGTATGGCTAAATTCGCATCGCACCCGGAGCAAACACGCACAGGAGGCATTTTTGCAGCCGCATCAGGATCGGATCTCACAGCGGTTCACACTTGTGCGATCCGCTCCTGTGCGAACTGCACGATCGCACTGCGATATGCGATCAAACTGGGGGTGTCGTTAAGATTACATTGACACCCCCAGCGTATCGCATATGGCAGTGTGAACTGCCGGGGGTGCGTGTGCGATGCGGGAACAGGCTGCGAATTCGCAGCCTTCCCGCATCGCATAAATGTGAACCGAGCCTTAAAGTGATTGTAAAGTCTCGTGTGTTTGTTTATTAAAAAAAAAAAAAAAAAATTTATACTGCTCTGTGCAGTGGTTTTGCACAGTGCGGCCCGATCTTCCTCTTCTCAGGTCCCTCTTCGCTGCTCCTGGCCCCTCCCTCCTATGGAGTGCCCCCGCAGCTTGGTATGGTGGCACCCGAGCCGAGCTGCAGCTCCGTGTGTCTATTCAGACATGGAGCTGCAGTTTGGCCCTGCCCCCACTCTCTCTCCCGATTGGCTAACTGATTTTGATTGACAGCAGCAGGCGCCAGTGGCGCGACTGCTATGCCTCAGCCAATCAGGAGGTAGAGTCCTGGATGGCTGAGGGACTCTTGGACATCTCTGGATAGAGAGGGGGCTCGTGTAAGTATTAGGGGGTGTTGGGGCAGCTGCTACACAAAGGCTTTTTATCCTGATGCATAAAATGCATTAAGATAAAAAAAACTTCTGCCTTTACAACTCCTTTTTTGAGGAAGCTTTTTTTTTTTTTTTTCTGTGTATAGAACAATGGCTACGGTGTCTGTGGGTGTTAATGCTGCAGTCCCCATTTACTTGTATTGCTACACCCTACTGATTGAACAATCGAAATCCTCAAATATGTGCCCCAACTGGATAGTGCATGTTGTACACAATTCAACCAACTTCAAAGAGGAAAATGTGTGCCATTTGCTTATCTCTAGTAAGCAATAGAAGTTGAGTGATCAGTCTTCTGCATAGATTTCCTAATCCATGTTTATTCACAATTTAAATCTTTTTTTAAGTACTCAATAATTACTGTATGACAGCCTATGCCCACATAGAACAGTGTCATGCATTCCCTTTGTGTTGGTTATTTTTTTTTTTGTTCTTGGGTTTAGATTTCGTTTTAACTTCTATTCCATACAACTATTGTGATGTGTTTTCTGTTACAAGCTATTCTTTTAAAATTTGTACTTGCCCATTTTAATCCCAGTAGGCAGATGGGGAACAGCCTTTGCATAAACTGTGACCAGTGCTGGAAGGTAGCAGGCAGGGGAACAGTTTACATATGAAAAGGTGATGATGATGGTTTTGAGCTAATGATGTAAGATCAGCCATTAAATATTTAGTGACGTCATGCTGTGTTCCTCTTGATAGAAGTGTGGCATTAACAAATTTGTAGCACTGGCTGCCCTAAGTTAGGCTGATGAAAGTCATAGCTGCAGGCGGTTAGTCTGAATGTCTTTTGAAGTGTGGATTTACCAGATTTTTTGAAAGGACATAGTTACCAGTGCAGCTCCAAAATTAAGATCTACCTCCCATGAAGCTTCATTGACATATTCTGCTTTTTTGCTTCTCCTGCCTTGATATCAGTAAGTTCCAAATTAACGTGGGAGGAATGACCTCTTTTTTTTTTTTTTTCTATTATCAGCTGAAATGGCAGGAAAGGTTCTGTAGGGACTTAACAGTGCTGGATCTCTGCAATTAGAATAGAAAATACATATGTTTGTTATTTGCCTCCTTTTCATCTTTAATTCTTACATTTGTATGTTAATAGTTTGAGGCAGTCCTCTTTAATTTGCAGGTCCTTCATAAACAGTTTCATCTTTGGACCAGTATGTCTAGGCATTAACACAATTTATATAAACATCAGGGTGACTGGTCTACTGCTGGTCAGCAGCAGTACAAAATGGAGCTGCCAATTTGACAATTGCTATATTTCTGTGCTAGTAAGATTTAAGTATATCTAAATCCCAATTTCCTGTGTTAATTTTGGATAGAGTAGAGAAGGGGTGTGCAAACTTTTTTCAAAGAGGGCAAGATTTGATGAAGTGAACATGCGTGAGGGCCGAATATTTTGTCTGACATTCTTTGGACCATTAAAATTGAATGCAAATTAACTATTTTATACAAAGTTTTTATGCATACTTTTCGGGAAGAGTGATAAGCTGGTGTTTAAATCACTCTTCCTTTCATATCTGAAGGCCAGATGAAAAAAAATCCCAGAAGCTGAAATATATGTCGGAAACATTGTAAAGTACGTTACATATTTGTGACGGTACTCACCATCACTGGGGATGAAAGACAAAAACTATATGTGGGGCCCTTGGAGTAATTTTACTTTGGATGCAAGTCCATGTCTCCAACACATCGTTGAATATGCTGATATACTCACCTGTTATCTACAATGGGTTCTGTGTTTACACTTATGATAATGTGTACTGTTCTTCAATGTCAGAAACGGACAGTCTGTCACTGGTGGTCTCTTCCTATTGTCTGTGCATCAAGGTGTGATGTGTATTCTGTTAAGCCTGTCTGTCCCATTGTTAATGAACTCACATATTGGTTCTGTCCAGATAGCTAGATAATTAGTTCAGGTTAATTTTATTTCTGTATACAATTTCATCTGCATATGATAATGTAATCAGGCAACCCCTGATCTGATTGGGTAATCTGATCAGGAGGGGGGTGTCAATGCTGTATATATTGTGTGAGTTGTTCAATAAAGGAGAAGGTTCCAGAACTTGTACAAGCTAAGTTGTCAGCTAGGATATTTGATATCTATCTATGTTCAAGCCTGGGAGGAAGTGGTATACTGACGGAAGTCCACAAGCACAGTGTGGGTCGCAGTTCCGTTACAGTATTATTGTTAATAAAGGCTGTCTGTCAACTTTTAAGTTAAGAAAATATGAACAGGAACATAACACCAAGTATACATGTTGTGTCCAAATATATATATATATATATATATATATATATATATATATATATATAATATACTGATTTAGCCCAACTGACATTTACTGAGATTTTACAATGTATTCATCTCAATTCGGAGCATGCGTGCTCCCTAATCAGTCCCACAAAGGTTAAGCACATATAAGCGCTATATGAACCCACCAATGATGATTAGCAGCAATAATAGTCATGAATGATGCCAAAGTAGGAAATAGAACATTGAAAGGTTTTATTCAAAATCTGTTCCATGTATGTATAAAACAGCAGTACACCTTGTGCAATGACCCCCGCTGGATTGGTATTGGTGAAGCCAAAATAATGGGTTAAAAACTCACAGCTTGGTGACCATCCAGTGTGTTTGAAGGCATAAAACCAGTTGTGCCTTGCTCGAGGTGTGAGGAGATAACGTAATGCCTCAATCCTGGACAGAGAAGGGTGGAAAAGGGGGTCACACAATGCTGGTACAGGAGGCAAGGAGGATCGCTGTCTGTGGCCACTCCGATCACCCACGATGAGTGCTGACAGGGAAGGGGACTCGAACGTGACATCAGATTGCGGAAAAGGTGACCAAAATATGGCTTGAGCCGCTGATGGTGAGAGGCATGTGCGGTCCCAATGCAGGGGGGCCAGGGGAGCGTGAGGAGTGCTTGCTTCTCGTATGGTTGTCCTGACAACTTTTCAATGTTCTATTTACTACATTGGCATCATTATTATTATTATTATTATTATACAGGATTTATATAGCGCCAACAGTTTGCGCAGCGCTTTACAATGTGAAGGAAGACAATACAGTTCAAAACAGGAGGAACTAGAGGGCCCTGCTCGTTAGAGCTTACATTCATGACTGTTATTGCTGCCATCATTAATCATCATCGGTGGGTTCATATAGCGCTTATATTTGGTTAACCCTTGTGTGACTGATACTTTTAAACAACCCTCCTGGTGCGTTTTGTTTCCACACAACTGCTACTTGACCCCCAGGTGTTATGCCAATTATCATGGAGAGGGTGCTGGTCCTGTCATACTAGCGCCAGATTTTTTTTTTTTTTTTTTTTTGTGCTTCCTAATCCGGCTAAGTCTGAGGCCATGTTGAGCAAGGGATATAAAGCTGGCGGTGGGTGTTAACAATAGTAGGGATGCACCGAAATTTCGGCCACCGAAATTATTTCGGCCGATAATGGGTTAACATTGCCGAAAATAATGGCCGCCATGGAGAAGGAGGAGGGCGCAGCGCAGGGCAGGCTTTAAAAGTCCCGCCTCTGGCCGGCCGTCCGCCTCTCAATGACGTCCCTACTACTCTGTGCATTAGTGAATGGACATACCAGGCGGGAAGGCGGGGCGAGCGGCCGCTATAAATATTACTATGTGATCCTTCCCTGTGCATCCCTGTAAGCCTGTCAACTATGTGTGAATGAGAACAGAACAGAACTGACCTGACACCGGGCGGGGGGAGCGGCCGCTATTAGCTGTAACTATGTGAGCGTTTCACTTCCCTGACAGGCATGTATCTCCGCTGACAAGGAAGTGAAGCGCTCACATAGTTACAGCTAATAGCGGCCGCTCCCCCCGCCCGGTGTCAGGTCAGTTCTGTTCTGTTCTCATTCACACATAGTTGACAGGCTTACAGGGATGCACAGGGATGGATCACATAGTAATATCTATAGCGGCCGCTCGCCCCGCCCCCCCGCCCGGTGTTAGGTCAGTTCTGTTCTCATTCACACATAGTTGACACTGACAGGCTGACAGGGATGCACAGGGAAGGATCACATAGTAATATCTATAGCGGCCGCTCGCCTCGCCCTCCCGCCTGGTATGTCCATTCACTAATGCACAGAGTAGTAGGGACGTCATTGAGAGGCGGTGTCCCCGGCCAGAGGCGGGACTTTTGAATGAAGGACACCCGAGGAGGGGTAGCTGAGGCAGTGGGGGGGGGGGGGGAGAGCTGAGGCAGCTTACTAATGATATTTGTATTATGAAGCATGATTGTCACTGCTGGTCACTCATCTATTAGTGACTGACCAGTGGCAGGTAATTAACCCCTTTGTGCTGCATTAGTGCAACCAGTATCAGTGCAACCAGTGTTAATTAACACTGATACTGGTTGCACTAATGCAGCACAAAGGGGTTAATTACCTGCCACTGGTCAGTCACTAATAGATGAGTGACCAGCAGTGGCAATACATTAACCCCTCATGCTTCATAATACAAATACCATTGGTAATTAAATTAACCTCTTGCCAACCCGTCACAGTACATATACTGTGACAGGGTGGCAGCGACAGGTGTACGCCTGCCTGTTTTTGGTGTATGCCCCTGTTCTATCCATTTTAAATTTTTTTGGGGGAAAAAGTCATTTTCGGTTTCGGTTTTCGGCCAAGGGCATCCTGCATTTTCGGTTTCGGCCCAAAATTTTCATTTCGGTGCATCCCTAAACAATAGTGCATTCACAAGTAACAGGGGCGTTGAAAGATCTAGAGATCCCAGGGGTCCTGAGCAGCGCTCGGGGATTCACAGGGGCCACAACAATAGATTTTTCCAAATGACCTGTGGGGCACTTTTAAAGTGGCCCGCGGGGTGAACTTTGGACATACCTGGAGAAGAGGAAGGTTAAAGTGATTTGTAAATGCAAGTTTTCTTCCTTTTGTTTTTTTTTTGGTTTTTTCTGTTTAACAGGTTTATACTTTTTCTTCTCTATGCAGTAAAATTGCACAGAGCAGCCCCAGGCCTCCTCCTGGTTCTACAAAAACTGTTGATCCTGCCAGAAATACTGTGTCCTTGTCACTCTGTCAGCTGCTCCAAAGAATATCTTCCTTCTTATGTATCTTCTATAAACTACCATGTACTGTAATAAAGATGAAGCAATACAGACACATCTGCAATCCATGTTAGAAGAGCAGCCTAAGGTGAACAGTGACTCCCTCCTTAGATACAGTGGAGTAACCTTGCCACCAAGGAAATGAGCAGAGAAAGCCGTTACAGATGGACACAGCACTGGTTTAAGTGCAGGAAGTATGAGGGTGTTCAGGGGGCAATCCTACTACCTAAACATGTTTTCCCCTTAATGCAGGTAATGCATTAAGAAAAAAAGGTGTAGGCTTTGGAAGCACTTTCCAAAAGTGGAACTTCCGCTCATTTGCTTCCCCCACCCCCTCCGGTGCCATATTTGGCACCTTTCAGGGGGGAGGGGGGAATGGGTACCGGTCCCTTGGAAGTTTGGCACCCCTCCTCCTTCTTCCTCTGCCTCTGAGCCAATCCGAATGTGCAGCGCACTATGGACCTGCCCTTGAAGCCAAAAGGCTTCACTGCTGGGTTCCCTTATCGGCAATGGCGTTGGCAGCACCTGACAGCCGATGGAAACATCAGCTGCGGTGCCGACATCGCTGGACTCCAGGACAGGTAAGTGTGCTATTATAAAAAGTCAGCAGCTACAGTATGTGTAGCTGCTGACTTAATTTTTGGAAGGGGAGGCTGGAACACCGCTTTAAGTTGAAGAAACTTGAAAAAGAGAAAACAAATGCAGTCAATACACCAAGGACTATAGAGTTGCAGTATATTATAATTTTGGTTTTTGGGTTTAGATAAACCTTAAGACGCAACCAGGTTACTTGCAAAGTCAGAAACCCTTGTATGCTTTTCTAGGTCAGCTAATTATGCTGAAGCAGGAGGGTCAGTCCGATAACTAACCTTTTCAGAAGGAGGCCCCATACTTCTCTCACGAGTCACTTTAAAATGTACATTAACCGTGAATTTCTCTGATTTGCTCCCTTTTTGGTTTGTTATACATTTGAAAATGTTTAGTTTTATCTGTTCGTTCTGTGCAAATAAAATACCAGCTGATCCTGCCAGCAATCCAGTGGTGTCCTGTACACTTTTCAGCATTCTCTCAATCAGTATTATTAGCTCTGCCCAGTCGATGTTAATGTAAGCGAGTCATCACTAGTTTCAGGGGGCTTGGAACCGCTCTGGATTTCAGGAGAGTATTGCAACCTAGGCAGTTTTTTTTTTTTTTTTTTTTTTTTTGCCATCTGTGTCCTATTGGCAAACTTTCCCTTCATTTAATGTCCTTTAGCCAAAACAGGAAGTACAAGGAAATCCATCCAAAGTGATAAAATCCTGGAGTGTCACCAGAACTAGTGGGATCGTCTTTTTTACTTTCACTTTTGATAACGGTAAACGGTATGAACAGGGCACAGCTAGCAATTTAAAAAAAAAACTGATTAGAACCCCTGTCAATCTCCACTCTATACAAAACTGAAGAAAACGTTTAGCCTTTAGTTATACTTTAATTGCCCAGAGCTGGGAATGTGATTTATGAAGCAAAGGTGGAAGGAAAACCTGTAGTAAGGAAGTATTCTCAATGGCAGTCTCCTAATTTCACTCTCTTTCAGTACTCGTACTAATGGATCCCCATTTAAAGCGAAGAATTACCAAGTCCTCTTACCTGACTTTGTATAAAATTACTTTAGACTTTATCCCTGACTATTGCTTTCCCTTAAAGCAGTGTGATTGTCAGATTATAGATATTCTAAGAACAAATGTCGGTTCAATCACCTGAGCGCTCTCCTGGAACCTATTAATCAGTGTCATCCAGAACAGGATCATTGCTGACTCTTGTTGGAGGAGGAGGAGGAATATAATCATTAGACTGGAGAGATAATAAATCATGTTTGTGAAAGGTCCCGGTGGATCCACATTATTATAGGTAGCAAACAATTGAACATAGACTGACCAAGCTAAAATTGCTGTTCTTCATTGCAAAATCGTAACCTTTTATTCTTGTCTGGCTTTGCATTTTCTTATTTTTTTATTATGCTTCTGGTATAGAAATGTCTAACTTTATAATAAGCCTTTCGCTAAGGCAAACAAGCTGGTAGACTATAGGCCCGTACACACGTACCGAATGTTGGCCGAACGATCAGCCGTCTTTTGTCCGGTGCTGTCCTGTCGGCTGAAAAGTGCTAAAGACTGCACACGAATTTTGTCGGCCAACAACAGCCAACTGCAGAAGTGATGTCATGTGATGGTTAACTTTCCGTGTGTGTTTTCTTTTCTGAGCATGCCCAGTCTTGCTAATCTGCTGTTTGTCGGCTGAAATATGTACTGACTGGCGAACAATCGGCCGTTCAGTTGACGGCCAACAAAAATTTTATAGCCTGCACACCCGATTCTGTTCGGCCGAAAAGTCGCTGTCGGTTGTCGGAAGCATCATACTAACAAGCCGACAATCGGCCGATCGTTCGGCGGCCGAATATTTAGGCCGACAATCGGTACGTGTGTACGGGGCTTATAGTTGCTATACTTTATTTGATTTGCATAGTTTGATTGAAAAAAAGTCAATTGAGTTCATCCAAAAGAATAAAATACATTAGACCTCATTTAAACTGGTTTATTGTAAACGCTGTTTCTCCTGACAGGAGGTGATTTTATAATTAATCAGCTAATGAGAAATATGGCAGGGTCTTCTCTTTTAGGAGTATCCCACCAAAAATTACATTTTATGTTGCATGGGTGCTCAAAATCTGACTTGTATCTTAGTGCAGACTTCTGGGAAATCAATGAGCCAATCACACAAGCAGGAAATTATGTTTCTGGGGGGGCGTTCTATACACCTTCTGTGTACAGACCTCCTCCAGGCTGCCATGTTGCATTGCATTTTACAGAAAATGACATCCCTGCAGACTCAAAAAGAGAGTTCATTTTTTAAAATATTTAATTACAATGTAACTTGTAATGTGTTCAATGTATTATTTTTCTTTTATTTGCATTTTTTTTTTTTGTACCCTGCAAGGTAAAGGCATAATGTGCTAGTACGCGATGCATACTAGCACATTATAAAATACCTTTAAAATGAAGCACTCCTGCGCCGTGCTGTCACAGCTGACAGACACTTGCATCTTCACTCGGTCTTCCTTCTAGGTTCGTGTCCTCCCTCTGTCTACGAGGACATCTATAATAAGGCTTACCTGTAGGTACAGTAGATATCTCCTAAACCTGCACTGAGATAGGAGATAATCACACTGCATGCGCGCAGGAGTCGCAGACCACGGCACGGAGCTCTGAAGGGACGGCAAGGGTATACCGTCCTTTCAGAGCGCATTCGCCGGTGACTTCACCGGCTGCATGCAGTGTGAATATCTCCTAAACCGTGCAGGTTTAGGAGAATCACTGTACCTACAGGTAAGCCCTTATTATAGGCTTACCTGTAGCTACAAGTGCCAAAAAAGGGTTTACTCCCACTTCAGGTACAGGAAGGGTTGCCTGCACAAGGAAGGCTGAGTTCAGCTTTTAATGACTAAGTACACGCAAATGGGTCCTCTGTGCATCTTTGGCATCCTAGAAATAAAGCTTTTTTTAACTGTGGTCCTCTATTTCTTTAACTCGTATTCTTGAACTTCTTCAAGGATTTGTGGTCTGATGTATTCTCCTCTCTAATGTTATAGCTGCTTCTTAATTAGGACTTTCTGTAACGAGCAGATAGTGAAGCATGACCACAGAATGCAGACACGGCTGAGACAAGCTTTTTACATCATCTAAAATCCCCAATAATATTTGAATGTGCTGAGCACAGGTGTAATGGTCTTTGGGCAGATGATTTGGCTCAGTCAATATACAGTGCCAGCGCCAAGGTGCTGTAATCTCTAGCAACCTAATGTGGTTTATTTTACTAGCTTAGAGAGGTTCTGTTTCTGTGAGTACTGCAGGTTCTTCTTTTTTATTCATGCACTGATTTGCTGAATAAGCATGTGTGGCTGGTTTCAGTTTTTTATAGGATGGTTATTGGGGTGAGAGCAGAGCGGCAGATAGCTGGTTAATTGATGAATCCTCTCTCTCTTTGGATGTTGTCCAGCTCTAGCTCACATTTCCCTCTTGCTGTGCACCCGCAGAATTCCTCTCTGATCCTCCACTGGTTGGCGCACTGCCCACATTAAATGGTTGTTCTCTTCTGGAGTGTGCCAGCTCTGTCTGCGAAGCTGTGTGTCTAATGAGTCCGTAAAGTGGACAGATCACCAGCACCAATCTGAGCCTTGGAGTTCCAATGTTGCCTGCTTAAGGCTACATTCACACCTGAGCGTTTTTACCGCGATTTACAGGCGTTTTTACAGGCGTTTTTTGTGTAGGCGTTTTTAGATTGAATAGAAACCAATGGAAAACGCCTGTAATCTGCCCAAAAAGAAGCTCATGTACTTTTTTGAGCGTTGGGCGTTTTGCTTACAGCGTCAAAACGCTCAGATGTGAACAGGGGCCATTGAAATGAATAGGATTTGTCTTGTTGGGCGTTTTGAGAGCTGATCCTAGAGCAGAAAAACTCCCCAAAAATGCCCCAAAACGCCTACATGTGAACGGAGCCTAACACTGTTTTTTTTTTTTTTTTTTTTTTTTTTACACCCTTGCAAACACTAGCTGCTCTGTAAATGTAGGGGTAGAGGAATAAGCTGTAATACTTGCCTTAATCCTTCAGGTTCTCAGTGCTCTTCTCTGCTACAGGTTGCCGGTAGGCCCTCGCCTTCTTTACGTACAATGCAGGACTCTTGGTACTACGTTGTACATGATGAATTTAGAGTGTGACTTCTGGGTAGGGTTGAGCGAACACCTAGATGTCCGTGTTCGACGGGTGCGGCCGAACTTTAAAAAAAAGTCCGGGTCCGTGTCCCGGACTTTTACCGAACTTTTCCCAGACACCGAACCCCATTGAAGTCAATGGGGACCCGAACTTTAAGGCACTAAAATGGCTCTAAAACACCAAAGGAAAGGGCTAGAGTGCTGCAAATGGCAGCAAAACGTAATTAAGAGCATGGCAAGTGCTCTGCAAACAAATGTGGATAGGGAAATAACTTAAAACAACAAAAAAAAAACAGAAAAATAAAACAATGTTCTTCTTCATCTCTGAAGGACGAGGCCCATATGGAGTAGGAGGGAGGTTGAGGTGGTGGTGGATGTGGCGGTGACATAGGCGTGCGCACAGGGTGTGCTGGGTGTGCCTGGGCACACCCTAATCACCTAGGGCACATAGCATTGCCAGTGAGGAGATGGGAAAGATCTCCCTGGGACCTGCTCTGCTCTATTTCTTCTTGCCTACAGGTACATGGCCCCGATACATTACTCTCCCTGCTGGCAAACACATGCATGTGTATTTCAACTTTGGGGTGCACACCTTAATGCAATAGGCTGCGCACACCTATGGGCGGTGTAGGTGGAAGCGGCGGTGGAGGAGGACCAGGGCCGGATTAACAGCATCATGGGCTTGGTGCTGAGGATTTTGAAGGGCCTTAAGGGCCGTGCCTTGCCATGCACCCAGAGGAGGAAGGGTGCAGCCATGCATGCCTAATTCAACATGGGATGCTGTCTCTGAAGCCCATAAACACATCCATGCATCGCCAACTGTCCCTCCTTGTCCGGCCTTCACGCTGTGTGGGGAGGTTCTGAGGGTGCTGCCTGGGGAAGCGAGCATAGAAGCCAGACTTCTGTGTTTACAAGTGACAGAAGAGCGGTAACAGTGAATATGGCCAACCCGGGGCCTATATAAAAGGTAGGGGCCTGGAGCTGCAGCTCCAATAGCCCCTACATTAATCTGGCCCTGAGGAGGAGGACGAGGTAGCCAACACTGCTTCTTTTCAAAAATTTTAAATGAGGGTACACCCCAAAAGAGTGAGAAAGAGCAAAAATGGAACAATGGGTGGGTAAGGTCGGTATCCATTGCTATTCTGCATAAGGTACGGAAAAGTCCCGTGGGATCCATGCCTGGTTCATTTTAATGAACGTGAGCTTGTCCACATTGTCTCTGGACAGGCGGCTGCGCTTGTCTGTTATAACGCCCCCAGCCGTGCTAAATACCCGTTCAGATAATACACTGGCTGCAGGGCACGCCAGCACCTCCAAGGCGTAAAGGGCAAGCTCAGGCCATGTGCCCAATTTGGAGACCCAGAAGTTGAAGGGGGCAGACCCGTCATTCACTACATGTAGGCGTGTGCACACATACTGCTCCACCATGTTGGTAAAATGCTGCCTCCTGCTAAGACGTTCCATCTGAGCTGCTGGTGCTGCTGTTTGTTGTGGCGTGCTGACAAAGCTTTTCCACATTTCGGCCATGCTAACCCTGCCTTCTGAGGTGCTGGCGGTGCCCTGGTTGCGTTGGCGACCTCCTCCTCCTCCTCCTCTGCCTTGTGCTTCCACTGTGGCCCCGCTGTCAGATGGGAATGCCAGCAGCATGGCGTCTACCAGCGTGCGCTTGTACTCGCGCATCTTGCGATCGCGCTCCAGTGAGTGAATTAAGGACGGTACGTTGTCCTTGTAACGGGGATCCAGCAGCGTGGCCACCCAGTAATCAGCACAAGTTAGAATGTGGGCAACTCGGCGGTCGTTGTGGAGACACTGCAGCATGTAATCGCTCATGTGTGCCAGGCTGCCCAGAGGCAACGAAAGGCTGTCCTCTGTGGGAGGTGTATCGTCCGTGTCCTCTGTATCCCCCCAGCCACGCACCAGTGATGGCCATGAGCTGGCCTGGGTGCCACCCTGCTGTGAACATGGTTCCATCTCCTCCTCCAGCTCCTCCTCCTCCTCCTCATCCTCCAGAACTGTGCCCCTGCTGGACAATTGCGTCCCTGGCGTTTGCGTGTGCAGGAACCCACCCTCGGAGCCCCTTGCGAATGACTGCCCTGAAAGCCTTGGAAATGTTACCTCTTCATCCTCCTCCTCCTCCTCATCCTGTGCCACATCCTCTTCCATCATCGCCCGAATTGTTTTTTCAAGGAGGCATAGAAGTGGGATAGTTAAGCTGAGAACGGCGTCATTGCCACTGGCCATGTTGGTGGAGTACTCAAAACAGCGCAACAAGGCACACAGGTCTCGCATGGAGGCCCAGTTAAATTAAATAGCGGAATAGAAAATATGATCCAAAAAAAGTGTATGTATATCACACGTACACAACCACACTGGGCCCCAATTACTATTGTTTGTACCCCTAAAAGGCTAGATGAGGAGTAGGGGGAGTATGGAACAGGCAGCACCCTCAAACCTTCAGAAGTATGAGATGAACCCCAACAACTTGGAAAGGTGGATCTCTCTCACACGTACCGACACAGACTATCCCGCAATTCAATTGATCCTCAAAGGTTTTTATTGAATAGCGGAATAGGAAATATGATCAAAAAAAGTGTATGTATCTCGCACGTACACAACCACACTAGGCCCCAATTACTATTGTTTGTACCCCTAAAAGGCTAGATGAGGAGTAGGGGGGGTATGGAACAGGCAGCACCCTCAAACCTTCAGAAGTATGAGATGAACCCCAACAACTTGGAAAGGTGGATCTCTCTCACACGTACCGACACAGACTATCCCCCAATTTAACTGATCCCCAAAGGTTTTTGATTAAATAGCGGAATAGAAAATATGATCCAAAAAAAGTGTATGTATATCACACGTACACAACCACACTAGGCCCCAATTACTATTGTTTGTACCCCTAAAAGGCTAGATGAGGAGTAGGGGGGGTATGGAACAGGCAGCACCCTCAAACCTTCAGAAGTATGAGATGAACCCCAACAACTTGGAAAGGTGGATCTCTCTCACACGTACCGACACAGACTATCCCCCAATTTAACTGATCCCCAAAGGTTTTTGATTAAATAGCGGAATAGAAAATATGATCCCAAAAAAGTGTATGTATATCACACGTACACAACCACACTGGGCCCCAATTACTATTGTTTGTACCCCTAAAAGGCTAGATGAGGAGTAGGGGGAGTATGGAACAGGCAGCACCCTCAAACCTTCAGAAGTATGAGATGAACCCCAACAACTTGGAAAGGTGGATCTCTCTCACACGTACCAACACAGACTATCCCCCAATTTAACTGATCCCCAAAGGTTTTTGATTAAATAGCGGAATAGAAAATATGATCCCAAAAAAGTGTATGTATATCACACGTACACAACCACACTAGGCCCCAATTACTATTGTTTGTACCCCTAAAAGGCTAGGAGTAGGGGGAGTATGGAACAGGCAGCACCCTCAAACCTTCAGAAGTATGAGATGAACCCCAACAACTTGGAAAGGTGGATCTCTCTCACACGTACCAACACAGACTATCCCCCAATTTAACTGATCCCCAAAGGTTTTTGATTAAATAGCGGAATAGAAAATATGATCCCAAAAAAGTGTATGTATATCACACGTACACAACCACACTAGGCCCCAATTACTATTGTTTGTACCCCTAAAAGGCTAGGAGTAGGGGGAGTATGGAACAGGCAGCACCCTCAAACCTTCAGAAGTATGAGATGAACCCCAACAACTTGGAAAGGTGGATCTCTCTCACACGTACCAACACAGACTATCCCCCAATTTAACTGATCCCCAAAGGTTTTTGATTAAATAGCGGAATAGAAAATATGATCCCAAAAAAGTGTATGTATATCACACGTACACAACCACACTAGGCCCCAATTACTATTGTTTGTACCCCTAAAAGGCTAGGAGTAGGGGGAGTATGGAACAGGCAGCACCCTCAAACCTTCAGAAGTATGAGATGAACCCCAACAACTTGGAAAGGTGGATCTCTCTCACACGTACCAACACAGACTATCCCCCAATTTAACTGATCCCCAAAGGTTTTTGATTAAATAGCGGAATAGAAAATATGATCCCAAAAAAGTGTATGTATATCACACGTACACAACCACACTAGGCCCCAATTACTATTGTTTGTACCCCTAAAAGGCTAGGAGTAGGGGGAGTATGGAACAGGCAGCACCCTCAAACCTTCAGAAGTATGAGATGAACCCCAACAACTTGGAAAGGTGGATCTCTCTCACACGTACCAACACAGACTATCCCCCAATTTAACTGATCCCCAAAGGTTTTTGATTAAATAGCGGAATAGAAAATATGATCCCAAAAAAGTGTATGTATATCACACGTACACAACCACACTAGGCCCCAATTACTATTGTTTGTACCCCTAAAAGGCTAGGAGTAGGGGGAGTATGGAACAGGCAGCACCCTCAAACCTTCAGAAGTATGAGATGAACCCCAACAACTTGGAAAGGTGGATCTCTCTCACACGTACCAACACAGACTATCCCCCAATTTAACTGATCCCCAAAGGTTTTTGATTAAATAGCGGAATAGAAAATATGATCCCAAAAAAGTGTATGTATATCACACGTACACAACCACACTAGGCCCCAATTACTATTGTTTGTACCCCTAAAAGGCTAGGAGTAGGGGGAGTATGGAACAGGCAGCACCCTCAAACCTTCAGAAGTATGAGATGAACCCCAACAACTTGGAAAGGTGGATCTCTCTCACACGTACCAACACAGACTATCCCCCAATTTAACTGATCCCCAAAGGTTTTTGATTAAATAGCGGAATAGAAAATATGATCCAAAAAAAGTGTATGTATATCACACGTACACAACCACACTAGGCCCCAATTACTATTGTTTGTACCCCTAAAAGGCTAGATGAGGAGTAGGGGGAGTATGGAACAGGCAGCACCCTCAAACCTTCAGAAGTATGAGATGAACCCCAACAACTTGGAAAGGTGGATCTCTCTCACACGTACCGACACAGACTATCCCGCAATTCAATTGATCCTCAAAGGTTTTTATTGAATAGCGGAATAGGAAATATGATCCCAAAAAAGTGTATGTATATCACACGTACACAACCACACTGGGCCCCAATTACTATTGTTTGTACCCCTAAAAGGCTAGATGAGGAGTAGGGGGAGTATGGAACAGGCAGCACCCTCAAACCTTCAGAAGTATGAGATGAACCCCAACAACTTGGAAAGGTGGATCTCTCTCACACGTACCAACACAGACTATCCCCCAATTTAACTGATCCCCAAAGGTTTTTGATTAAATAGCGGAATAGAAAATATGATCCAAAAAAAGTGTATGTATATCACACGTACACAACCACACTAGGCCCCAATTACTATTGTTTGTACCCCTAAAAGGCTAGATGAGGAGTAGGGGGGGTATGGAACAGGCAGCACCCTCAAACCTTCAGAAGTATGAGATGAACCCCAACAACTTGGAAAGGTGGATCTCTTTCACACGTACCAACACAGACTATCCCCCAATTTAACTGATCCCCAAAGGTTTTTGATTAAATAGCGGAATAGAAAATATGATCCCAAAAAAGTGTATGTATATCACACGTACACAACCACACTAGGCCCCAATTACTATTGTTTGTACCCCTAAAAGGCTAGGAGTAGGGGGAGTATGGAACAGGCAGCACCCTCAAACCTTCAGAAGTATGAGATGAACCCCAACAACTTGGAAAGGTGGATCTCTCTCACACGTACCAACACAGACTATCCCCCAATTTAACTGATCCCCAAAGGTTTTTGATTAAATAGCGGAATAGAAAATATGATCCCAAAAAAGTGTATGTATATCACACGTACACAACCACACTAGGCCCCAATTACTATTGTTTGTACCCCTAAAAGGCTAGGAGTAGGGGGAGTATGGAACAGGCAGCACCCTCAAACCTTCAGAAGTATGAGATGAACCCCAACAACTTGGAAAGGTGGATCTCTCTCACACGTACCAACACAGACTATCCCCCAATTTAACTGATCCCCAAAGGTTTTTGATTAAATAGCGGAATAGAAAATATGATCCCAAAAAAGTGTATGTATATCACACGTACACAACCACACTAGGCCCCAATTACTATTGTTTGTACCCCTAAAAGGCTAGGAGTAGGGGGAGTATGGAACAGGCAGCACCCTCAAACCTTCAGAAGTATGAGATGAACCCCAACAACTTGGAAAGGTGGATCTCTCTCACACGTACCAACACAGACTATCCCCCAATTTAACTGATCCCCAAAGGTTTTTGATTAAATAGCGGAATAGAAAATATGATCCCAAAAAAGTGTATGTATATCACACGTACACAACCACACTAGGCCCCAATTACTATTGTTTGTACCCCTAAAAGGCTAGGAGTAGGGGGAGTATGGAACAGGCAGCACCCTCAAACCTTCAGAAGTATGAGATGAACCCCAACAACTTGGAAAGGTGGATCTCTCTCACACGTACCAACACAGACTATCCCCCAATTTAACTGATCCCCAAAGGTTTTTGATTAAATAGCGGAATAGAAAATATGATCCCAAAAAAGTGTATGTATATCACACGTACACAACCACACTAGGCCCCAATTACTATTGTTTGTACCCCTAAAAGGCTAGGAGTAGGGGGAGTATGGAACAGGCAGCACCCTCAAACCTTCAGAAGTATGAGATGAACCCCAACAACTTGGAAAGGTGGATCTCTCTCACACGTACCAACACAGACTATCCCCCAATTTAACTGATCCCCAAAGGTTTTTGATTAAATAGCGGAATAGAAAATATGATCCCAAAAAAGTGTATGTATATCACACGTACACAACCACACTAGGCCCCAATTACTATTGTTTGTACCCCTAAAAGGCTAGGAGTAGGGGGAGTATGGAACAGGCAGCACCCTCAAACCTTCAGAAGTATGAGATGAACCCCAACAACTTGGAAAGGTGGATCTCTCTCACACGTACCAACACAGACTATCCCCCAATTTAACTGATCCCCAAAGGTTTTTGATTAAATAGCGGAATAGAAAATATGATCCAAAAAAAGTGTATGTATATCACACGTACACAACCACACTAGGCCCCAATTACTATTGTTTGTACCCCTAAAAGGCTAGGAGTAGGGGGAGTATGGAACAGGCAGCACCCTCAAACCTTCAGAAGTATGAGATGAACCCCAACAACTTGGAAAGGTGGATCTCTCTCACACGTACCAACACAGACTATCCCCCAATTTAACTGATCCCCAAAGGTTTTTGATTAAATAGCGGAATAGAAAATATGATCCCAAAAAAGTGTATGTATATCACACGTACACAACCACACTAGGCCCCAATTACTATTGTTTGTACCCCTAAAAGGCTAGGAGTAGGGGGAGTATGGAACAGGCAGCACCCTCAAACCTTCAGAAGTATGAGATGAACCCCAACAACTTGGAAAGGTGGATCTCTCTCACACGTACCAACACAGACTATCCCCCAATTTAACTGATCCCCAAAGGTTTTTGATTAAATAGCGGAATAGAAAATATGATCCCAAAAAAGTGTATGTATATCACACGTACACAACCACACTAGGCCCCAATTACTATTGTTTGTACCCCTAAAAGGCTAGGAGTAGGGGGAGTATGGAACAGGCAGCACCCTCAAACCTTCAGAAGTATGAGATGAACCCCAACAACTTGGAAAGGTGGATCTCTCTCACACGTACCAACACAGACTATCCCCCAATTTAACTGATCCCCAAAGGTTTTTGATTAAATAGCGGAATAGAAAATATGATCCCAAAAAAGTGTATGTATATCACACGTACACAACCACACTAGGCCCCAATTACTATTGTTTGTACCCCTAAAAGGCTAGATGAGGAGTAGGGGGAGTATGGAACAGGCAGCACCCTCAAACCTTCAGAAGTATGAGATTGTGTTCACTGTACCCCACAAAGATTGAGTTCACTGCACCCCACAATGATTGTGTTCGCTGCACCCCACAAAGATTGTGTTCACTGCACCTCACAAAGATTGTGTTCACTGTACCCCCCAAAGATTGTGTTCACTGCACCCCACAAAGATTCTGTTCACTGTACCCCACAAAGATTGTGTTCACTGCACCCCAAAAAGATTGTGTTCACTGCACCCCAAAAAGGATGTTGTTCACTGCACCCCAAAAAGGATGTTGTTCACTGCACCCCAAAAAGATTGTGTTCACTGCACCCCACAAAGATTGTGTTCACTGCACCCCAAAAAGATTGTGTTCACTGCACCCCAAAAATGATTTTGTTCACTGCACCCCAAAAAGGATTTTGTTCACTGCACCCCAAAAAGGATGTTGTTCACTCCACCCCAAAAAGATTGTGTTCACTGCACCCCAAAAAGATTGTGTTCACTGCACCCCACAAAGGATTTTGTTCACTGCACCCCAAAAAGGATTGTGTTCACTGCACCCCAAAAAGGATGTTGTTCACTGCACCCCAAAAAGGATTTTGTTCACTGCACCCCAAAAAGATTGTGTTCACTGCACCCCACAAAGGATTTTGTTCACTGCACCCCACAAAGATTGTGTTCACTGCACACCAAAAAGGATTGTGTTCACTGCACCCCAAAAAGATTTTGTTCACTGCACCCCAAAAAGATTGTGTTCACTGCAGCCCAAAAAGATTGTGTTCACTGCAGCCCAAAAAGATTGTGTTCACTGCAGCCCAAAAAGATTGTGTTCACTGCAGCTCACACACAGAAAAATGGATGTGGATCACTGACACCTGCCTATCTCCAATCCCACACCACACAGCAATATCGATTGTAGTTTTTAGAACACAGTTTCCCTAAAATTCAGCAGACTCTGTCCCTAACAGGATTGAGAAGAGATCGTAGATCAGGATTGAGTGCAGACCCCACCCCCCACACAGCAATATCGATTGTAGTTTGTAGAAGACACTGACCCTATAATTCAGCAGACTCTATCCCTAAAATGCCTACAACTCGCCCTGCCTAAACACTCCGACCTGTCCCTCAATTCTATCCGGACACAAATGGTTTTTTCCTGCCTATCTTTCCCTAATCAGCAGCCAGCACGTTGATGTGTGCTCTGTCCCTGAATCTAAGCAGCATAATGACGCCGCTGCGGCTGCCTCGAACTTATAAAGACTTGGTCACATGCTTCAGACGGCCAATCACAGCTACTGAGACATTTGCAGGCATGGCTGGGATGGCTTAAGGCACACCAGTTAAACGATTGTTGATTGGCTGTTGAAAGCCCGCCATGAAAAGAGCGCCAAAGCATGCAAAACCCGGAAATAAAACGACCGAACACGGATTTTTACCCGAACATACAGTAAAGTGTCCGTGTCCGTGTTCGGGTACAAAAAATCCAATTATTCGGTACGAACACGAATAATACAGTCCGTGTTCGCTCAACACTACTTCTGGGCACAGTGTTGATGGTGCCCCACCCATACAAGAGGCATTTATACAGGTGGCTGCAGGACAGGGACTACCTTGGCCTCAGGTGATTGGCTCATTACAGGTGATGGCTTCCTGGCAGGCTTGGTCATGTGGGTTCTGAAGAGCATCCAAAAATGCCCAAGCTCATTTCTGCTTTTCAGTTACCCAATCGCATGCAGATGAAATAAGTAAACTGGGCTTTTTTTGTTACATGATTGGATAATTACACCCCATTCACACTTTTGTGTGACTTGTTATGCGACTTTGGACATCAAAGTTGCATGAAAGTCGTACCCTGTGTTTTCCATTGATAACCATTTATATATGTGTGACTTAAAGTTGTAGAGACTTCAAAAAAGTTTATGCAGTACTTTTGGTTTTACTTTCATGCAACTTGAGGGCCATAGGCTTTAATGTTAACCCTCAATAGTTGCATGAAAGTCATACCTGAATGTCTTACATGCAGCAGTGGGTCCAACTTTACAGAGGGACAAAGGTCACCTCCAACTTGCACCCATCCAAAGTTGTGTCGAAGTTGCACTCCGAAGTCGCACAACTTTGGAGGCGTACAAAATGTTAATGGTGCCCTAAATGGTAAAATCTTTTGTGGGGGGGGGGGGGGTGGCAAAGAAAAAAATATAGCGTATACAATTGCGCCATATTGTAATTAAGTGTTCTTAAAAAAAATACTTTACTTTTTCAATCTGCAGCCCCTGTAATTTTTTGAAAATCCAATGCAATATTGGCTAACTGCAGTTATTCAGAATGTGTACTGACCACACCCCAGAAACATCATTTCCTGCTTGTGTGATTGGCTCACTGATTTTCCTAGAAGTCTGCCTAAGATACAAGTCAGATTTCTGGCATCCTCTGCAACAAACATGTCATTTTTGGTGAGCTACTCCCAATTGGAACAAGTTCTAAAGGGATGCAGGCCTAGCAGATTTTCTCATTAGTGCCCTGCAGCTGCACAGCTGATTGATCATTATGCAACCACTCCCATTAGACCCACTCAGCACAGAGGCACAAACAGTGATTTCTTCAGAATAACAAAAGGTAGGAATCTGCAACAAAGGTTGTTATAATCCTTTCAATGTACATAGATCACCTGGGGGGAATGTTTGTTTTTTTTCTCAACAAAAGTGGAGTTGCGCTTTAAAGTGAATATTCGTTCAATTTATTAGGTGAAGATTCTCCACTACTTTAATAAATCAGCCTCTTTCTGTAGGTTTATGTATTTTGATGTAAAAAAAAAGTAATTCATTTTAGTACATTTTGGAACATTTTGTATTTAAAAGTCAGGTTTAAACCTCTTTCCTTGTAGGGCTGTGAGATGGCCTATTTCTGTGTGCTGGGCTTATACTACAAAGTGAATGTGATCACAGACAGGAAGTTCTTTCCCGCTCACTGCCGCAGAGTAAACAGTCAGAGCTGAAACCACGGCCTGTGCAGAACAGCGTCCTTTTCCTGTGTATGGAACAACCCACAGCCATGTGTTCCATATACTGCTCTGTGCATACTTCTTTTCAGTCACTACACAAGTCACACATTCCTACTTCACAATGGGAGATGAGGGTCAGGGAATGTGTGGCTCAGTGGGTCAGTCCTCCATAAAAACCTATCCAATAGATCAATAACCTTATACAGGATTGCTGCTCAGCTCGAGCATTGAATGGGTTGACATAATTTAAAGAGGAACTTCACCCTTACTCTCAAAAATATTTTTTTTTTTTTTTTACTCCTAAAACTTGTCCCTGTACAAAAGTAAGAAAAAACATACTAGTTAAGTTTGAGTCCAGCGTTGTCTTGCTTGTAGGAAAAGTTTTTTTTTCCTGCTCTGCTTCTCTCCGACACCATCACCCTGAATTCAGATCCAGCGCATGTGCAGACACGCCGGTCTTTGCCAATTGTATAAGGCCTGGCAGCTCTCCACAGCGTGTCTGCAAATGCTCCAGACATGCCACGGCTCTGTCAGTAAACTGGCAGAGACCCCACACCGTTTCTGCGCATGCATTGGACGAGTGAGGTAAATATCCCAGGAGTCACATTGTTTTGGAAACAAACCATTGCTCCACCAATTAGCATCTGGTTCCACAAAATTAATGAAATCGAGCTTGTGGAACAAATGGCCGCGTCCACAAATGGGAGAGCAGAACAGTTCTATAGAACTTGCTCTTATCGACATGATTTTACCTTTTCCTCAGACTACCATTTTGGCATCTGTAGATGTATAATGGTGTTAAAGGCATGCCATAGTCTCTGCTCTTGAAGCTTGTCCATCCTCAGTGGCTTCCCCCGTGTGTGTGTGTGTGTGTGTGTGTGTGTGTGTGTGTGTGTGTGTGTGTGTGTGTGTGTGTGTGTGTGTGTGTATACTGTTATATCTATCTCTGTAGCATCCTACAAGTAGGTGCTGGGTAAAAGTATAATGGGCCTTGGCTGCTTAACAGCAGGGCCATGATTTCAGCTAGGCTGTCATATCTCCCAGGTGTGGTTACTGAGAGGGAAGTCTCCCCACCGGCTCTTTGAGAGGATTCTCATTGGGCAGTGGAGGAAATCCAATCAGTGGCTCATTCGGGCTTGTATCTAACCTAGAAGGCAGATTCTGCTGCAGAGAATTCTGGGAGTGGGTATAAGTTTGAGGGGAACGCATGACGCTGCATCTTTGGTGGGAAGCAGAGTCCCAGGAGGGAGAGTACGGCTGTCTCTCCTCCTGTCAGAAGGATCGGGTGTCTTGGGGTTGCAGAGAGGATCCGGTGTGCCGAGGACCTGCGGAGGAAGAGGGGGTCAGTTAGAGGAAAGCCTTCCAAGGTCGTGAGTACTGTGAACTGCCCCTGGGGTCTGCCTAGTGTAGAGGGGACCACTCCGGTGAAGGTCCCAGGGATCCTAGAGCCTGCAAGTGTAAAGGGGGTTGCCTAGTGAAAGGACCCTGAAGTGTAGAGGGGGCGCCAGCGGTTGGGCCCTGAAGAATTAAGTGTGCAGTGTTGAGAGTTGCGTAGTCAGAAAGCGCAAACATTTCACTCTCTAGATGTGTAAAGCTGGTAGAGACATACCCAAAAAAGACACTTAGGTATTTGTAAAAAAAAAAAAAAAAAAAAATTGAAACCCATTTATCATTTGCCTTCCACTTCACAATTTTATGTGCCACTTTGTGTTGGTCTATCACATAAAATCTAGGTATCGACAAATTTAGTTTGTTCAGGGCCCATACCCATTTTCCGGCCACCCTTCAGGCCAATAGCCGATATCAGGGGGTGATATTCTGTACATTTTAAAGGTTTTTTTTATTTTTACACTGCCCTTTTTTTAATTCTTTTTATTTATTTATTTTTTTGATCACTTTTATTGCTGTCACAAGGAATGTACACATCCCTTGTGACAGTATTAGGCAGTGACAGGTACTCTTTATGGAGGTATCTGGGGGTCTATAAAACCCCAAACCCCTCCTCTGCAATTAAAAGCATTAAAAACACCAAGTTTGGTTGTTTTGAATACTGTAATTTTTTTTAAATCTGGCACCTTTAAGGCTCCAGTAACCGATGATGTCATGACATCACTCCAGGGTTACTACATCGGAGACCCAACCAGAACCGATTCCAGATTTGTTCAGGTCTTCAGCCAGCTGTCGGACGAGCCGGCTGGTTGCTCGGGCCTCCTGGTGGGACAGGAGACCCAGGTGGAGCTGCAGGGGAGGCGCTGCTTGTAATAACGGGTTATTACAAGAAAGCCGATTGTTGGCTCTAAAAAAAACGGTACCGGGTGATGCCTGTAGGTGCAGGCATCACTCTGGAACCAACCACTTTGAAGCAATATCGGTCATATCAGCAAGTTTGTAACCCGTATCGGTATTGGTCACAAACATCCGACTTACAAAAGACTCCTACTTACAAACAGATAGAGACGACAGGAAGTGAGGAGAAATCTACCCCTAGGAAGGGAAATTTACTCCTGTAAGAGTTCTCATGCGAAAAAGGTGTCTCCACTGAAGCTTTATCACTAATCCTTGTTTCCACAACAACCCAAAATTTTCAAAATCCAGTTGTCATAGGGACAGAAAGTGAGGTGAAATCTTCTGAACAGGGGTAAAGACAGAAAAAAATGGTACTGGGGTGTTAACCATTCCCGATGCTATTCAAAAAAACGTAAAAATTATTCTTTTGGCTGGAGCTACACTTAAAAAATGTACCTTTTCCGACTTACAAATTCGACTTAAAGTGGAGTTCCAGCCTAAACACACTCACCTGTCCAACGGTCCAGCGCTGCGGCCGCCCGAAGCCTCGCTCTTCTCCCTCTCTGCTCTGCGGCGCCGGCATCACTGGTGGGCACCCGGGCTGTAACAGTTTGCGGATTCACAGCAGGGTACGCACTGCGCATGCGCGAGTTGCGCTATGCGTCGTGATTGGCCGGCAATCTTCTGGGACCTCTGACATGTCCCAGAAGATTGCAGGGAGTGAGGGGGAGAGGAGAACTTCCGCTCAGGGCGCCGCAGCGCTCCGAGCGGAAGTGGGAGCGGGTACCTGTCAAAACTAGGTACCTGCTCCCCCCCCCAAAAAATGACATGCCAAATGTGGCATGTCAGGGGGTTATTCCTGCCTAAAACGCAAGTTACACTTTTGGGTGGAACTCCGCTTTAAGAACAATCCTACAGTCCCTATCTTGTTTGTAACCCGGGGACCGCCTGTATTTAAAAAAGTGAATATCGGCCCTACCGATAATCGGCCTCTATCTTGAACAAAATTATAAACACACTTCTTTTTTTTTAGTTTTTTTTTTTTTTTTTTAGTTTTAGTTTTTGCCCCCATTTTTCATGAGCTGAACTCTAAGATCGGAGACTTTTTCATGTTTACAAAAGGCCAATTTCTCTCAAATATTGTTCACAGATCTGTCTATCTGTGTTTATTGAGCACTTCTCCTTTGCCGAGATAATCCATCCACTTCACAGGTGTGGAATATCAAGGTGATGATTAGACAGCATGATTATTGCACAGGTGTGCCTTAGGCTGGCCACAATAAAAGGCCACTCTAAGGGCCCTTTCACACAGGCATTCCGCATGTCCGCAAATCATCCTATTTTTTTTGCGGATGATATACGGACATAATGAATGTCAATGGCATTGCGGATGTCAGCGGATGACCATCCGCTGACATCCGATTTTCATCCTTTCAGTTCTGTTCCGTTTTTAGGAACGGAACAGAACCCTATTTTTGTTCCGTTCAAAAAACGGTATGGATGCAAAATCGGAGGTCAGCGGTGTCATCCGCTGACATCTGCAATGCCCATAGACATACATTATGTCCGTATATCATCCGCAAACGGATGGGATGATATGCGGACATACGGAGCAGATGACACAAGTGTCATCCACTCCGTGAAAAAAAAAAAAAGTGCCGGAGCGGATCGCAATGCGGTCCGCTCCGTGTGAAAGAGCCCTAAAATGTGTGTGTATATAAATATTTTATTTTATCTTTTCATGTGACAACACTGAAGAAATTGCACTTTGCTACAATGTAAAGTAGTGAGTGTACAGCTTGTATAACAGTGTACATTTTCTGTCCCATCAAAATAACTCCACACATGCCATTAATGTCTAAACCGCTGGCAACAAAAGTGAGTACACCCCTAAGTAAAAATGTCCAAATTGGGCCCAAAGCGTCAATATTTTGTGTGACCACCCTTTTTTTTCCATCACTGCCTTAACCCTCTTGGGCATGGAGTTGACCAGATCTTCACAGGCTGCAACTGAAGTCCTCTTCCACTCCTCCATGACGACATCACAGAGCTGGTGGATGTTAAAGACTTTTGCTCCTCCACCTTCCCTTTTTTGAGGATGCCCCACAGATGCTCAATAGGGTTTAGGTCTGGGGACATGCTTGGCCAGTCCATCACCTTTACCCTCAACTTCTTTAGCAAGGCAGTGGTCATCTTGGAGGTGTGTTTGGGGTCATTATCATGTTGGAATACTGCCCTGTGGCCAAGTTTTTCCGAAGGGAGGGGATCATGCTCTGCTTCAGTATGTCACAGTACATGTTGGCCTTCATGGTTTCCTCAATTGTAGCTCTCCAGTGCTGGCAGCATTCATGCAGCCCCAGACCATGACACTCCCACCACCATGCTTGAATGTAGGCAAGTTACACTTGTCTTTATGCTCCTCACCTGGTTGCGGCCTCACACGCTTGACACCATCTAAACCAAATAAGTTTATCTTGCCTCATCAGACCACGGGACATTGTTCCAGTAATCCATGTCCTTAGTCTGCTTGTCTGCAGCAAACTGTTTGCGGGCTTTCTTGTGAATCATCTTTAGAATAGGCTTCCTTCTGGGACGACAGCCATGCAGACCAATTTGATGCAGTGTGCGGCGTATGGTCTGAGCATTGATAGGCCGACCCCACCCCTTTAACCTCTGCAGCAATGCTGGCAGCACTCATATGTCT